>NC_079189.1:19862195-20195945 GCF_029499605.1 Hyla sarda
AGCAACGACGAAGGGGACGCACGCCGGAGGCCTGCAGCAGCGCGGACCCGACCCAGGTAATTATGCCACCGGGGATGGGGGGAGGCAACGGGGCAGCGGCGCCGGCAATGGGTGCCGCTGCCCCTTCTCTCCCCCTGGCTGTCGGCGCCGCTTCTCTCCCCCTGGCTATCGGCGCCGGCAATGGGGCGCCGGCGCCGATAGTCAGGGGGACAGAACGGGCAGCGGCGCCGATAGCCAGGGGGTGAGAAGGGCCGGCAGCAGCGCTCTAGACCCCAGGAAAGGCAGGGGGAGAGAAGCGGGCAGCGACGGCCTCTCTCCCCCTGCCTTTCCTGGGGGTGTATCGGCGTATAACACGCACATAGACTTTAGGCTAAAAATTTTAGCCTAAAAAGTGCGTGTTATACGCCGATAAATATGGTATGTTCCTCACTGATCCTTTATTCTAGCTTCATTACATGTTTCAAATGCTTTTATTTTAGTTTTTTTCTTACAAACTAAAGAAAACAAGGTAAAATGTGAGAAATGCTTCCTAAATATTTTTTTTGTTGGTTTGATATGTTATTACTTGGGCATACTCATATAAAAAAAAATGAGGTATAAATGTAACATTAATTAAGCTTATGGGCTTTCTCATGGGAGGGGAAAAGTTGTTCCCAAACTTATAACCCAAAATTTTTTATAATATAGTTTATAGTTTATAATAGTGTATAATTACTTAGACGTCAATTAAAAAGACACCAGATGTAGCATTTTTTTAATACACAAAAATAATGCATTACATTTATTGTTTACCCTTTAATCATTTCTGTGCGCCTTATTCCACATAAGATCATGTTATGCATTTTATTTTTTTATATGTATAATTGTGGATGTTCTATTTTTAGTACATCTTGAGGCACCAAGTTCAGGAAATCTTTAACATTAATACATTTAACTAGCACTGACCTCACTAACTTATTTTTACATTCAACATTTTCAAAAATTTTATACATTTAATATTGGTGTGCACAACAGTGGCCAGGTGATTTTTTCATGTTCATCAATGGTGCGGACGAATGCAGTAGTATGGACAAGAAATAACAGGCTAAATGTTATACTAAATATATAAGGATGCTGCTGAGAGGAGTCCAGCGGGGTTCATTGCTAATTTGTTAGGTAGTGCTTGTCCCACCTTGTGGACTAAAATGTGCAGCGGTGGTGGGGCAGTTACTCAGCCGGACCCTTGTTCGGTGATAAACTTTCAAAATACATTTGACAACCCACCTTTTGACAGCGAAATAATGAAAATTACATGCGGTACATCAGGAAGCCAGAGGAAAAAGGTTCTGTGAGGAGATGTTCACTCAGGGGCTACACGGAGGCAAACAGTCACGTGACAAAAGTATTGCGTACTATACACAGGGAATAGAAACCAGTATAAAGGAGCTAAGATGGGATGGATTATATTACTGCGCATGATTTCCAGAGACTCGTGTGCTATTTTAGTAAATACTGCACAGCAAAATGACAAATACACGCAGCAGAAAGGGGTAAAAAAAAAAAAACTCTACCATACACTGATATTGATGAATCTCCTCCATTGAGTTACAGTGGGGATCAAAAGTTTTTTGCACCCCAGGTAAAAATTTGTATTAATGTGCATAAAGAAGCCAAGGAAAGATGGAAAAATATCCAAAAGGCATCAAATTACAGATTAGACATTCTTATAATATGTCAACAAAAGTTAGATTTTATTTCCATCATTTACACTTTCAAAATAACAGAAAACAAAAAAAATGGTGTCTGCAAAAGTTTGGGCACCCTGCAGAATTTATAGCATGCACTGCCCCTTTGCAAAGCTGAGACCTGCCAGTATCATGGATTGTTCACAATCATCATCTGTGAAGACCAAGTGATGTCAATCTCAAAGGTTTTAAATGCCCAGACTCTTCTGACCTTGCCCCAACAATCAGCACCATGGGTTCTTCTAAGCAGTTGTCTAGAAAGCTGAAACTGAAAATAGTTGGCGCTCACAAAGCTGGAGAAGGCTATAGGAAGATAGCAAAACGTTTTCAGATGTCAATATCCTCTGTTCGGAATATAATTAAGAAATGGCAGTCATCATGAACAGTGAAAGTTAAAGCAAGATCTGGAAGACCAAGAAAAATATCAGACAGAACAGCTTGCAGGATTGTGAGAAAAACAATTCAAAACCCACGTTTGACTGCACAATCCCTCCAGAAAGATATGGCAGACACTGGAGTTGTGGTACACTATTCCACTATAAAGAGATACTTGTACAAATATGGTTTTCATGGAAGAGTCATCAGAAGAAAACCTCTTCTACGTCCTCACCACAAAAATCAGCGTTTAAACTTTGCAAATGAACATATAGACAAGCCTGATGCATTTTGGAAACAAGTTCTGTGGACCGATGAGGTTAAAATTGAACTTTTTTGCCACAATGAGCAAAGGTACATTTGGAGAAGAAGGGGAACAGAATTTAACCCCTTAAGGACTCAGGGTTTTTCCGTTTTTGCACTTTCGTTTTTTCCTCCTTACCTTTAAAAAATCATAACCCTTTCAATTTTCCACCTAAAAATCCATATTATGGCTTATTTTTTGCGTCGCCAATTCTACTTTGCAGTGACATTAGTCATTTTACCCAAAAATGCACGGCGAAACGGAAAAAAAAATCATTGTGCGACAAAATCGAAAAAAAAACGCCATTTTGTAACTTTTAGGGGCTTACGTTTCTACGCAGTGCATATTTTGGTAAAAATTACACCTTATCATTATTCTGTAGGTCCATACGGTTAAAATGATACCCTACTTATATAGGTTTGATTTTGTCGCACTTCTGGAAAAAATCATAACTACATGCAGGAAAATTTATACGTTTAAAAATGTCATCTTCTGACCCCTATAACTTTTATTTTTCCACGTACGGGGCGGTATGAGGACTCATTTTTTGCGCCGTGATCTGAAGTTTTTATTGGTATGATTTTTGTTTTGATCTGACTTTTTGATCACTTTTTATTCATTTTTTAATGTTATAAAAAGTTACCAAAATACGCTTTTTTGGACTTTGGAATTTTTTTGCGCGTACACCATTGACCGTACGGCTTAATTAATGATATATTTTTATAGTTCGGACATTTACGCACGCGGCGATACCACATATGTTTATTTTTATTTTTTTTTACACTGTTTTATTTTTCTTATGGGAAAAGGGGGGTGATTCAAACTTTTATTAGGGAAGGGGTTAAATGACCTTTATTAACACTTTTTTTTAACTTTTTTTTTGCAGTGTTATAGGTCCCATAGGGACCTATAACACTGCACACACTGATCTCTCATCCTGATCACAGGCGTGTATTAACACGCCTGTGATCAGCATTATCGACGCTTGACTGCTCCTGCCTGGATCTCAGGCACGGAGCAGTCATTCGTCGATCGGACACCGAGGAGGCAGGTAAGAGCCCTCCCGGTGTCCGATCAGCTGTTCGGGACGCCGCGATTTCACCGCGGCGGTCCCGAACAGCCCGACTGAGCAGCCGGGATACTTTCAGTTTCACTTTAGAAGCGGCGGTCAGCTTTGACCGCCGCTTCTTAAGGGTTAATACCGCACATCGCCGCGATCGGCGATGTGTGGTATTAGCCGCGGGTCCTGGCCGTTGATTAGCGCCGGGACGCACGCGATATGATGCGGGATCGCGGCGCGATCCCGCTTCATATCGCGGGAGCCGGCGCAGGACGTAAATATATGTCCTGCGTCGTTAAGAGGTTAATGAAAAGAACCTCTGTCCAACTGTTAAGCATGGGGGTAGATCAATCATGCTTTGGGGTTGTATTGCAGCCAGTGGCACAGGGAGTAGAAGGAAAAATGGATTCAATAAAATTTCAGCAAATTTTGGATGCTAACTTGATGCCATCTGTGAAAAAGCTGAAGTTAAAGAGAGGATGTCTTCTACAAATGGATAATCATCCTAAACACACCTTAAAATCCACGGGGGATTTCATCAAGAGGCGTAAACTGAAGGTTTTGCCATGGCCTTCACTATCTCCTGACCTCAACATAATTGAAAATCTTTGGATAGATCTTAAAAGAGCAGTGCGTGACAGACAGCCCAGAAATCTCAAAGAACTGGAAGACTTTTGTAAGGAAGAATGGCAAAAGATACCTCAAACAAGAATTGAAAGACACTTGGCTGGCTACAAAAAGCATTTACAAGCTGTGATACTTGCCAAAGGGGGCAGTACAAGATATTAACTCTGCAGGGTGCCCAAACTTTTGCAGATGCCATTTTTTTGTTTTCTGTTATTTTGAAAGTGTAAATTATGGAAATAAAATCTAACTTTTGTTGACACATTATAAGAATGTCTAATCTTTAATTTGATGTTTTTTGGAGATTTTTCCATCTTTCCTTGGCTTCTTTATGCGCATTAATACAATTTTTTACCTGAGGTGCCCAAACTTTTGATCCCCACTGTATAAACAGTATATATACTAGCTAATACCCGGTATTGCCTTGTTTTTCCTACCTAATCCTTGGGGGGGGGGGGGGGGGAAAGAAACATAGGAGGAAGGGACCTCATATCCCGTCCTCATATCCTGACCTCATGTCCCTTTCCTCATATTCCTCTCCTCGTGTTCCTTTGCGCGTGTCCCCTTTCCACGTCTCCCTTTCTGTCCTCATTTGCCTTTCCGCATGTCCCTTTCTGCGTGTCCCTTTCCTTGTATTCCTTTCCTGATATCCCCGACCATGTATCCCTGACCTTGTATCCCACACTCATATCCCACACTCATATCCTGTTCTCATATGTCATCCTTATATCCCGTCCTCAGGTGGGGTTGAGTTGTGTTGAAGAGATTGTAGGCCGAAAATAGAAGTGGGCTTTACTTGCAGGCCTAAATGGTGGGTGTGGCTTTGCGGGATGGGGTGTGGCATGCGGGGCCGGACTGACGCACTCCACAACATGCAAAGCAGAGCTTGGAGTAAGGTACTGGAAGTCCTATATACTTTCAAGGGATTTAAAGGTGTACTCCGCCCCTAGACATCTTATAAGATGTCTGATTGTGGGGGTCCCACCACTGGGGACCCCCTTGATCTCTCCTGCAGCACCCCCATTCTTCAGCTGCATGGACCAAGGATGGCTTTGTGGCTGATGACGGGCAATACAGGGGACGGAGTATCGTGATGTCACGCCTCCGCCCCTCATGAGGGCCGATACACCCCCTCCCAAAGATTTGCATTGAGGGGACGGAGCCGTGACGTCACGATACTGTGTACCGTGTATCGTCCATTGTCAGCCACGGAGTGATCCTCACTCCATGCAGCTGAAGAACGAGGGTGCTGTAGGAGAGATTGCGGGTTCCCCAGCGGCGGGACCCCCGCGAGCAGACATCTTATACCCTATCCTTTGGATAGGGAATAAGATGTCTAGGGGCAGAGTACCCTTTAAGAAATTACTTGCATGGGACCCCATAAGGGGGTTGGTTAGGGTTAATTTGACTATCCTATATTTGTAGTTGACATAAAAGTAATGTGTACTATGTTTCATCAAAATATCTCCACCCACTTGGAAGTTATGCTGGAACATACATTTCTCATAGACTTGCATGGGACTTTAAACAAAAACCATGACCCTTGCAAATTGGTGTGGATTAGGGTTAATTTATCTATCATATGTTTGTTATTGACATATTAGTAACATTTGTACCAAGTTTTATCAAAATATCCTCAGCCATTTGGAAGTGATGTTGGAACATAAAAATGTTAACATGGGTAAGATAATTTTCCATGACCGTATATCCAGTTATTGTGTAATGGAATATATATTTCTTTCTTGTATACTGGTATAACACATCCATACTGTACTGAATAAAATCACTTTACACAGACCAGTATTTCCCTCATATATACATCATTGCCCATATAGAAGTAGATTTAGGTAGTTAGGTAGCTTAGTAGTTCTGTAGCCAAGTATGTAGTTTGAGAGTTCTATAGCCAGACACAAGAAATTCATATCTATGAAATATTCACATAACACGTCTCTGGGACAAGTGTTCTTTACTGTTCACTTCAGGCTCCATCAGGATATTGTAACATTTAGGTAGAAACATGCAGATCAATTTTCCTCCCCCTGAGGCCAATATGGCAAATATCTCTACAGTGACCATGTGTTTCCCTGTACTGCTCAGATAGGCCGGGATGGCACCGATCCAGACACTGCAGAACACCAGCATGCTGAAGGTGATGTACTTGGCTTCATTATAGATATCAGGTAATGTCCTCACCATGAAAGCTAGAACAAAACTCACAGCCGCCAGAAACCCCATATAACCCAACATGAGGTAAAAGGCCAAGACAGACCCTTCATTACACTGAATGATTATCTTCCCAGGATAATCCAGGTTAAGCTCTTGATATGGAGGAGACAATGACAACCAGATAACTGCATTCAGGATCTGAAGAGATGAACAGACCAACACTACAGAATAAGGAAGCTTAACCCCCACACACTTTCTCCAGGAGCTGTTTGGTCTGGTGGCCTTGAATGCTATGCAGACTATGATGGTCTTGGCCAGGACAGAAGACACGGCTACTGTGAAGAAGATCCCAAAGAAGATTTGTCTCAGCATGCAGGTTATATCCACTGGACGACCGATGAATAGAAACACACAGAGTAAGCTGAACATGAGAGAGGTCAGGAGAACGAAGCTTAGGTTCCGGTTGTTGGCTCTGACAATGGGAGATTTCCAGAATAAAGTGAATATTCCGATTATAAATAAAATTATAAGAATAAATAATATGGAGATGATGGAGAAGACTGAAGAAACAACATCAGATTCATATGAGAGAAACTCATAATCCCTCACAACACAATTGTTTCTTCCCTCATTCGGCCATTTATCTTCAGGACATCTCTGGCAATTTTCACTATCTATGGAAAAAAAGAAGCGTAGTTATCATTCTCTCCTCCTGGGTTTATTTGCTGGATCAGCCTCATAGTCTGGTCAGTACTCCCTAATGTTACTTCCTGCTGGAACCTGTTGCTCTAGTATCATGTGTGGTTTTCCAGTTTTATATAAAACAGTGCACAGGAGACCCATGAAATGTCTGTCAATGTACTGCTCCATTGTGTGCGCTCATCTACCTGTGTCTACCTTAGTATTGTTTGTCCGGATCTCGATTTGTCTAACTATAATTCTTCTTTATGATTCCTTTGCTTCTAACCAGTTGTTACTTTTGGAAAATTTGAGGGATCTACAGGGTGGGCCATTTATATGGATACACCTTAATAAAATGGGAATGGTTGGTGATATTAACTTTCTGTTTGTGGCACATTAGTATATGTGAGGGGGTGGTGACCATGGCGGCCATTTTGAAGTTGGCCATTTTGAATCCAACTTTTGTTTTTTCAATAGGAAGAGGGTCATGTGACACATCAACCTTATTGGGAATTTCACAAGAAAAACAATGATGTGCTTGGTTTTAACGTAACTTTATTCTTTCATTAGTTATTAACAAGTTTCTGGCCACTTATAAAGTGTGGGTCAGGGTCAATGAATATTGGATGATGATATGTTTATTATAATAAAATATATATGATAGTTAAAGTGTGTGCCGAACCTCACAGGGCCCTTGTGGGTCGGCAAATACACAATAAAAATTCACAATAGATATACAAATATAACACGGCAATTGTAACTAATATCAACAGGTAGTTAGTCAAATTCATCAAATTTTTAAAATGTTATAAAAAAAATATGAGTGTCCACAGTATCTGATAAAACAGCCAAAATTATCCACAGTGTCCGATAAGCCAGACGAAAAAATGTAGATATTCTTGAGAAATTGATCTAATAGTTCAGATGGTGGGTACCATGAAAATAAAGTGCATATTAATCTCTTAGTAGTTTTGTTCAAATGAATCCCCTTGTATGTGAATCGTTTGTAATCCGATGTATAAGTTCTTGCTCTTTGTGCAAAGAGCCCGCTGCTAGAGACTGGGCAGTCTCAACGATATTCAGCAATGTCTAAAGTGAGCTTATAGGGAGGATACAATGTTGCTAGACAAGTGATACTATGTATGCATACAATTGTGTAAAGGGTTTAGTTCTCTTGAATGAAACACCTGCTGCTAGAGATTTTGTGGTCTCGACTTTTACTTTTAGCTGCTGAGGAAAAGTCCAACGGAGGACTTGAAACGCGTCCAGCTTTCCCTTCTAAATGCCACTCCATACAGCCAACATCCCAGAGGCAGAACCCTTCAATTTTCGGCGCATCAAACCTATGCGCAATGCTCCAGCCACGAGGATACGCCACATCGGGCAAATTATCAGAGCCGTTACAAGGATCGGATCCTCTACAATTTGCTGTATCTTTTGAGACAAGCCGTGTCTCTAACAGCTGACCATCATCTGTACCAAGCCAGGACCACCAGCACCACATCAGGTACTATGTATACAGCTATGCTGTACATTTGAAGTGCTGCAGTCCCCTATTTATTTGCCCACCAAAACCCACTGCATATTTTGAGACTGCAAAATCTCTAGCAGCAGGTGTTTCATTCAAGAGAACTAAACCCTTTACACAATTGTATGCATACATAGTATCACTTGTCTAGCAACATTGTATCCTCCCTATAAGCTCACTTTAGACATTGCTGCATATCGTTTAGACTGCCCAGTCTCTAGCAGCGGGCTCTTTGCACAAAGAGCCAGAACTTATACATTGGATTACAAACGATTCACATACAAGAGGATTCATTTGAACAAAACTACTAAGAGATTAATATGCACTTTATTTTCATGGTACCCACTATCTGAACTACTAGATCAATTTCTCAAGAATATCTAAATTTTTTCGAGTGGCTTATCGGACACTGTGGATAATTTTGACTGATTTATCGGACACTGTGGATAATTTTGGCTGTTTTATCAGACACTATTATATTTTTCATAAAATGTTTACAATTTTATGAATTTTACTAATTACCTGTTGATATTAGTTACAATTGCCGTATTATATTTGTATATCTATTTTGAATTTTTATTGTGTATTTGCCGACCCACAAGGGCCCTGTGAGGTTCGGCACACACTTTGACTATCATTTATATTTTATTATAATAAACATATCATCATCCAATATTCATTGACCCTGAGCCTCAATTTCCATTTTTTATTTATTGCATTTTTTACACCGTGGGTATAAGTGTTATTTGAGTAGCTCGGGTCCCAGGAAATTAGTTGATAAGAGCCTCTCCTACTCTTTATACACTTATAAAATGTGTTCAATGTGCTGCCCATTGTGTTGGATTGTCAATGCAACCCTCTTCTCCCACTCTTCACACACTGATAGCAACACCGCAGGAGAAATGCTAGCACAGGCTTCCAGTATCCGTAGTTTCAGGTGCTGCACATCTCGTATCATCACAGCATATACAATTGCCTTCAGATGACCCCAAAGATAAAAAAGTCTAAGGGGGGTCAGATCGGGAGACCTTGGGGGCCATTCAACTGGCCCACGACGACCAATCCACTTTCCAGGAAACTGTTCATCTAGGAATGCTCGGACCTGACACCCATAATGTGGTGGTGCACAATTTTGCTGGAAAAACTCAGGGAACGTGCCAGGTCTGAGCATTCCTAGATGAACAGTTTCCTGGAAAGTGGATTGGTCATCGTGGGCCAGTTGAATGGCCCCCAAGGTCTCCCGATCTTTACCCCTTAGACTTTTATCTTTGGGGTAATCTGAAGGCAATTGTCTATGCTGTGAAGATACAAGATGTGCAGCACCTGAAACTACGGATACTGGAAGCCTGTGCTAGCATTTCTCCTGCGGTGTTGCTATCAGTGGGAGAAGAGGGTTGCATTGACAATCCAACACAATGTGCAGCACATTGAACACATTTTATAAGTGGTCAGAAACTTGTAAATAACTCATGAAAGAATAAAGTTACATTAAAACCAAGCACATCATTGTTTTTCTTGTGAAATTCCCAATAAGTTTGATGTGTCACATGACCCTCTTCCTATTGAAAAAACTAAAGTTGGAATCAAAATGGCTGACTTCAAAATGGCCACCATGGTCACCACCAATCTTGAAAAGTTTCCCCCCTCACTACTAATGTGCCACAAACAGTAAGTTAATATCACCAACCATTCCCATTTTATTAAGGTGTATCCATATAAATGGTCCACCCTGTACACTCCTTCAGGGAAAGCCCATACTTTATGATGGACTTGAAGTTGAAGAAGTGATGATCCCTTCGGACACCGGGCAATTTACAGCTTATAGCAGGAAAAATCCTGTTACCATGCCAGGTTACAGGAATCATCTGTGGTGTTCAGCGTTGTAAAGCACAGCACCAATCACCACCAATATTTACATTAGGTGGCTCCTTGTTACTTTGGCTGCGATTGGATGGTCCAGGGGGACCAAGCCGATGGCAGCCAAAGCATAAAATGTAAATAATAAACACCGCTCTGCTCACCCTCATTCTGTTTCCATTCCGTGAGCAGAGCGGTGTAGGTGATTATATCTACGTGCCAGTGATCCCCTCCGTGAACAGTGATCCCCTCTGTGATAAGTAACCCCTCAGTGATCCCCTCAGTGCCATCCCCTCCGTGATCCCCTCTGTGCTGTGATTGCAACTGTCCCCAGCGATCCCCTCTGTCCCCATTGTTTCCCCCTGTCCCCAGTGATTCCCCCTGTCCCCAGTGATCCCACCTGTACCAAGTGATCCCCCAGGGTCACTTACCAAAAGTCCGTCCCCCATCTGTATAGGTCCTGCTGCTGTTGCTGTCCTGCAGCTCTGTTAACTTTTTTTTCCCCCTGTAGTTACAGCTAGTTAGCTGTACAACAGCTCACCCTACAGTCACAAGCCTGCCACTACAGTGATTTGTAGTGCAGGATTTTTAAATTTTTGTTTCTTTTATAAAAAAAAAAAGTGAAAATAAATAAATAAAACAAACAAACAAAAAAACAAACATATATATCTAAAAAAAAAAATTAGTTGTTAGGAGTTTAAGTTCCTGTTGTAGGCAGGAAGTTAGGTAGCGGACGTTTAGGTGATAGTAGTTGGCGTCCATTTTTTTGTAGAAAAAAAAAAAAAAAAAAAAATATATATATATATATATATATATATATATATATATATATATACACTTTATACACTTTAGCATAGGAGTTTAGGTTCCTGTTATAGGCAGGGTATTAGGGTAGCGGACACAAAATTTAGGCAGTAGGAGTTATTTTTTTGTTAAAAAATATATATATATATTAGAGCTTAGGTTCCCAAAATAGGCAGGGCTTTAGGGACGTTATTACTATATTACTATCCTATACTACAAAAATTTCTCAGAACCCCCCCATACGTGTTAAATAACAACATAGACCCCACCCCAAATTTGAAAAACAAAAAATGTCCCGACCAACCCGCTCTTCGCAAAGGGTGTTCACGGTGGAAGAGGCTTATGACATTCTTGCCTCTGATTCGGAGATGGCCAGTGATTCAGAAGAGGAATATGCCCCATTCCTCTAGCCGTCCTCCTCCTCATCCTCCTCTAGTAGTGATGAGGAACCGCGACAAAGGCGTCACAGGACACTGCCTGAGCCAGCAACTGAACCAAGTGACCCTGTTTTGACCCCAGTCCCAGATTCCTGAGTTCGTGGCCAGCTCAGGAATCCAGTTCAGTACAGATGGCCTTACTGAAAATGATTATTTTAAAAAAAAAATAATAATTCTCGGATGAATTGGTCAACATAATTGTACAACAGACCAATTTATATGCCCAACAATTTTTGGCCCAGAACCCCACTTCATCATATTCAAACTGGACCCACTTCTAATGAAATGATGAAATTTTGATGCCTTGTTCTCCACATAGGCATAGTGAAAAAGCCAGAAATAAGGCATTATTGGAGTGCGGACATTCTGTACCACACCCCCACTGTACAGCAACACTTTGCTCCACAAAAGATTTGAGGCAATCCTCAAATTCCTCCACTACAGTGACAATACCCAATGCCCACCCCCAAATGACCCCTCTTTTGATCGCCTCTATAAACTTCGGCCAATAATTGACCATTTCAGTGCCAAGTTTTCAGAGGCATACATCCTAGAAAAGGATATTTGTGTGGATGAATCCCTAGTCCACTTCAAAGGCCGGCTTAAATTCTGTCAGTACCTGACCAATAAGGTCAGTACCTGCCCATTCAAGTTGTTCGAGCTGTGCGAAAGCATCTTGGGGTACACTCTTAAATTTAGAGTGTACGAAGGGAAGGATAGCATTATTGTGCCCCCCGAATGCTCCCCCTCTCTTGGAGTAAGTGGGAAAACACATATTGCGCAACCACTGCCAAGAGGCGAGAGCAGGGCACTTTGCAGCAAAAACTTCTTGCTGCTAAAATATAAAGACAAAAGAGATGTCCTTATATTGACATCCATCCATGGCAGCGGCTCCACCACTGTCCCAGTAGGGGCACAAGTTCCACCGTCTCCAAGCCAGATTTCATTCTGGAATATAACAAATACATGGAAGGGGTGGACTTATCTGATCAAGTCCTCAAACCCTACAGTGCCATGAGAAAAACGAAGGCCTGGTACAAAAAGCTTGTGGTTCACATTGTGCAGATGGCACTGTACAATGCATACGTGCTATCACGTAATGCAGGTGGGACAGGGACATTTCTTGAGTTTCAAGA
Source organism: Hyla sarda (assembly GCF_029499605.1). Classification (NCBI taxonomy): domain Eukaryota; kingdom Metazoa; phylum Chordata; class Amphibia; order Anura; family Hylidae; genus Hyla; species Hyla sarda. Next base: position 19,874,892 of record NC_079189.1, read on the forward strand.
AATTGTTATTAAGGCCCTCATTTGTGGACACAGAGAGGAGGAGCGCCTGAGTACCTCATCAGCGGGGAACAACCGTATTGTACCTGGCCAACATTTTCCCAATGTTATCCCCTCTAGCGGAAAAAAAAGGAAGGACCCAAAAGAGAGTTCCACAAGTCCCTAGATTACTAAATGTATCTTTTATTAAACCTACTATCACCTTTTCATCCCCATTCTCTGCAGTGTCTATATATCCCCACATCTAAAATCCAACCTCAATTTGGCACCCAAAACCCATTCGGTAATCATTTTAATTATACCCCAAAACCATTCTAGCAAAATCTGTGTAAGCTAAGCACAACGTATTTGGAACTTAAATGGCATATCTGTGACGCAATCACAATTTTCCTTTTGCACAATCCCTAAGAGCATTAGCTTTTGTGAAACCTCTGTTGGATCAAAATGCTCAATACCCCCTTTTATGAATTCCTTGAAGGGTGTAGATTTTAAAATGGGATAATTTCTCTGCGGTTTCCACAATTTTTACACCTCTAAACCTCTGCAATAAAAGCACAATGCAATAAATGTGACCACAGTAGACCAGAACTTGGGCTTGGTGCTATCTCTCTCCTGAGCCCTGCCATCTGCCCAGTCAGAAGATAACATGCTGAAAATGGGGTACTGTCATGTTCAGGAGAAGTTGAGTAACAAAGTTTGGGGTGCTGTTATTCCTGCGTTCCTTGTGAAAATGAGCCAACTTGTGCTAAATGTGCAATTTGTGCATACAAATGAAAAATTTTATTTTCATGGCCTAATGTTAAAAACTATCCTCATTCCCCTGTGGGGTCAAAATGCTCACTACCCCCTCCCCCCCCCCAAATGAATTCTCTGAGGGGTGTAGTTTCCAAAATGGGGTTAATTGTGGGGGTTTTCAACTGCACTGGTACCACGGTGGGCATACAGCTGGTGTGAGAAAACACATTCTGCAAAATCTGCATCCAAAATGCCAAAAGGCGCTGCATTCCTTTTGTGCCCTGCTGTGTGCCCAAAAAGTGGTTTATGACCACATATGAGGTACTGCCATGTTCAGGAGAAGTTGGGTAATAAAATTTGTTGTCCTATTATTTCCTTGTTTCTTGTGAAAATGAGCCAACTTGTGCTAAATATGCAATTTGTGCATAAAAATGAAAAATTTAATTTTTACAGCCAAATGTTAAAAACTATCCTCAGTCACCTGTGGGGTCAAAATGCTCATTACCCCCCTAAATGAATTCTTTGAGGGGTGTAGTTTCCTTGTGGGGTTTTTCCACTGTACTGGTACCATGGTGGGCACTACTATATATCCTAAGAAAAAAGAGGTGTCAGAATCCAATATGTACTGCATCATGTCTTAGGCCTGTGTGTGAGTCAGGGAGCACACTAGAACGACATATGAGATACTTCTAAAATCTTTAGAATTGGGGTAATACATATACAGTTGAGTTATTTTTAAATATCTTCCATGTCACCGAAAAAAAACTTGTTGAAACAAGAAAAATGCAAAAGAAAATGTAAAATTTAAAAATGTCCCTTCATTTTGTTTTATTCTTGTGAACCACCTAAAGGGTTAATAAACTTTGTAAGTGTCATTTTGAATACTTTGAAGGGTGCAGTTTTTAAAATGGGGTGATTTTTGGGGGTTTCTTGCATACAGGCTCCTCAAATCCACTTCATAATTAAAGTGGTCACTAAAAAAATTTTATTTTGAAATTACCATGAAAATGTGAAAAAATGCTCATAGTATTATAAGCCTTCTAATGCCCTAAAAAAAGTAAAAGAATGTATAAAAAATTATGCATAAATAAAGAAGACATATTGTAGATGTGAACTACTAACTACATTTATTTGGCATAACTATACCAGATAGTTTCCCATCTAGAAAAATGCCAATTTTTCACATTTTTCATGATATTTTTGAGTTTTTCACAAAAACCGCTGCATGTATTTACAAAAATGTACTACTAATATAAAGTACAATAAGTCACGAAAAAACAATCTCAAAATTGCATTGCTCAGTAAAAGCATTCCAAAGTTATTACCACATAAAGAGACACATGTCAGATTTGAAAAAAACAGGCTGGGTCATAAAGGCCAAAACTAGCTGGGTCATGAAGGGGTTAAAGGACTACTCCGGTGAAAAATTTTACCTGTGAAAAAAAAGCATTAAAGAAAGTTATATAACATTATAATGTACTTACGCTGTCCATATGGTAAGGATCCCGGTCCTCCTCTTTTTTTCTGTCACTCACCGGAAGCTCTGTACTTTTCAGTTTTCTGATGACGCTCGACTTCTTTTTTCATTGCTCCGCCGCCATCTTAGCCTGGTGACTCACACCTCCCATGAGTCAGCACGGGCTCTGTCGGCCTCCTAGCCCAGCGTCGGCTACTCCCCCCTCGCTAATCTATTCATTTATTCTGGTTTGCTGAGCTGCCATAGGCTTAGCTCAGCAATCGCCGCTGGCTAATCTACATTTATAGATGTGCGCATGCGCACATCGTTATCGCCGCTGGCCGATAAATCAGGGGGAGGGCAGGAGCGAACAGGAAATTAGACTAATGCATTATGGGAGATGTAGTCTTTTACGCTACACTCCATATGCACTGTACCCGGAAGTGACCGGATTTTCGGATGGGCATAGCGGACAAACGGCTGGACCGATTCGCGTGGAAATAGCATCTTTGGAAAGGTAGGAGTCTAGGCTACATTATAGTATTAATTTAGAGCATCGGAGTTCTCCTTTAATGGTTATTGCAGTGGAATATGGGACTTTGCAGTTTTAACTGCTAAAGATGACTATATTAAATTATAATACTGCTATAGAAAAATGGAGGTTCTTAGCATACAATTTGATCAGATAGTGTACACCATGCCACTACTTGCCTGATGAAGAGCCCTGTCCTGGCTAGAAATGCCTTATTGTATGCGTAACATTCTTCTACAAATAAAACTCCATTTTCATGAATATGGATCCTGTCAGTTCAGCGCTTTGAGTGAAGTCCTGTTTTTTCCTTAGTTCAATATACTCTACTGTTCTGCTTTTGACTGCAATTCCTGCTGGTGATCAAGCTTCCGAACACAGGAGGGACCAGGTTGTCGCATTCTCTTACTACATTAATGTGAATTCATATGTTATACTCTTAGCATAACATATCTAGGTAAGGTGCCATCCATCTCACCTTTTTCCTGGTTTACCATCTTTGATGATCTGCACTAGGTGTGCAACTTTTTTGTTTTTTCTTTTTCATATCCCACTACAGTAAGGTGACCTGATGAGATTGACTCTACACTTTAGATATTTCTCTCTTGAGGTTGCACTAAGTCTACAAATTATGGGCATGTGGGATCCAGTTACTTCCTGCTTAAAGGGGTACTCCGGTGAAAACTTTTTTTCTTTTAAATCAACTGGCTCCGGAAAGTTAAACAGATTTGTAAATTATTTCTATAAAAAAATCTTAAAGGGGTTATCCAGGAAAAAAACTTTTTTTTATATATATCAACTGGCTCCAGAAAGTTAAACAGATTTGTAAATTACTTCTATTAAAAAATCTTAATACTTTCAGTACTTATGAGCTTCTGAAGTTAAGGTTGTTCTTTTCTGTCTAAGTGCTCTCTAATGACACGTGTCTCGGGAACCGCCCAGTTTAGAAGCAAATTCCCATAGCAAACCTCTTCTAAACTGGGCGTTTCCCGAGACATGTTTCATCAGAGAGCACTTAGACAGAAAAAAACAACCTTAACTTCAGAAGCTCATAAATACTGAAAGGATTAAGATTTTTAATAGAAGTAATTTACAAATCTGTTTAACTTTCTGGAGCCAGTTGATATGCAAAAAAAAGTTTTTTTCCTGGAATACCCCTTTAATCCTTCCTGTACTTATTTACTACTGAATACTACAGAGGAAATTATTTTCTTTTTGGAATGCTCTCTGATGACGTCACGAGCACAGTGCTCTTTGCTGATGTTATAATAATAATAATAATAATAATAATAACAATAATAATAAGTCTTTATTTATTGTTATCCTTAGTGGGATTTGAACCCAAGGCCCCAGCACTGCAAGGCAGCAGTGCTAACCACTAAGCCACCATGCTGCCCTTAGCATACATCTGCTATGCACTGTTGCTAAAATGGACAGAGATGTCAGCAGAGAGCACTGTGCTCGTGATGTCATCAGTGTTCCAAAAAGAAAGGAATTTCCTCTGTAGCATTCAGCAGCTAATAAGTACTGGAAGGATTAAGATTTTTTAATGGAAGTCATTTACAAATATGTTTAACTTTCTGGCACCAGTTGATTTCAAAGAAAAAAGGTTTTCACCTGAGTACCCCTTTAACACTATCCTGGTGGATGGGTGAAGTGCACAACCAAAATGAATGCAGCCACTCCAGAACATACAATACAATAAAATTGGTCAGTACTGTGGAAAGGCCTGGACTTACTTTTAGCTCTATGATACTCTAGTGATGACTTAGTGGTCACAGCTTACTGTTCTTACGAGACGGTAAGTGATGCTTCTGTAACATGGGCCAGGGATAAGGGCAGCCCTAGGCTATCCATAACCTCCATGATCTGCCCTAAACGATGAATTCCGAAATTGACAATGGTCCCTACTTTCAATAGATTGTAGAGCATAACAATAAAGAAAACAATAACAAAAACACAGTAAAAAAGTCAGGGAGCAGGTTAGAACACAGTGGGTTAAACAGGCACAGAATAGGGAACAATAACAAGACACCGGGAATAAACAAACAGATAAAGAGAGGTTAGGCAAGCCAAGTCAAAACCAAGATAGCGACATGATACAGAATCAAAAGGGTATAAGGGACAGGTCACAAGCCAAAGTAATAAATGCAGAGTACAACAATAACAAAAACACAGTAAAAAAAAGTCAGGGAGCAGGTTAGAACACAGTGGGTTAAACAGGCACAGAATAGGGAACAATTACAAGACACCGGGAATAAACAAACAGATAAAGAGAGGTTAGGCAAGCCAAGTCAAAACCAAGATAGCGACATGGTACAGAATCAAATGGGTATAAGGGACAGGTCACAAGCCAAAGTAATAAATGCAGAGTACACAGTAAATACAGAACAGGTACAAGAAAGAACCTTTATTAGAGGCATTGAGGCCATTGGTTCATCGTCTTTGCCCTCTGATTAACCTGAGCCTTGTCACGGTAACACATTATGATGTAGCTAAAAATATGAGAAGTTGAAACCAGAGGCAGACAAATCTGTTACAACTAAACTTTAACACCCTATATGTGCTGAGTTAAATGCTTCCTGCCTATAGTTCTGCTTTTATAGCACTAAGGAAAAAAAAAAAAAAAAAAAAAAAATATATATATATATATATATATATATATATATATATATATATATCTACCTGAATGTATTGTAAATTCTCCTTCTGGACATGGAATACAGTCATAGCAACAGATGTAATATCCTTCTCTGAGAACTTTTCGGGTTCCTGGCAGACAGGACTCACTGCACCGACCTTTAGGGATCTAAGTATAAGTAAATAGATATATATGAATTTAATGTACATTTTCTTATTTAACATTTTATGTACAAATGTATAAAAGTGAAAGCATTAAACAATGGTCCAACTAAAATCATTTCATTATATAATTATGAATGGGATGAATGTAAAGATATTTGTGTTATCAGAGTGGGGTTGTTCTCCTTAGTGATCCTCTGCTCTGACTTATAAAGGGTCCAGAGTAAAGGATTCTAAGACCAATATGTCCGAGTAGATGGATTTCTACCTACAGTATGACAACTCCCAAAAATGTTTATAATAAAATGGATCATAAACATCCCAAAAGTTAAATAATTTTCATAGTATACAATAGTAACCAAATTTGCTAGTCATTTAAAAAGAAACCAATGACAAAACTTTTGGATTTCCCCGGTGAGTAACCAAACAAATTTACAAGGGGAGAGGGGAAGAAGAACCCTCTATTAATAAGAAAGAAAAGTATTTATTAGAGAAGGAGATTAAAGGTAATCACCTAAGACTAAGTTTCTACTTGTTTTCTTTTTTGTGCGTCCCCCCCAAAAAATGCCAAAATGGCCCCAGGGTGTTTTTTCATTGAAAAAACGCTGTGGCCACATGTTAGCTGTAAATCAATAAGAAATCCCTAAATTCTTTTTCCACTTTGCGTTCTTCAGTTTGGCGTTTTTTTTTTAAATCCTTTTGGTGTTTTTTCACACTTTTTTTTTTAGCTCCTTGGAGGTTTTGTAAAGTTTCAGCATGTTATGCCGATGGTGTTTTTTCCCTAAAATTGTGGCATTTTTCTCCCATAGAAGTCTATGAGAGTAAAAAAAAACAAAAAAAATTATGTGGGTTTTAACTTTGGTGTTTTTGCAGCCATTTTTTATTCTTTTTTGGACTTTAGCGATCCAAAAAAGTAATGGAGATTCCTTTTTAAATAAAATTTAGTAGGGTACCATAAAAAAATATAATAAAAAAGCTACAGTAGTGATGGAAAAATTGTATCTATCGAAATTTATCTTTTTTTTAAACAAAATTTTCATAAATTTTTAAAACAGGGATCAATTTATGTTGGCAGGTCACTAAAATGTAGCCGACAATAATAAAAATGTATTGTGTGTGTTTTTCACTTTTTTTTTTTTTTAGGTAGTACTAGCATGGAACCTGTACTAATTGACAGATTGCTTGTGTCACTTCTGACCCCCCGTTGCAATCCTCCTATATAATGTATAAATGCGGCCGGCCTCTCTTCTATGGTCCCCTGTACTGCCGTATATATACACCTATTCATATTTCCCACAGAGAGCTGTGATTGGCCAGATGGTTCCAGCCAATCACAACTTTCTGTGGGAAATATGAATAGGTCTATACGTAAGTGCAGGGGACCATAGAAGAGTGGCTGCCCACACACACACACATGTATATATATATATTATACAGGAGGATCCCAGCGGGTGTCAGGAATGACACGGGCAATCTGTCTATTAATGCAGGTACTACAGTTCACAGCATGGAGCAGAATGTGAACCATGTTGGGAGCAGTAGTTCCTGCAGTCAAGGAAAGATCACAGCGGGTGTCACTCCTCACACCCGCTGCAATCATCTTTCATCCCTAAGATGGGGAGAGGCTTTCTCCTGGGCTCGCATCTCTGCTCTGTACTCCGGCTGACCACTCACCATTCATATTTCCTTCTTAGAGCGGGGATTGACTGCAACCATCCGGCCAATCCCCACTCTGGGCAGAAAATATGAATGAGTGATGTGAATTTCTATTCACATCACTGGCCGGCCCGGAGTATAGTGCAGAGATGCGAGCGCTGTATAGAGCCGCTCCACATCTCTGCTATATTATGGACAATCTCATCGGGTGTCAGGAGTGATTTTTCTATTAGTACAGGAACTACTACTCCCATCATGGAACAGTGTGTTCCATGCTGGGAGTAGTAGTACTACCTAAAAAATATAAAAAAAATATAAAGAAATAAACTATTGCATCCTTTTATTTTTTTGGTACCAAACAATTTTTGAAAAAAACGTCAATGGGGCCAAAAAAGCAACTTCCACTCAAAGGAAAAGAAAAAAACGCCAAACACAGGAAAATGCTGTGGCGTTTTTTTCTGGTGTTTTACTTTCTTGCGTTTTTTTTGGCCCACAAAGATAAAAAAAAAAAAAAAAAAACAAGAAGAAACTTAGCCTAAGTATGTTATCACCAGCTCCAAAGTATCAAAAGTTTTTTGAGAACCAATGAGGACACTAATCAACTTATCATTGGCCATTATCCAATTTAACTTGGATCTGAATAAATGTAAAGCAATAGACTGAGTCTTCCAACTTGTGGCTATGGCGATCTTGGCAGCCAGGAAGATAAGATAAAAAAGTTTTAAATTCCACCTAGATGTCACCTGTATTGGGACACATTCAAAAATCTTTAACTCACATGAGTTTCTCACACAGACAGTTTTTCTGTGTCCCCAGTCAGAGAGATCTAACTGACCCCCTGGCTTCTATTATCCAGGTTTTATTTAGTTTTATCTATCATGTGTGTGTGATGCCAAGTTATAACTTAAGTGCTTTACTTGCCTTACACGTGTGGAGTGGATCAGCTTCTTTTTTTTTTTTTTTTAATTCTTTATTTAGATTTTCAATAATGTCATAACAAAGATGTAAAACGAGTGGATCAGCTTCTTTTTTGGACTTCATGGTCCCCACAGGTTTAGCGTTTCTCCAACGTCTGGATGACTGTTGCCTCGAGCCTTTCCCAGGATCCTGTTTGGCTCAAGACTACAACTGATCACAGGAAACTTGGCTTTTTCTTGTCTTCCCTGACAAGCCAGGCCACTGTTGACCTGTGTGGTCCAGCTGCACGTTCTGCCTCGCTGACCCTCAATGCATGCTCCGATGTCGCGTGATCTCAGCAGTCTGCAGACAGTGGGGGGGGCACAACGAAAGTTGACATGGTGGCATATACAGCTGGAATGCACACATCATCAGGAGGCTGGCTTGTCGGGGAAGAAGCCTTTTTCAGGAACCTTTTTGTCTCAAGACAACAGTCATCCAGACACTGGAGAAATGCTGAACCTGGGGGATCATGAAATCACAAAAAAGTGGTCAATGCACCCTACACATATAAGGCAAGTAAAGCACTTAGATGATAACTTGGCATCACAGATACGATAGTCAAAAGTTAATAAAACCTAGATAACCCCTTTCAATCAATATCCACCCTCTGATCACCTAAATCAATTACCTAGCAGGTGAGCGGCTCTGCTGTTACCTCACATAAGAGAGGAATCTAGGTGACATATACCTCCCCCCCCCCCCAACAATCAATCCTGCATAAGTGTCCTCAGGGATCATAGGCATTATCCAGGGCCCTGGGGGGAATGGGTAGGGTGCAGATTAAGAATTAGAAATCCCCTGCCGTGAATGCTGCAGCCAGTGGCCCAGTGTTGTTTGCCAGCAACGGGGGCAAGAGAAGCTATCAAGTAGAAAGGTAGGTCTTCCTAGCAGGTAGGTTATTTTCCATTAGGTAAAAGCCCCTAAAAGGTAGGTAATTCTTCCCCAATTAGGTAGATGCCTGAGGAGATAGATGGACGGATGCCTTAAGTAGATAGATAATCCCCATTAGGTAAATATCACCAAGAGATAGGTAATTTCAGCCTTACAATAGATGCCCACAGTAGGTAAGTAATTTGTCCCAGGATGTCCCATATAGATTCATTATTCTCCACCTTCAAATAAAATTATTCAAACTAAACTAGTCTCTTTTTCATCCTCTCCTTGCCAGTCATCTTGAGCGGCACAGGACATCTCTTGCAAACTGAGTGCAATGAAAATACATAATTGAATGCGGCCCACACCTTAGTCCTACAAAGTCATAATACAGTAGAGGACAGGGAGTCTGAACTGGATTGGAGTCCCCACTCGTGTACATACAATACATAGTGTGTATTGGACCAGGGATCACCACACTCTCTGCTCCCGTCCAATTTTGAGTGGCAATGTTTACATTTTATGCATCGTCACTGACTTTTATGGGGCACAAAATTTGATAATCATTTGATTATCTAAGGATAGGTCCCACTAAGGATTTTCCACCTGGGACAACAGACCCCTTCAACACCCACACTACGCCACTGCCTACTGCTGTCATTCCGACACTTCATGTCCCTGCTCATCACTGATTTTTTCTGGTTCCAGTGATGCATCATCCCCGCAGGAACTGCCTGCTTAGCCAATCTTTGCTTATAGTAATGTCCGGTCTCAAACAGTGATTGGCTGAGCAGGTAGTTCTAGAGGGGACAATGGGTCAATGGAACCAAGAAGAAGCTTTTACAAGTAGGGACCAGAGTCTGCTCGAATGGCAGCTGAGTCTGTCCCTGTCCTTGGCCCCACCTCACTCCCAACACAACCTGCTTCTCCCAGCTCTGATGTGGAGCTTAAAGGGGTACTCCGACATTTAGACATCTTATCCCCTATCCAAAGGACGTCACCCGGGGCCGGAGGCATGACGTCACACGCCGCTGGCCCTGTGGTCGCCGGTAATCAGACCCGGAGCGAACATGCTCCGGGGACTGATTTTAACTGAGGTGGTGCGGGCAAGATCACGGGTGTCCCCAGCGGCGGGACCCCCGTGATCAGGCATCTTATCCCCTATCCTCTGGATAGGGGATAAGATGTGTAAGTGCCGGAGTACCCCTTTAACCTGGGAGATCTTGAAGCCTTCCCACCTCTGACTGGCACTACTGCCGCCCCGCTAGTCCCTGCGGACCTGCTGACTTATCTACCAATGCAACCCTCAGGTACCCGCTGCTGTGACAACCTCAGAACAATCCACGCTGTGTAGGATGCCTCACAACTGTCTCTCCCTCCTCCTGCTGCACATCATCAGCTTACTCTGCATCCAACCACAAGTATGACCCCTGAATCCCCTCTAATGGTGACCAGATTCTCCTCCTCAGTCTGCTCATTTTCCCCCCAGCCCACTCCCTATCTTATCCAGGCAATCCCTCCCCAGCCCCTCTGACTACCCTTTCCCCCTCCTATACTCCAGTAACTGGTAGTGGCACTGACCCTCTGTTGAATAAGGACTCTTCATCCTTAGACCCATATAAGGACTCTGCCGACTCACAAGATAGTGGTGACTTCCATGCCTTCCAGGGTGATCGCCCCCCTGGTGAAAAAAAGCTCTTCAAAGTACCAATGTTTTGAAGAGCTCTCCCTCTAAATTGGCATGCTATAAGCCTTCATCAAGGTAATCTGAAATACAGAAAGGACCCTTCTTTGTGCCCTAGCTACCGCCTAAACTCTGATACTAAACTATTTGCAAAGTTCATTGCTAATAGTCTGTCGGCCTTCATGGGGTCCCTGGTCCACCCTAATCAAGTTGGCTTCATCCCACAAGGAGAGGCTTGTGTACACTCCATGTCTATTCGACTATGAATTATGCCCGTCGACATATTCTCTCTTTCTTTTATTGCTTGATGTGAAAAAGGCCTTTGATCCGGGGATCCTAGAGGCTACCCTATCACAAATTGTTTTAGGTGTCCTGCTGAGACTTGTATTAGGACTTTATATTTCCAGCCCTAGAAGCAGATCAGAATCAATGGTCAGTTATCCTTCCTCTTCAACATTTGTAATGGTGCTTGGCAGGGCTGTCCTTTGTCATCTTTCCTTTATGCTGTCTGTATGGAATATGTCCTTGATGCCATCAAGCAGAACCTGGACATCATTACAAATTTTCTGTATTCGCTGACATCCTGCTTCTTTTTCTTTCTTCACCATTAATCTCCCTTTCTTCTCCTATGGCCACCATACAGTGTTTTTCCTCTTATAGCAATTACAAGCTGAATCTTTCTAAAAGCGCGGCCCTTAACATTACCCTATTTCAGGAGACTGAGATGCAGTTATGAGATAAATAGCCCTTTATGTGCCTAATTCTCTCAAATAATTGAGTCCCTTCCCATTTTCCCGACACTTTTCAGATTATTTCCCTCCACTCTTACATTGTATTAAATCTGACCTAGCCATATGGGAGCGCAGAGGCTTCGCATGGTTAGGGAGAATTATTCCTAAAAATATCCTAAAAATGAATGTTCTCCCTCACTTATTGTATTTGTTCTTTAGCATTTCAATATGTATCTCTCTCTCTCCTTCTTCCATAGTCTCTCTGCACTCTTCTCTGGCTTTGTTTTCATAGACATCCTTGCCTTGTTAGACATGTCCTTATTAGACAGAAGACTGATGGAGGCTTGTCTATCCCAGAATGTCTTTTGTATGACTTAGCGGCGGTTTTGTCATGTGTATTCAATTGTTTCTACCTTTACAGTATGTGCATAATCTATGGGTCCACTTAGAGAGCTGTAACACTCATGTAATCCTGAGGGCAATACCTTGGAAGCCCTTCATTGCGTCTATGACGGATGCCTGCTAGTGATGCTGAAACACAGGTGGTACCATGTCACATATTTGGCTGACCTGGGCATCATTGTTTGCGCCAAGTTTCGCAAATCTATTTGTAGGACGCTTTGAAGAAACGTTAATGTACACACATCCACTTTTTAGTCACTGTATATATTATAAACGTTACATTGATGACATTTTTATCATATGGGATGGCTCTCGCTCTGATCTTTCAGAGTTTTTATATGTTCTTAACAATAACAAATGGGGACTCACTTTTACACAGGAATTTTACTCCAATCATGCAGAATTTTTAGATGTGTGTGTTTTTTATACTGAAGATAACACTCTCAATACTAAGACTTTTTTTAAAAAAGGTGGACAGCAACAGTTACTTAGATTTTAGAAGCTGTCATTATAAGAAATGGCTCCAGAATGTACCGTTTGGACAATTTAAGCGCATCCGCCGTAATTGCACCTTAAATACAGACTATGTCCAACAGAGCAAATTACTTGTTAGTAGATTTCAAGCGAAGAAATACCCGAAAAAAATCGGAACTTCTGCTAAAACCAGAGCAAACAAATTGACACAATCTGACTGTCTTACCAAAAAATTTTTGACAGTAGATACATCATTAGATAAACGATGTTGCAATTTTATTACCACCTTTTCTAATAATAACAAAGACATTACATCTTTACTTGTCAAACATTGGAACATTCTTTTAAATGATCCTTTTTTACAAAAAACTCTTCCTCCAAAACCACAAGACACTTTTCGGCGAGCACGCTCCCTAAAAAACATACTCGCCCCAAGTAACTTAAAAACTCTACAAAATAAACCTTCCAACTTTTTACAAAAGAATGGTTGTTTTAAGTGTAACCATGCGCGCTGTAAATGCTGTGTAAATTTAACGCATATGGCAAAAGAGTTTCACTCGGCGGTCACCAAAGAGATCTTTCCTATCAAATCACATACATCCTGTGACTCCCAATATGTTGTATTACAGTGCCCGTGCGGCCTGCAATATGTAGGCCGTACCACACAGTGTTTAAGAAATCGGATCAACAAACACCGTAGCAATGTAACCTTCAAGTACCAGCTTCACAGTGTGTCACGCCATGCTTCGCTATATCATGAGGGTGATTTTTCGGCCTTCAAGATATCTGCCATAGAACAGATCAATAAAGATGTTCCCCAGTGTTTTAATACGCTTAGGCAACGTGAACATTTTTGGATATTTAAATTACGCACACTCCAGCCCCTGGGTTTAAATGAATTTATTGAGAGTAACCTGTGAGTATAGCTGTGCGGAAGTAGATACATAAAAACCCTCTCTGTTTTTCCCTATCCTATGTGATATATATTTTTTGGACTAATGTTTGTTTTTTTAGAACTTTATATTTTCATACATTCCCACATGAAGTCTCTTATATCATCCATTTATTTATTTATTATTTATTATTTTTTATACATATTTATTCTTATATATTAAATATACTACAGTATTTATTTATTTGCATGTATATTATCCAGTCTTTGTCATCTTATTAATTGATTCATCCAATTTTCATTTATATATGCACCCTTTTGATTTTTGTTGATACAAACTTATTCTATAACAGTATATTTTGTTTAAAATATTCATGAACTATATTCATTTCTATATATCAAGCAAACTGTGCCGTTAAAACTTCGTTCCACACACTAGCTATATAGTTTCCTTCTACCTGACATACACAGAGCAGCGCTAAATCGTGCGCCCGCTCCGTAAAACATCATCTTCACGGACCCGCTACTTAGCGACGCGTCCGTAGTAACCTACACGCCGCATCTCCGCTCTGTTTATAAACAGAGCGGCGACATGCGGCCGTTGTTTACATGCCGTGGAGCGCACGGCAATGTTCACAACGAGTGCGCATCAAGCCTCCATTCAACACATGAACCGGATCAAGTATCACACCTTTGCCTTACTTTACCTAATAAAGCACATTTCCTTCTCTTTATTTGAAGTTACTGTCATCCCTATATATAGGTATAAAGTACAAGAGTCAATCTAAATATAAAGTTCCCAGTTTTTTTGCATTTTTATTGCTATTGCTGTACCTCCCATCCTGAACCTATGACCTTGCCACCATTTTGTTTTTCAATCAATGTGTGTATAAAAAGCTCTCTGTTGCACTGTACTGTACAAATCTGTCAATCTGAAGAAGGGGTATGCTAACCCCGAAACGCGTTGTTGTATACTAATAAAGCTTGAATTCCTATCCACCTCCATGACCTGGTTGTGAGATCTCTCTGGATCCCCGAGCGCCTGATGCTAGGTAAATTTTTCTAATACCAAGTTCACCAACAGGATCTCCTCTTTGGATCCATCCTGAAGACCTGTAGGCCTGCACAGATTCCTTTATTACCTCAAATTGAGGTTATATGCGTATTATTATACGCACCAGGTGAGCGGCCATTCATTAGACCCCTTACGTATCCCCACTTTACGTGGGTCTTTGTAATAATTTTTAGGGTAATGCACTAGGCGCCTCCTTGGGCCTTCTCTTTTTTATTTTTTTACTTTTTCATTTTGGTGACTTTTCCTGTTCTTGTTTATTATAAAAATGTAATAAACTTTTACTTTGAAAATAAATAAATAAAATAAAACAAAATGATTACCACTAGACAACCCCTTTAAATGATCATAAAACATGTTATATACTGGTAAATGGCATCATAGTAACCTACTGAGTTCTGTCTCCATGTTATTATCTGGGGATTAATATCCAGCTGTTTATCTTCAAGAAAAGATGCATCAAATCTTCCGACAACCATTTTAGACGTTTTTACATATTCTTTATATCCTCTTGTTACCCAATTCTGAATATCTAGTCATGTTATCCAGTCTTCATTTTTTTCTTTTATATATCGTGATAGCTTTGAAAGATAAACCAGGGTTGTGATATTAGTAACAATGAATATTCCAATCTATTGATCACACAGGGTATGAATACTAATACTCCCCTTTAGGCTGGGTTCACATACAGGATATCAATATGTTTTTAGCTAAAACCAGGAGTGAATGTGACACAGAGAAAAACTATGATGGAATGATTTGTAGCTTTTTCTGTGTGTTGAACCCATTCCAGGTTTTTCCTAAAAATACTGACCAAAATACTATGCAGCAAAGAGAAGAAAGATCTCCAGCGCCAACTCGTGCATAAAGGAGCTTCTTTATTATGTTGCCATGAGAAACATCAAGGACTCAATTGAAGTGACGCGTTTCTGCCCGCAGGGCCTTAGTCATAACCAAAATGACCAAAATACTAAGTATGAACCGATCCTTAGGGGGCATTCATACCACTTTTGTGCTATACAGCCGCCATATCAGTTTTATTGCTGGACTAAAACCATGGCAAACCACGGTTTTCAGTCCGGCAACAAAACAGGGTATGGTCCAAAAACAAGCTAACCGGAGTGACTCCCTTTGACTCAAATTGATGTGTGGCGGGGATATGGCAGCGGCAATTTTTTTTAAATTTATTTAATTCCCCCAGTGTAAGTATTGCACAAACTTGGTGTGAATGCACCCTTAAACATATTTACATTTTCATAGCCGAAATGTATCTAGTTTATCTGTTTATACTTAATGCTGGGTTACTGCCAGTAATAACTGCTTTTTACCAGTGACAATGAACAGCGCCTAAATATCACACTCTCAATGAATGTGCAAATTAGCCTTATAAGCCCAGGTGTGGGAGGGGGGGGGGTGATGCATTCCCTGGGCACCAAAACACCAGCAGTTCGTGCCATCCACTTGTTAGTGTCAGGAACCACAGAACCAGATAGAGACATTACAAATCCAACCTTTATTAAAGTAATAAAAAAATCATAAAATAACAAGCGATAACAGAATCCAGGGTCTTGGTCTATCACAGCCAGTGGTCAGAAGTCAAAGTGGATACTCAGGAATAACTGAAGTCAGGATATCAGAAGTTAGAACCAGGATTAGGAACCAGAGTGAATGTCAGCAAAGCCAAGGCTATACACTAAAATTCAGTCAGGAACCACAGGAACACTCTTGGATAAGATGAAAGAGAAGTGGCAGAATGAATTGTAGCAGTATAAGGCAGGACACAGCAGTAAAGGGGCTGGCAACTTAGAAGGTACACAGGGAAACGAGGAGCAGCTTATTAGTATTAGTTGTGGAGGAGAGGGGGGGGGGGGGGGGTTGGGGAACCCTGACAGTTAGCAACACCTTTCGGGCCTGTCAATCATGGTGGTGGTGAAGTTTACAAGCTGCCCAAGAGTAGGTTGTTTGAACTTTGCCGGGATTTTGCTATCCTGGGAACACTTCCTGAGCTTTTGTTTGCATATCAGTTATCTCAGCACTAGAGGGGTAAGAAAAAAACCAAGGTATGCACGGATTCAGAGTCATAGGGAGAGATTTATCAGAGGATTTAGGCTAGAATTCCACTGAGGATTTTCACACAAAAACGCTGCAAAAAACGCCCATTTTGCCGCACAGCGTTCTTTCTGCGAAAAAATGCTGTATCCAGATGTTAGCTGCAAGTCAATAGTAAACTGCAAAATTCCAGATCCATTTGGCATTTTTTTTTATTTTTTTTAATCCTTTGGGCGTTCTTCAGCTATTTTGGGCTCAGAGGCTGGTTTTCAAAAACACCTTCTAAATCCTAGTTTGGCATTTTTAATCAAGAAAATCTTGGTGTTTTCCTCCCATAGAAGTCTAATGGAAGTGAAAAAATGCCAAGAAAAAATCCATGTGGGTTTTAACTTTGGTGTTTTTGCCTGCGGTTTTTATTCTTTTTTGGACTTTAGTGATCCAAAAAAAGTGATGGAGATACCTTTTTAAATAAAATTTTGTAGATACCATTAAAAATAAAAAAGAAACAGTAGTGATGGAAAAATTGTATTTAATGAAATTTATCTTTTTTATAATTACATTTTTATTAATTTTTAAAACAGGAATCAATTTATGTGGGCGGGCAGGGAACTAAAAATGTAGCTGACAATAATGAAAATGTAGTGTATGTGTTTTTCACCTTTTTTCTTTTTTGGATAGTACTACTACTCCCAGCATGATGGGAGTAGTAGTACCTGTACTAATTGACAGATCGCCCTGGGTCCGCTGGGATCCTCCTGTATAATGTATAGATTCGGCCGGCCGCTCTTCTATGGTCCCCTGCACTGCCATATATATATACACCTATTCGTATTTCCCGCAGAGAGTTGTAATTGGCCAGATAGTTCCAGCCAATCACAACTCTCTGTGGGAAATATGAATAGGTGTACATATATGTCAGTGCAGGGGACCATAGAAGAGCGGCCGACCGCATCTATACATTATGCAGGAGGATCACAGCGGGTGTCAGGAGTAACATGTGATCTTTCCTTAACTGCAGGTACTAGTACTCCCAATAAGGATACCTGCATAAATAGACAGATTGCAACAGGAGTCAGAAGTTACACCTGCTGCGATCTGTCTATTAATGCAGGTACTACAGCTCCCAGCATGAAGCAGAGTGTGCTCCATGTAGGGAGTAGTAGTACCTGCACTTAAGGACAGATCACAGCAGGTGTCACTCCTGACACCCGATGCGATCGTCCTATCTATTGCAGAGATGGAGCGTCTTTCTCCTGTGCTCCGCATCTCTGCTCTATACCCCGGCGGCCACTTACCATTCATATTTCCCACTGAGAGCGGGGATTGGCTGCAACCATCCGGCCAATCCCCACCCTGGGTGGAAAGTATGAATGAGTGATGTGAATTTCTATTAACCACACTGGCCGGCCCGGAGTATAGTGCAGAGATGTGAGTGCTGTATAGAGCTGCTCCGCATCTCTGCTATGTTATGGACGATCGCATCGGGTGTCTTTAGCGACACCCCGGGCGATATGTCTATTAGTACAGGTACTACTACTCCCATCATGGAACAGTCTGTTACATGCTGGGAGTAGTAGTACTACCTAAAAAATGTAAGAAAAAGATTTAAAAAAGTGAAACACACACACATACTTTATTAAAAATTTCAAAAAATGTTGTGATAAAAAAAAAAAAATTCGTGAAATAATTATTTTTCCATCCCCACTGCATCTTTTTTTTTTTTTTGGTACCCAACACATTTAACCCCTTAAGGACGCAGGACGTACTCAAACGGCCCCTTTTCCGAGTCCTTAAAGGAGTAGTCCAGTGGTGATTCAGTGGTGAGCAACTTATCCCCTATCCTAAGGATAGGGGATAAGTTGCAGATCGCGGGGGGTCCGACCGCTGGGGCCCCCCGCGATCTCCTGTACGGAGCCCTGACAGCCCGCTGGAAGGGGGCGTGTCGACCTCCGCACGAGGCGGCGGCCGACACGCCCCCTCAATACAACTCTATGGCAGAGCCGAAGCGCTGCCTTCGGCAATCTCCGGCTCTGCCATAGAGATGTATTGAGGGGGCGTGTCGGCCGCCGCCTCGTGCGGGGGTCGACACCCGCTATCTCGGCGGAGAGCCGGGGCCCCGTACAGAGAGATCGCAGGGGGCCCCAGCGGTCGGACCCCCGCGATCTCAAACTTATCCCCTATCCTTAGGATAGGGGATAAGTTTTTCACCACTGGACTACCCCTTTAAGGACTCAGGACGTTTGAGTACGTCCTGTCCATTCCCGGCCCCCCGCCGCTAGCCGGAGGGGAGCCGATGCCCGATGCCTGCTGAAATCGTTCAGCAGGCATCGGGGCATGTCGCCCAGGGGGGTCATTATGCCCCCCCCCATGTCGGCGATGGCCGCAGATCGCTGGACAATTCAGTCCAGCGATCTGCGGCAGATTCCGGGTCAATCGGGTCTCCAGTGACCCGGTGACCCGGAATTACAGGCTGTTCGGGGCCGTCTCCGACGGCCCCGAACAGCCAGAGCCTGCAGGGGTGAGGTGGCACTGGTGCCACCTCACGATCACCCTGATTCGTCGGCCGGATTACCGGCCGACCAATCAGGGCGCCTGCTGCGGGTGTCACTCCCGCAACCCGCTCCGCCCCTCTTCCGGAGGACGTGAGCGGGTGTGGGACGTGCACCCCAGGTGCTGGGGACCCCGATCCCCGGCGTCAATGTTGGGATCGGGGCCCCAGGAGCGACGGCGGCGGCGGGACTGACCTGTGCGGCGAGGATCGTTGGAGGTGAGTGACAGCCTCCTGCTGTTGCTTAGCAACAGCTCCCAGCATGCAAAAAGGGCATGCTGGGAGCTGTAGTTATGCAACAGCAGGAGGCAGACCACCACAACTCCCAGCATGCCCTTATGGGCATGCTGGGACTTGTAGTTTTGCAACAGCTGGAGGCACATTTTTTCTATGGAAAAGTGTACCTTCAGCTGTTGTGTAACTACAACTCCCAGCTTGCACCAACAGCTAAAGTGCATGCTGGGAGTTGCAGTAGTGCATCTGCTGGTTGCATAACTACAACTCCCAGCATGCCCGTTGGCTGTCGGTGACTGCTGGGAGTTGTAGTTTTGCAACAGCTGAAGGCACACTGAGTTATGTAGCAAACCAGTGTGTCTCCAGCTGTTGCATAATTACAGTCCCCAGCATCCCCAGCCAAAGTAGTATGCCTCCAGCTGTTGCATAACTACAAGACCCAGCATGCCCTTCCGCTGTCCGTACATGCTGGGGGTTGTAGCTTTTGCAACAGCTGAAGGCACACTGGTTGCAAAACACTGAGTTTGTTACCAAACTCTGTGTTTCACAACCAGTGTGCCTCCAGCTGTTGCAAAACTACAACTCCCAGCATGCACTGATAGACCGTACATGCTGGGAGTTGTAGTTTTGCAACAGCTGGATGCCCCCCCCCCCCCCCCAATGTGAACGTACAGGGTACACTCACATGGGCGGAGGATTACAGCAAGTATCCGGCTGCAAGTTTGAGCTGCGGCAAATTTTCTGTCACAGCTCAAACTGCCAGCGAGAAACTACTGTGAACCCCCCGCCCGTGCGACTGTACCCTAAAAACACTACACTAACACACAATAAAAAGTAAAAAACACTACGTATACACATACCCCTATACAACCCCCCTCCCGTCCCCAATAAAAATGAAAAACGTCTGGTACGCCACTGTTTCCAAAACGGAGCCTCCAGCGGTTGCAAAACTACAACTCCCAGCATGCACTGATAGACCGTACATGCTGGGAGTTGTAGTTTAGCAACAGCTGGATGTTCCCCCCCCCCCAATGTGAACGTACAGGGTACACTCACATGGGCGGAGGATTACAGTAAGTATCCGGCTGCAAGTTTGAGCTGCGGCTCAAACTGCCAGCGTGAAACTACTGTGAACCCCCGCCCCTGTGACTGTACCCTAAAAACACTACACTACACTAACACACAATAAAATAAAAAGTAAAAATCACTACATATACACATACCCCTACACAGCCCCCCTCCCCAATAAAAATGAAAAACGTCTGGTACGCCACTGTTTCCAAAACGGAGCCTCCAGCTGTTGCAAAACAACTACTCCCAGTATTGCCAGATAGCCACTGACTGTCCAGGCATGCTGGGAGTTTTACAACAGCTGGAGACACCCTGTTTGGGAATCACTGATGTAGAATACCCCTATATCCACCCCTATGCAAGTCCCTAATTTAGGCCTCAAATGCGCATGGCGCTCTCACTTTGGAGCCCTGTCGTATTTCAAGGCAACAGTTTAGGGTCACATATGGGGTATCGCCGTACTCGGGAGAAATTGTGTTACAAATTTTGGGGGGTATTTTCTGCTTTTACCCTTTTTAAAAATGTAAAATTTTTGGGAAAAGAGGCATTTTTGGGTAAAATTTTTTTTATTTTTTTTACATATGCAAAAGTCGTGAAACACCTGTGGGGTATTAAGGTTCACTTAACCCCTTGTTATGTTCCCCGAGGGGTCTAGTTTCCAAAATAGTATGCCATGTGTTTTTTTTTGCTGTCCTGGCACCATAGGGGCTTCCTAAATGCGGCATGCCCCCAGAGCAAAATTTGCTTCAAAAAGCCAAATGTGACTCCTTCTCTTCTGAGACCTGTAGTGCGCCAGCAGAGCACTTTTCACCCCCATATGGGGCGTTTTCTGAATCGGGAGAAATTGGGCTTCAAATTTTGGGGGGTATTTTCTGCTTTAACCCTTTGTAAAAATGTTAATTTTTTGGGAAACCAAGCATTTTAGGTAAATTTTTTTTTTTTTTTTTACATATGCAAAAGTTGTGAAACCCCTGTGGGGTATTAAGGTTCACGTTACCCCTTTTTTCATTCCCCAAGGGGTCTAGTTTCCAAAATGGTATGCCATGTGGGTTTTTTTGCTGTCCTGGCACCATAGGGGCTTCCTAAATGCGGCATGCCCCCAGAGCAAAATTTCCTTCAAATAAGCCAAATGTGATTCCTTCTCTACTGAGAAACAAACAACAAAAAACGTGGTCTCAAATGGCTGGAGGTGCTCAACCCCAAATGCGGTTGTGCATTTATACTGGGGGAGCAGATCCTGCCCTTGTAGTCCGTTGCTAAGGGCGATCCCCAGCATAAAAATGCATACAATGGAGGATGCCTGCAGCGGACTACAAGTGCCACAATAGAATCCTACACCAGATAAACGGTGTGGATGTGTAACAATTAGAATACAATACAGGAATATGGGTGCACTACTGTGGTGGATGTAACAATGACATTGGCTATCCCTCAACACTGATGTTAAAATTGAGACATTCGCCAGTGTATCCTTATATGAAGGACACACCAGAGCCCGCACACCAACGCCAAGGTTTCTCAAGATGGTGCGAGACCTAACGCTAATCCTACCTGTGCTTGATAAGCCAAACAGGGGCCAGTGGGCAATTACGGCAGCATTCGGTCGACTCACAACTTCCTCCCAGATACCCTCCAGCGTGACTGAGCACACATGCAATGGGAGGAGGGAGGATTAAGGTAGCACCTGTGAGGCCAGGCACCCATATTAGCCAACTCAGGTGGGGCTTGCAGCTTGCCTCCCTCCTCCCATTGCATGTGTGCTCAGTCACGCTGGAGGGTATCTGGGAGGAAGTTGTGAGTCGACCGAATGCTGCCGTAATTGCCCACTGGCCCCTGTTTGGCTTATCAAGCACAGGTAGGATTAGCGTTAGGTCTCGCACCATCTTGAGAAACCTTGGCGTTGGTGTGCGGGCTCTGGTGTGTCCTTCATATAAGGATACACTGGCGAATGTCTCAATTTTAACATCAGTGTTGAGGGATAGCCAATGTCATTGTTACATCCACCACAGTAGTGCACCCATATTCCTGTATTGTATTCTAATTGTTACACATCCACACCGTTTATCTGGTGTAGGATTCTATTGTGGCACTTGTAGTCCGCTGCAGGCATCCTCCATTGTATGCATTTTTATGCTGGGGATCGCCCTTAGCAACGGACTACAAGGGCAGGATCTGCTCCCCCAGTATAAATGCACAACCGCATTTGGTGTTGAGCACCTCCAGCCATTTGAGACCACGTTTTTTGTTGTTTGTTTAAATTTTATACTTGGAGGTGTGTAAACTCCAAAATTAATGCGCCTTGAATACCTTCAAGGCAGCATTAAGGTAGCACCTGTGAGGCCAGGCACCCATATTAGCCAACTCAGGTGGGGCTTGCAGCTTGCCTCCCTCCTCCCATTGCATGTGTGCTCAGTCACGCTGGAGGGTATCTGGGAGGAAGTTGTGAGTCGACCGAATGCTGCCGTAATTGCCCACTGGCCCCTGTTTGGCTTATCAAGCACAGGTAGGATTAGCGTTAGGTCTCGCACCATCTTGAGAAACCTTGCCTTCTCTACTGAGACCTGTAGTGCGCCAGCAGAGCACTTTTCACCCCCATATGGGGTGTTTTCTGAATCGGGAGAAATTGGGCTTCAAATTTTGGGGGGTATTTTCTGCTATTACCCTTTTTAAAAATGTCAAACTTTTGGGAAACCAAGCATTTTAGGGAATTTTTTTTTTTTTTTTTTTACGTATGCAAAAGTTGTGAATCACCTGTGGGGTATTAAGGTTTACTTTACCCCTTATTATGTTCCCCGAGGGGTCTAGTTTCCAAAATGGTATGCCATGTGTTTTTTTTTGCTGTTCTGGCACCATAGGGGCTTCCTAAATGTGACATGCCCCCCAAAAACCATTTGTCGCTCCTTCCCTTCTGAGCCCTCTACTGCGCCCGCCGAACAATTAACATAGACATATGAGGTATGTGCTTACTCGAGAGAAATTGGGTTTCAAATACAAGTAAAAATTTTCTCCTTTTTACCCCTTGCAAAAATTCAAAAATTGGGTCTACAAAAACATGCGAGTGTAAAAAATGAAGATTGTGAATTTTCTCCTTCACTTTGCTGCTATTCCTGTGAAACACCTAAAGGGTTAAAACGCTGACTGAATGTCATTTTGAATACTTTGGGGGATGAAGTTTTTATAATGGGGTCTTTTATGGGGTATTTCTAATATGAAAGCCCTTCAAATCCACTTCAAACCTGAACTGGTCCCTGAAAAAAAGCGAGTTTCAAAATTTTGTGAAAAATTGGAAAATTGCTGCGGAACTTTGAAGCCCTCTGGTGTCTTCCAAAAGTAAAAACTCATCAATTTTATGATGTAAACATAAAGTAGACATATTGTATATGTGAATTATTAAAAAAAAAAAAAAATTTGAATATCCATTTTCCTTACAAGCAGAGAGCTTCAAATTTAGAAAAATGCAAAATTTTCAAATTTTTCATCAAATTTTGGGATTTTTCACCAAGAAAGGATGCAAGTTACCACAAAATTTTACCACTAAGTTAAAGTAGAATATGTCACGAAAAAACAATCTCGGAATCAGATTGATAACTAAAAGCATTCCAGAGTTATTAATGTTTAAAGTGACAGTGGTCAGAATTGCAAAAAATGGCTTAAGTCCTTAAGGTGAAAAAGGGCTCAGTCCTTAAGGGGTTAAAAAAAAACGCCAAAGGGGCCAAAAAAGGCAAATTCCCCACAAGGGTAAAAAAGCCAGAAAAAGAAATGCAATAAAAAAACGCCAAAACGCAGGGAAGAACAGTGGCAGTTTTTCTGGAGTCTTTTTCTGGCGTTTTTAAGCCTTAGACTGTTTTTTTTCAGTCTAAAATTGTGGCACAGAAAGTTGCAGTCTAAATACATGTGACTTTTTCTTT
Source organism: Hyla sarda (assembly GCF_029499605.1). Taxonomy (NCBI): domain Eukaryota; kingdom Metazoa; phylum Chordata; class Amphibia; order Anura; family Hylidae; genus Hyla; species Hyla sarda. The sequence goes on from NC_079189.1 coordinate 19,898,965, forward strand.
AGAGGATTTTTAGTACATGATGCATTTTAGGCTGTTTTAGACGAAAAAGTGCATTGGTGCTGAATTTACCAATAGCGATTTTTCAGCGAAAATTTGCATCAGGCGAAAGTACGCTGAAATGTAAGACCATACTGAAGCAGGTTTAAATACAGTCTAAACCGTAGATCCCGAAGTCCGTGCACAGAATTTATCAAGAGCCGTGCAACTTTTGATAAATTTGGCACACAATAGACAACCCTTACGCTATCTAAGTTGGTCTATATTGATCCGGAAAAAAGACAACTTTGATAAATCCCCCCCCCCCCCCATAATCCCTATATAGCCATGGCCTTAGTTTATACACTGGAAATACCTGCTGACAGGTCCACTTTAGGACCTTTCCTACTTCAGAACAAAAAAAAATACAACTTTTGAGATATCAGTTTTTTCTTAATTTAATTATTAATTATGTTTACATTTTGTTCTTTCTTATGTATTGGGAGAAAAGTTTATAAAAACTTGTGTATAGGAAAAGTGGTGCAGTTGCCTATAACAACTAATCAGATTGATTTTTGCATTGAAGAATTGAAGAAGCAATTTGATTGGTTGCTATGGGCAACAGCACTTTTTCCCTGCACAAGTTTTGATAAATTTCCCCCATTATGTTATAGAAAACATTTTTCTCTTTAGTAACATAGTTCATAAGGTTGAAAAAAGACCAGAGTCCATCAAGTTCAACCTATAACCCTAATAAGTCCCTATTGAGTTGAGTTGATCCAGAGGAAGGCAAAAGAACCCTCATACTAGAGGTAAAAATTCCTTCCCAACTCCAAATATGGCAGTCAGAATAAATCTCTGGATCAACCTTCTGTCCCTATAAATCTAGTATACATAACCTGTAATATTATTACTCTCCAAAAATGTATCCAGACCCTTTTTGAACTCTATTACAGAGTTCACCATGACCACCTCCTCAGGCAGAGAATTCCACATTCTCACAGCTCTTACAGTAAAGAACCCCCGTCTGTGCTGGTGTAGAAACCTTCTTTCCTCTAGACGTAGAGGATGCCCCCTTGTTATAGATACAGTCCTGGGTATAAATAGATCATGGGAGAGATCTCTGTACGGCCCCCTGATATATTTATACATAGTTATTAGGTCTCCCCTAAGCCTTCTTTTTTCTAAACTAAATAACCCTAATTCTGATAATCTTTCTGGGTACTGTAGTCCTCCCATTCCCCGTATTACTCTGGTTGCCCGTCTTTGAACCCTTTGCAGCTCCACTATATCTTTCTTGTACATTGGTGCCCAGTACTGTACACAGTATTCTATGTGTGGTCTGACTAGTGATTTGTACACCGGTAGAATAATTTCCTTGTCGTGGGCATCTATGCCCCTATTGATGCACCCCATGATTTTATTAGCCTTGGCAGCAGCTGCCCGACACTGGTCACTACATCTAAATTTACTGTTAACTAAGACTCCTAAGTCCTTTTCCATGTCAGTCGTCCCAAGTGTTCTCCCATTTAATACATAATCCCAGCCCGGATTTTTCTTCCCCATGTGCATTACCTTACATTTATCAGTGTTGAACCTCATCTGCCACTTCCCAGCCCAAACCTCCAACCTATCCAGATCCATTTGTAACAGTGCACTGTCCTCTATTGTGTTTACCGCTTCACAGAGTTTAATATCATCTGCAAAGATTGCTACTTTACTATTCAACCCCTCTGCATGGTCATTAATGAATATATTAAATAGGACTGGACCCAAGACGGACCCCTGTGGTACCCCACTAGTAACAGTCACCCAATCAGAATAAGTACCATTAATAACCACCCTCTGTTTCCTATCATTGAGCCAGTTACTTACCCACTTGCACACATTCTCCCCCAGCCCAAACCTTCTCATTTTATGCACCATCCTTTTATGTGGAACCGTATGAAATGCTTTGGAAAAATCCAGATATACGACATCCAGCGATTGCCCCTGGTCCAGTCTGGAGCTCACCTCTTCATAAAAGCTGATCAGGTTAGTTTGACAAGACCGATCCCTCATAAAGCCATGCTGATATGGAGTCATACATTTATTTTTATCAAGATATTCCAAAATAGCATCTCTTAGGAAACCCTCAAACAATTTATATACAACAGAGGTTAAACTAACAGGTCTATAATTCCCGGGGTCACCTTTTGACCCCTTCTTAAATATTGGCACCACATTTACCATGCGCCAGTCCTGGGGAACAGTCCCTGTCACTATAGAGTCCCTGAATATTAAAAATAGGGGTCTGTCTATTACATTACTTAAAGGGGTACTCCGGTGAAAAACTTTTTTTTTTAAATCAACTGGTGCCAGAAATTTGAACAGATTTGTAAATTACTTCTATTAAAAAATCTTAATCCTTCCTGTAATTATTAGCTTCTGAATACTACAGTGGAAATTCTTTTCCGTTTGAAACACAGAGCTGTCTGCTGACATCATGAGCACAGTGCTCTCTGCTGACATCTCTGTCCATTTTAGGAACTGTCCAGGGTTAAAGGAAATCCCCATAGCAAACATATGCTGTTCTTGATAGTGCATAAAATGGACAGAGATGTCAGCAGAGAGCACTGTGCTCGTGATGTCAGCAGACAATTCTGTGTTTCAAAAAGAAAATAATTTTCGCTGTTGTATTCAGGAGCTAATAAGTACAGAAAGGATTAAGATTTTTTAATAGAAGTAATTTACAAATCTAATTTACAAGAGAGAATTGGGGCTCAGGGTAAATGATGTGTGGATACAACTTGCTTGTTAAGTTAAATATTAATATTTATTAATTTATTCTAGTAATCAATTTACTTAAATTGTGAGACGTGGTAAGTACCGTCACTCACAGGGCCCTTGTAAAGCCACGGTACTCCCTACAAATAATTATATAGTATAAATAAAATAAACATAAAATAATATAATACAATACATAAATATAAGATGTTAATAAAACATGATAATCAAACTGAGACCAGTCAAGAGTTAAAAAATAAAAATAAAAATATGAAACAAATGGTCCTCTTTAGAGTTTGGACCTCTTTAAGTATTGGTAACTAATAGCAACCAATGGGGCTATTATGTATGGCAATATGTCCACAATCTGATAAGTCTTTTGGTGAATAAATTAATAGGTCAGTATCCAGTTCATTAAGGCATATCAATGTCCTGTAGCGCTGTTATAGATATATATATATATCACTTGGTAACAGAGTTGTAATAGTTGCCGGCAATTGTAACAGTTAGTAGAATTAGTGTAAGTAGTTTAGCAGTTACAGTTATGAGCGATAGAATGATACAGTTATGCTCACCGCCCCGGGACCGATGCTTGTCAGGATGCTGTTGCTCTTTGGGGATGCTGTGATCCCTCCTGCGGTCCCTCCTGCGGCTCTTGGGGATAGTTGGAGATACAGCGATCCCTCCTGCACTCTCTCTTGTGTACTTTACTGGGACAAACAACGTTGAATCTCTCACTGCGGGAGAGGACACTGCTGGGAGACTCTGCCGTCTCCTATGATAGAAGTGCCGTGGCTGGCGGTGGGCTCCGGGTGTTGTAGCTCCAGCGCTTCTGCTCAGAGTGGCGACCGCGTCCTCGTGGCTTCAAGGAGCGCGTACATGGCTGGCAACTGACCGGGTAGGACACCAATTGTTGTGGGGCTCACAGAGGGCTTGTGTGAATGGTCTCAATGGTCATATTAGGGGGCTGGACGCGTTTCAAGACTATACTCAGTCTTTTCCTCAGCAGCAGTATAAATTATATATGGTTCCTGTCTCAGACTTAGACTTATATATAATAAACTCCTCCTCTACGTAAGAGAGTGCACGACTTCAAAGGAGATATAAACAGCCAGACCCCCAATAAAATGCAATACACAAAACACAGTCTGAATGACCTCTCACCCACTGCTTGGATAATACACCACACAGTTATAATTATAATACACATATAGGATTTTAATAATCAGGCCTTGGGCCTGACACCTCCCCCTTAAGATGGGGACAGAGAGATCTTGCCTGTCCAGGCTGATAGATCTGTCTCCCTTAACCATCTATTTCTTTTCTTGACACCACAGGCCCTGCATTCCCAGGCAAAGATGGCACTGAAGGGGCCTAGTACCTGACTTAGCTGCCTCTTTCTTTCCTCTGAGAGCTGTGGATTGATCTGTGTGCCCTGATCAGTGAGCATTTCTCTGGGGAACCCCACCCTGCAGAAAATACTGATCAGAGCATCTGCCACCTTATCTGCTTGGATGGAGGATAAGGCAACAGCCGCAGGGTACCTAGTTGCATAATCTACAACAGTAAGAATAAATTGTTTCCCTGTGCTGCTGGGTATAGCCAGAGGCCCCACAATATCCACTGCCACTCGTTCAAAAGGTACAGATATGACTGGTAGGGGCACTAGGGGAACACGAGTTACATCCCCAGACTTACCCACCCTTTGGCAGACATGACAGGATCTACAGTAATTTGCAACAGCAGTACCCATACCTGGCCAATAGAAATTGGGTGCCAACCTGGACTTTCTCTCCGGGGGCCCCTAGCATGCCTTTGGAAAGGGACTCCCAGTACAAGATATCATTTTCCCAATATACCCGATGCCCATCTGTGTCAACACCTGTATGTTCAGCACGTTGTCTCAGTCCTTCAAGGGAAGGGTCAATGCGCAGAGCTTCCCGGAAATGCTCATTTCCCTCCCCCCATCTCGTGGTATCAGGGAGCACATTTCCCCCAGGTGAACTAGCATCTCCACCTTCCTCTGCTGGGGCTTGCAAGTCACACAGCTTGCCCCTTGCATCACCATCCTCCCTTCCTTTTAAAGCTGCAGCCCTGGCATGCTGCTGACGCGTTACCACTGCCACCATTGGTATGCCTCCCTGGGGTTTACCTTCCTCCCCCTCAGTTCCAGACATAACAATACAGGCATCATACACAGGGCTATCATTCCCTCCCTCCTCCTCCTTAGGCTCACAGGATTGGGACATATCACTCACTGCTGGTCCCTCATCCTTACATGTCACCAGGGGCACACCAACCCCTCCCCCTAGCCCATCTCCACTAGGTTTTGGCATTGGCAATGCATTGTCACCACATTTTACAATACACCCCATTCCACTTTTGGAAAACATTACTGGTTCAGTCACAGGTAAACAATTATCAATCCCCTGCACTCCCTCCCAGTTTCCACATCTCGCAGTGTCTCCCAAAGTCTCGCACAGTACCTCAGAATGAACAGGGCTCTCTCCTAGCCCATCCGGTGTGCAGGTAGTGTCCTCTGGAGCATAATGACAGAGCATCCGACCCAAATCATTCCCCAGCAGAACATTAACAGGGATGTCCTCAGAGACCCCCACCTCCCGCAAACCTTTGCCTGTACCCCAATCCAGGTACACACGGGCCATGGGCACAGCAGGCCGCACACCTCCAATTCCTTTTAAAGCCATGGTTCTTCCAGGGATGATGTCCTCTGTATCCACCACTTCAGGCTGCACCAAGGTAAAAGAGGCTCCCGAATCTCGCAAACCCACTGTCACCCTGTCACCCACAGTTACACTCTGCAGGTTATCTTTTCTCCACCGCTCCGGACACCAGAAGAACGGCTGTGTGTCCTCCAGCTACTGGTGGAGAATTCTTTTTGTTGGGGCAAGTGGCACTCAGGTGCCCAATATTGTTGCATCTGTAACATCGGCGGGTGTCCCCCTGACCCAATGTGGCTCCTGTTGCTTTTGGGAATGATGGCAAGAATTTCCCGGCTGACCTGGTGGTGATTTGTGGTTGTTTGGCTCCCCTCCAGGTACTTGCTCCAGCTTGTGCAGATCCACGCTTTGCTGCTGGTGCCCGTTTGTGGGTAAAGTCATCTCCTAGTTCTGCTGCTTCCATGGCTGTCTTGGGCATGCGGTCCAAAATCCACTCTCTGGCTTCAAAGCTCCGTGTTTGGAAAAGCTGATCCAGGACCATCAAGTCCTCCAGGGCCTCATAGTTAGTGACTTGTAGGCCCTCAGTCCATAGCCTGAATGCAGTCCTTAGCTGACCTGCATGTTGAGTGCAGCTTTCTGTGGCACTTTGTTGCAAAGTCCGAAACTTTTTCCGATAAGTCTCTGGAGTCAGATTAAAACTTTTTAGCAGGGCAGATTTTATTGCCTCATAGTCCTGGTCCCTCTCAGAGGGAAGCGAAGCAAACACATCCAGAGCTTTCCCTCGCAGCCGTGGGGTTAGATATCGTCCCCACTGTTCCTTAGGTAGATGGAACTGCCGGCAAACCTTTTCAAATCCCCTCAGGAACACATCCAGATCACCATCTTTCTCCAACATGAGGAAATGTTCCAAGCAGGGTTTGTGGTCTCCTTGATCCTGCACATCACTCAGTGCGGATGAAGTATCCCCTCTCAGCCTCAGAACCTCCAGTTCATGCCTTCGCTGGGCCTCTCTTTCTGCGGCTTGTGCCTGGGCCTCTCTTTCTGCGGCTCATGCCTGGGCCTCTCTTTCTGCGGCTCGTGCCTCTCTCTCAGCAGTTTGGTACTGGAGAAGCAGTTGGAGTTTCATATTGGCATCCACATTCCCAAGGTGTTGTAAGGCAGTCCGCATATAAGAGTCCAAGGCCTCATGTGGAGTACTGTCCTGATGGGGAGTAATGTTGTTTTCCCCGGGAGATATCAGTCCTTGGATGGCAGTTCCAGCTGTAGGACTTTGTCTCATGTCACTCAGCTCTTCTGCACGGGTATCATACTCCACAAGATCAGCAATAAGTTGTTCCTTGTTCTTTCCTGCAGTAGGGATGTCCTTTTCTTGGCACATTAGCTCCAGTGCAGGCTTGGACTGCTTGCGATATGCCTCCATATTTCCGAGATGAGACAGAGGAGGTAAAACAGGATATGGGGAGGACAGAACTGTCTTGCACTCTTTTTGTATGTCTTTTAAACCAGCACTGAGCTCTGCCTTTGGAATTTACACACAAGAATATGTATGCAATTTCTTTTTAGTGCTAAGATTTCCCTACAGGTAAAATCCAGCAAGCACTAAAAATCTCTAAATATATCCCGACACTGCCACCAGTTGTCACGATCACACCCTAGCGGTCCAGTGTGATGTGTGTGATGGTGCAATGGTGCAAGGGTTAAGGCCACCAGACCTCTGGGTATACACTACTAGTCCCAGCAAGTCACCAAATTAACCCTTAGATAAACGTGTTTCCACCAGAGCTGCCTTCAGAAAGGTGAGCTCATATATTTAGAGATCAAAGACCAGAGCTGATTAATTAAACATTTAATCTGATAAAAGGTATCACAGTGCTATGCATAAAAATAAACAAATGACATACAGTTACAAAAATATGAAAGAGTTTAGCAAGGCAAGTTCAGAAAACAAAAGATTAAGTTCTTACAGCATGATGTTATAGCAGTCCATGAGTGAGTTCCAGCTGTTCTTAGGATGGTCTTGTCAGCTTGTTGCACAGCCTTGAACAACCTGAGTCTAGCACTGTTTAAATATTATATCTGCTTTCTTGGGAGGGAGACTCCATTCCCCCCTCCCCTCTGATTCCACCAGGGGGTCTTCTCTCTTCCTGACCCCTTATCTGTTTGATTATATGCTGGGACCAGAGTGCATGACTTCAAAGGAGATACAAACAAACAGCCAGACCCCCAATAAAATGCAATACACAAAACACAGTCTGAATGACCTCTCACCCATGGCTTGGATAATACATCACACAGTTATAATCATAATACACATATAGGATTTTAATAATCAGGCCTTGGGCCTGACACCCACACTTAAATTTTTTACCTTTTTTGCTATTTATATAGCTAAAGAACATTTTGGGGTTAGTTTTACTCTCTTTGGCAATAAGTCTTACTGTCTCTATTTTTGCGGCTTTTATCTATTTTTTTACATATTTTAAATTTTTCTCTATAGCTTTTTAATGCTTCTTCACTGCCGTCCTGTTTTAGTAATTTAAATGCTTTATTTTTGTCATTTTTTTGCCCCCTTAACATTTTTATTCATCCATATTGGTTTTCTTTTATATATACATCTTACAGTGAAAATTTAAGTCTCCCATTTAGTGTCAGTATTGTTCTTTTTGTGGACATTATCCCATTTTATATTGTTAAGGGCTTCTCTGAGTTGATCGAACTTTGCCTAAAGTCCATTGTTTTTGTGGCCCCTCGAAAGATTCTCTTATTGAAGAACAAGTTATAATGTATTATATTATGATCACTATTTCCTAGGTGTCCTTCTACTTGCACATTAGTTACTCTGTCAGGTCTGTTGGTTAATGTTAAGTCCAGAAGCGCCCCCTCTGGTCGGGCCCTGCACCATTTGGGACAGTTAATTGTCTTTAGCTATAGTCAGAAACCTGTTTCCTTTATGAGATTGACAGGTCTCAGTCTCCCAGTTTATATCAGGATTGTTAAAGTCCCCCATTATTATCACCTCATTCTGATTTGCTGCCTTGTTTATTTGCCTCAATAATTCATCTTCTGGCTCTTCCATTATGTTTGGTGGCTTATAGCAAACCCCTATCAGAATTATTTTATTTTTATCTCCATATATTTCTACCCATATTGACTCCACATTATCGTTTCCCTCCCAAATATCCTCCAGCAATGCGGCCTTCAAATTGCACTTTACATAAAGACAGACTCCTCCCCCTTTCCGTTTTGTCTGATCCTTCCTGAATAGACTATAACCCTGCATATTGACTGCCCAGTCACAGCTATCGTCCAACTAAGTCTCTGTTATACCCACTATGTCATAATCCTCCTCAGAAATTTTCAACTCCAATTCGTCAGTTTTATTGGACAGACTTCTGGCGTTAGTCAACATGCACTTCAATGGTGTATGTTTTTTTTTCCTATGATGCCTATCTCTATTAACTATTCTAACCCCTCCCTCCACTCCACCCTCAGGTACATTATTAAGTCTCCCCCTTCTATCTACACTATCTTCCCCCTCTATGTTGTAGGTTCCCTCCCCCCTGTCCCTAGTTTAAACACTCCTCCACCCTTCTAGCCATCTTCTCCCCAAGCACAGCTGTACCCTCCCCATTGAGGTGCAGTCGGACAAGTTCTCCATGAACCCAAACCCCTCCTTCCTACACCAGCTTCTGAGCCACTGCACTTCTTAAAAGTGCAGTTTAGTTTCTCTACAAAAACCTTTTTTGTAGTACTGTCCCATTTTGTTAAAGAAACAGCTTGTTGTATCTGTCTATCCTCTCCTAAACTATATTCTAATCTGAGTTACAGAAGCGGCTCTTCCATCAGGCCACCGCCTAAGGCCTCCTGCTGGTGGGTGCCTCGCTCCAGCCCCCAACCCTTCAAGTATCAACCCCTCTGCTGCTTTAAGAGATGTGCTACATTCAGGCATGTCTACTTCTGCCCACCACAGAGTTGCACAGGGGAGGAGGAGGGGTTGCCCGTTTCGGTATGTCGGTGCATGTGTGCTTGGCCTCAGCTCCAGCTTCCATTGTATCTGCTGTGGCTGCCGGTGAAGAGAAGATTACCGGGCAGCTGTGTAAATACTATGCCCTAGCCCATACTATGCCTTACTACCCTGTCATGTACCCCCTATGTGAACAGTGACATAGTACGTGCTGTACTGCAACATCATTGTGCATATTATCCCTGTACTTTAATGTCACTGCACATATTAACCATGTAGTGTATTGTCACTTTGCACACTATCCCTTTACAGTACAGAGTTAATATGTGCAGTGATATTACAGTACAGGGTTAAAAGGGTATTCCAGGCCAAAACTTTTTTTATATATCAACTGGCTCCAGAAAGTTAAACAGATTTGTAAATGACTTCTATTAAAAAATCTTAATCCTTCCAATAGTTATTAGCTTCTGAAGTTGAGTTGCTGTTTTCTGTCTAACTGCTTTCTGATGACTCACGTCCCAGGAGCTGTGCAGCTCCTATGGGGATATTTTGCCATCATGCACAGCTCCCGGGACGTGACATCATCATTGAGCAGTTAGACAGAAAACTTCAGAAGCTAATAACTATTGGAAGGATTAAGATTTTTTAATAGAAGTAATTTACAAATCTGTTTAACTTTCCGGAGCCAGTTGATATATATATATATATATAAAAAGTTTTTGCCTGGAATACCCCTTTAATATACACAGTGATGTCACAGTACAGGGTTGACATGTACATCGGTGTCACAGTACAGGTATAGCAGAAACAGAAAGAAATGTCCAGCGCTGGATGCGGTAAAACACAGGTACTTTATTGAAGAATCATCGAATACAAACTTGCATCAGGGCTTCTGCCCTAATGCAAGTTTGTATCCGATGATCCTACAATAAAGTACCTGTTTTTTACCACATCCAGCACTGGACATTTCTTTCTGTTCCTGCTGATCCAGTCTGGGGACGCTGCCGGCTAGTCCGTGCGCTGGTGTTTGGGAGCACGAGGAAGAGTGCTGTCTACACAGAGTGTTGTTACAGTACAGGTATATTTCACAGCACAGTAATGATACATACAGTTGTGTCACAGTGCAGGGATAATACACTATGATGTCACAGTCCAAGGATAATGCACACAGTAATGTCAAAGTACAGGGAAAATACACAGTGATGTCACAGTACAGGGATAAAACACACAGTGTTGTCACAGTACATAGAGCAATACACACGGGGAGTTTGTAAAGACCTGGGGATGGTGCTATAAAAAGGAACCTAAAATTTTGTCTTGCCAATTTTGCAGTTACAAGTCTTTGCTGGGAGAATTTTTATGGCCGTATGAGCCAGATAGCGAAGAAAAAGTGAACTCCCCATACACATATATGTACACTGCTCAAAAAGAAAAAGGAACACTAAGATAACACATCCTAGATCTGAATGAATGAACTAATAGTAATAAAAAATGTCTTTACACAGTTGAATGTGCTGACAACAAAATTACACAAAATGTATCAACCCATGGAGGTCTGAATATGGAATCACACTCAAAATCAAAGTGGAAAACCCCACTACAGGCTGATCCAACTTTGATGTAATGTCCTTAAAACAAGTCAAAATGAGGCTCAGTAGTGTGTGTGGCCTCCACGTGCCCCTATGACCTCCCTACAATGCCTGGGCCTGGGCCTGATGAGGTGGTGGATGGTCTCCTGAGGGATGTCCTCCCAGACCTGGACTAAAGCATCCGCCAACTCCTGGACAGTCTGTGGTGCAACGTGGCATTGGTGGATGGAGCCAGACATGATGTCCCAGATGTGCTCAATTGGATTCAGGTCTGGGGAATGGGCGGGCCAGTCCATAGCATCAATGCCTTCCTCTTGCAGGAACTGCTGACACACTCCAGCCACATGAGGTCTAGCATTGTCTTGCATTAGGAGGAACCCAGGGCCTCACAAGAGGTCTGAGGATCTCATCTCGGTACCTTATGGCAGTCAGGCTACCTGTGGCAAGCACATGGAGGGCTGTGCGGCCCCCCCAAAAAATGCCACCCCACACCATTACTGACCCACCGCAAAACTGGTCATGCTGGAGGATGTTGCAGGCTGCAGAATATTCTCCACGGCGTCTCCAGACGCTGTCACATGTGCTCAGTGTGAACCTGCTTTCATCTGTGAAGAGGACAGGGCACCAGTGGCAAATTTGCCAATCTTGGTGTTCTCTGGCAAATGCCAAACGTCCTGCACTGTGTTGGGCTGTAATCAAAACCCCCACCTGTGGACTTTGGGCCCTCATACCACCCTCATGAAGTCTGTTTCTGACCATTTGAGTGGACACATGCACATTTGTGGCCTGCTGGAGGTCATTTTGCAGGGCTCTGACAGTGCTCCTCCTGCTCCTCTTTGCACCAAGGCAGATGTAGCAGTCCTGATGCTGGGTTGTTGCCCTCCTATGGCCTCCTCCACGTCTCCTGATGTTTTGGCCTGTCTCCTGGTAGCGCCTCCATGCTCTGGACACTACGTTGGCAGACACAGCAAACCTTCTTGCCACAGCTCGCATTGATGTGCTGTCTTAGATGAGCTGCACTACCTGAGCCACTTGTGTGGGTTGTAGACTACGTCTCATGCTACCACTAGAGTGAAAGCACCGCCAGCATTCAAAATTGACCAAAACATCAGTCAGGAAGCATAGGAACTGAGAAGTGGTCTTTGGTCACCACCTGCAGAACCACTCCTTTATTGGGGGTGTCTTGCTAATTGCCTATAAGTTCCACCTGTTGTCTGTTCCATTTGCACACAGCATGTGAAATTGATTGTCAATAAGTGTTGCTTCCTGAGTGGACAGTGTGATTTCACAGAAGTGTGATTGACTTGGAGTTACATTGTGTTGTTTAAGTGTTCCCTTTATTTTTTTGAGCAGTGTATATTTCTATCTACTCCTGGTCCCTAGCTGGTCTTGCCACTGCTCTGGTTATTCTTTCTCCAGCCCCCACCACTCATCTCTTTAACAGGCTTCCTAGCACTGGGGCAGCATCTACCAGCACCTCAGCTAGTAACTGCAGTGGTGTTTCATCTCGATCAGTGGTTGGCTCTTGTAGAAAGCTCTTGCTTCTAGTCCTTATCTTATAAGCTGGTAGATGAGGCAAGTGGTGGGGGACCAGAAGAAGAAGCACTACATATGTGGTGTGATTAGTGGACGTCCAGGGGTAGGTAAACAGATTTATTTTTTCTATTTTCCCAAGGCCTCAACACTGTATTATTTTATCTACAGCTCCTGAATACCCCTTTAATCATCGATTTTCCATTTTTTTCTGATATTTTTCTCCTTCCAGTTAAAGTTTATATAAAAAACGATGGAATATAGAGACATTAAAATACTCACCCTTCTTTTATAGTCATATATGTTAGAAGCATTTGTTTTTTTTTGGTCATCAATAAAAATGTTAAGTTTGTGCAAAGCCTGAGCCATAATATAGACAGCAAAATACACTTGGTAAGGAGTTGTGTCTCCAGAAAAATTATGCTGTATATTAAGTTTCATCTCCTCAGAACAATGACGATATGGATTTTGATCTGATAATGGCATAAGAAAATCCTTTAATTTATTTCCTGTATAGCAATGGAATAAAGTCATCCAAAGATCTTCCAACAATGGATCAGAAGGTTGGCTGGATAACTGAACAATATTGAAAAACTCTTTTCCAGTGATATTGTATGTGGGGATGGAGAACACTAAACTACAATTACCAGGAATTACAACTACAGGAAGTATAAGGTCTGTCGCCAGTGACCATGAACTTGGAAGTATAAGAGTCTTGTTATTTAGAAGATGAGCTACATTGTATAAAAACCTGATGTAAGTCAGACTATAGGAGCCACAGATAATAATAACATCAGTAGATGAAGTCTGTAAAGCTGGAGGGACATGATCCATATTATCGACTGATACAAGAAAAGTAAATTCTACACAAATCTGATGAGATGTAAATAGTTTGACCAACGCCTGTAACTCTCGCCGTCCATAGTCATCATCTGATGTGATGATCCCAACCCAATTCCACTGGAATCTCTCCAGTAGCTTTACAAATGCTGCATATTGTATCTTGTCATCAGGTACAGTACGAAAAAAGTTTGGGTAAAGCCTTTTATTACTGAGAAGAGGATCTGTTGCCCCATAACTGATCTAAGATAAAGAAAAAACAGCAGTATCCATACTGTGTCCATAAATGATAAATTATTCACCATCAAAAGAAAAAAAAAAGAATGAGACACTTAACAGTACAATAATATGTAAAACAACAAACATTAAACTGAACAAATAAAAATAAAGTTCACTGTAACCAATAATTCACGTCCCCAAGAAATCAACCAATACCGATCAACATTAAATGGCCACTATCGCCAGATATATAAGGCAGCAAGTGGGCAGCCAGTTCTTAAAACTAATTTGTAGAAAGCAGAAAAAATGGCAACTATAAAGACCCTGGGGGCTTCGACAAGGGATTGTAATGGGTAGATGACTCAAAATATCTCCAAATAGCAAATCTTAGTTAACTTACCGTATTTTTCGCCATATAAGACGCTCCGGCATATAAGACGCACCCAATTTTAAAGGAGGAAAATCTAGAAAAAAAAGATTCAGAACCAAATACTGTAGTAAAATATTTTATATCAGTATAGTTCCCCCACAATAGTTGGCAGTATAGTTCCCCCACAATAGTTGGCAGTATAGTTCCCCCACAATGGTAGGCAGCTCCTCCCCCCCTCCCCCCACAATAGTTGGCAGTATAGTTCCCCCACAACAGTAGGCAGCTCCTTCCCCCTCCCCCCCACAATGATTGGCAGTATAGTTTCCCCACAATAGTTGGCAGTATAGTTCCCCCACAATGGTAGGCAGCTCCTCCCCCCTCCCCCTCACAATGGTTGGCAGTATGGTTCCCCCACAATAGTTGGCTGTATAGTTCCCCCACAATGGTTGGCAGTATAGTTTCCCCACAATAGTTGGCAGTATAGTTCCCCCACAATGGTAGGCACTGGCAGCTCCCCCCCACAATAGTTGGCAGTATAGTTCCCCCACAATGGTAGGCAGCTCCCCCCCCTCCAAAATGGTAGGCAGCTCCCCACCCTCCACAATGGTTGGCAGTATAGTTCCCCCACAATGGTTGGCAGTATAGTTCCCCCACAATGGTTGGCAGTATAGTTCCCCCACAATGGTTGGCAGTATAGTTCCCCCACAATGGTTGGCAGTATAGTTCCCCCACAATGGTTGGCAGTATAGTTCCCCCACAATGGTTGGCAGTATAGTTCCCCCACAATGGCTGGCAGTATAGTTCCCCCACAATGGCTGGCAGTATAGTTCCCCCACAATGGTTGGCAGTATAGTTCCCCCACAATGGCTGGCAGTATAGTTCCCCCGCAATAGTAGGCAGCTCCCCCCCACAGACATACAGCTTCCAGCCATATACAGTGTATGGCTGGAGGCTGTATCTCTGTGTGCTGCCCCCACAGTGATCCGGTCACTGCTCCTCTGGCCCAGTGTCACATCTACTGCTATGGCCTATGGACCATAGCAGTAGGTGCCGGGACCGGAGGAGCGGTGACCGGAACGCTGAAGATTACACACCGCCGGTCACTCACCAGGCCCCGGTCGGCGCGCGTCTTCCTCCGGTCCTCCAGCGCCTCTATGGTTGTACGCACAGGACGTCACTGAGGTCCCGTGCGTACAACCATAGAGAGGCAGAGGATCGCAGGAAGACCGGAGGAGGACGCGCATCGGCCGGGGAATGGTGAGTGACCCGCGGACATCCTTATGTCCCGAAAAGATTTTTCGGGACATAGGGATGTCCGGCATAGGAAAACCTATGATTTTATCTGCCCGGGCCGGCTCCTGTGTGCGGCTGCAGGCGGGGGCCGGCCAGAGCAGGTAAAAACTAATACTGTATATTAAAAACCAGGGGGCCTCCAGCTGTTGTGAAACTACAACTACCAGCATGCCCGGACAGCCTTTGCCGGTCCGGGCATGCTGGTAGTTGTAGTTTCAGAACAGCTGGAGGCCCCCTGGTTTTTAGTATACAGTTATTAGTAATTCACTTGCCCGGCACCCGGAACTGTATGTTCCAGGCGTAGGGCAATAAACATAGATCGTGTGAGGTGAAAAATTCACCGGGGGTCATGAGGCTGCTGCGGGTGGGGAGCGGGTAGTCAGCGCTGTACCGCACCGCCGCAGCCTCTGTACTTACCGCTGACTTCCCGCTCTCGCCCGCAGCAGCCTCGGGCGTATATTCGCCGTATAAGACGCACCAACTTTTCCCCCCACGTTTTGGGGAAGAAAAAGTGCGTCTTATACGGCGAAAAATACGGTAGTTATCTTGGTAAACAATGAGAAATGGGTAGTCTAACTGATAACATCCACCGTCTATACTATTCCGCTGCTCCCAGCTGGTGAAGACGGATATATACATATATATCCACATGCCCATAACAGTGCTATGTCTGTGGCACAACTTCACCAGATAAGCACACCTCTTACCTCTACTACCCATTTCTACATCCTGAAAGGGTACCTGCACTAGATAGCGTCTTTTTTCTCTTCTTTTTTGACATATACCTGGATTCAGCTTTACATGGAGCAGCGAGTCATACAAACGAACCATCATTCATTTAAGGAGCTGCTTCATTATTTTAAATATTTATGCATAAAAGTGACTAAAACTAAACCAGATTTCCACACAACTCCTCAAAGTAGATAAAGAGGGTAAAATGAGACGAATGAGTCAAAAATATTTGAACTGGCCATTTATTTATTAAGAAAAATGTCTAATGTTTGTAAGTGGAGAAAGTGAACTTTTGCAATTAGCAGATAATTCAAAGATAAAATTCGAAACTGGAGTTTTTAATCATTGGAATGACCATCAGATATGACTTGTTTTATTTAAAGAACAGGGATTTAGTCTGATCATTTGCGGAAGAGAATAATGGCATAAAAAAGATTTCCGTGGACCTTTAGAAGAAGATTTCTTGATGTTCACCTGGTTGGTTTACAAAACCCTTTCTTAAAGAGGTGTTCCAGAAAAAACTTTTTTTTATATCCACTGGCACTCTCATTAAAACTCATTTTTGCTATTGCACTCCTTATGGTAAATGAAAAATATTTCTAATATACTTTGTTTAAAAAAAAATGAAATTTTCTATGTTTTATTTGTGCTTAAAAAAGCTCAAGAGCACATTTTCCCCCAACTCATACACAAACTTTGGACCAAAGGCCGAACACAGGAAGTGCCGCCTGGAGTGCTGAAGGGGGGGGGGGGTTCCAGCCAACAGCATATGGCAATTATGTGTGAGAGGAGCTATGATTGGATGAGGCTGGACACCCCCCCCCCCCCCCCCTCAGCACTCCAGGCGGCACTTCCTGTGTTTGGACTTTGGTCCAAAGTCTGTGTATGAGTTGGGGGAAAATGTGCTCTTGAACACAAATAATGAAAGGGTTATGATTTTTAAAAGGTCGCTTCAGTAAGTTAAACCGATTTGTAAATTACTTCTATTAAAAAATCTTAATCTTTCCAGTAGTTATCAGCTGCTGAAGTTCAGTTGTTCTTTTTCTGTTTGACAACAATGCTCTCTGCTTGTCCCAGGAACTGTCCAGAGTAGGAGCAAGTCCCCATAGCAAACTTCTTATTTATCGGACAGTTCCAGAGACAACCAGGGTGTCAGCAGAGAGCACTGTTGTCGTAAAGAAAAGAACAACTCAACTTCAGCAACTGATAAGTATTGGAAGGATTAAGATTTTTTTTAATAGAAGTAATTTACAAATCTGTTTAACATTCAGGAACCAGTTGATATATAAAAAGTGTTTTTTCCTGGAATACATCTTTAATGATCCAGCGTTTTATTTATTTATTTTTTAATTTTTTTTATTTTTTATGTTTTATTTGCTAAATTCTAAAACCCAAAAGTATATGGAAGACTAAATTGAAAAAAAATAAGGAATTGCTAAATTTTGTGTAGAAATATTTTTTTAGGGTTCACAATATGGTAAATCTGACATGATATATTTACACTAAACTTGGATGATTTTTTTTTTTTTCATTTTAACGCAGAGATGAGACGTTGTTGTGGCTGGAGATTAGCTGAATCGCAGTTTGGTTTGATGTGTCGGGCACCAAAAGTCGAAAGAAGACATAATTTTTTTTTTTGCCTTTATACTTCCTTTGCCCCTTTTTAATTTAACACTCTCTGACCACAGTGCTCTCTGCTGACACCGCTGTCTGTGTCAGGAACCTCTCCTGCTCTGGACAGTTCTTGATATTTACAGAGGTGTCAGCAGAGAGCACTGTGGTCAGACTGCAAAAAACAACTCAACTTCCTCTGTAGTATACAGCAGCTGATGGGAGGGACTAGAAGGGTTACGATTTTTTAATAGAAGTAATTTACAAATCTGTTAAACTTTCTGGCACCAGCTGAAATTTTTTTTTTTTCCACCAGAGTACCCTTTCAAATGCAGGCAATCCCTGGTGTCTACTGGTGCCATCAGCACTCCCTTAATGTATTTGCAGGGGGCAGATAGGTTTCTGGGGAAGCCTGTGGCCTTACCTGTCCCTTTGTGTCTTCCATGGCCTTTAACAGGCTGTAACAATTGAGCGCTGAGAGCATAGATCAATGTAATGCAATAGCATTACATATATCTATATAAGCCAATGATGGCTTATGATAGGCCCCTAGGAGGGCCAAAAATATGTAAAAAATAAAAAAATAAAAAATAAAAAAAAGTGACAAAAACGTTTTGAGAAAAAAAAATCCCCCTCAATAAAAATAAAATCTCCTCTTTTCCAATTTTTCAAATAAAACACTTTAGAAAAAGTAAAAAAAATATATATATGCGTAATAGGTATCACCGCGTGTGTTATTGTCTGAACTATTAATTTATCACATTCTTGATTCTGCACAGCCAATGGCATAAACACAAATAAAATCCAAGCAAAACTGCAGATACATTTTTGTTACATTACATACCAGAAATTTTTTTAAATAAAAAGTTATCAAAAAGTCAAAAACTACATATATGTGGTACCTTTACAACACTACAGCTCATGGCACAAAAAATTAACCCTAACACAGCACACAAAGTTATTGTGGTCAGAACATGGAAATTAACAGATTTTTTTTTTTTTTTTTAAGTTTTCTATTATTTTATTTTTTTAACTATGAAGCGAAACATAAATAATCCAAGTTTGGTCACATTGGAATCTTACTGATCTAAAGAATCAGCTTTACCGTATAATGAAGGCCAAAAAACTTATTGCCACATACATTTGCATCTCTTACCCTGGAGATAAACTGTCACAGGATGTAAACATGCTGTGACAGTAAGGTGACATCAGCTGTCATAGACAGTTGATGGTCACTAGTGCCAGTTGCGGGACCTCTGCATCTGGCCCCGCCCCCTGATCGGCACCCGGTGCATCCAAGTCCCGTAGAATGGGTGCTATAGATGATGCGGTCACACTGACCGCAGCTTCTATAGTATGACAGAGGAAGGAGGCTCACTCTGCTCTTCATCGGCATCCTGAAAAACGATTGCAGGGCATCGATGGTAGCCATGGCAACCAGAGGTCTGACAATGACCTCTGTTGTCATGGCTACCTAAACTGATCAGACGCTGCCTGAGACTGATCACCTGTACTATGTACTATAATACAGTGCAGCACAGATGTGTACTGCACTGTATTATATGTACTGTACATTAAAAAGTGAAAAGAAAATTAACAAAAATAAGTGAAAAAAATAAAAAGTTTACAGGACATGAGCCATAAAGCCATAAATGTACAGTACTGCTGGGGCATGCTGGGATTTGTAGTTTTGCAACATCTAGAGGGCCACAGTTTAGAGATCAATGTGGCCCTCTAGATCTTGCATAACTACATCTCCCATCATGCACAAATCACAAACGGCTGTCTGGGCATGCTAGGAGGGAGTTGTAGTTGTGTGCCTCCAGCTGTTGCAACTCCCAACATGCCCCTAGTTTGAAACAGCTGGAGGCACACTGGTTGGAAAACACTAAGTTAGGTTCTGTTTTCTAACTCGATGTCTCCCTACCGGGGTGCCTCCAGCTGTGGCAGAACTACAACTCCCAGTTGTACGGTCTGTTAGTGCATGCAGGAAGATGTAGTTTTGCAACAGCTGGAGGTTTGCACCCTCCCCCCATGTGAATGTATAGGGTTCATTCACATGGGCAGGGGTTTATAATGAGTTTCGCAGTGAACCCTCGCCCATGGGAAAATCGCAGTGAACCCCCGCCCATGTGACTGTACCCTAAAACACTACACTACTCTAACACAAAATAAAGAGCAAAATACTACATAAACACACCCTTACACAGTTACACTTCCCCTCCCCAATAAAAATGAAAAACTTCTCGTACGGCACTGTTTCCTAAACGGAGCCTCCAGCTGTGGCAAAACAACAACTCCCAGCATTGCTGGGCAGCCATTGACTGTCCAGGCATGCAGGCATGTTTACAACAGTTGGAGGCACCCTGTTTGGGAAACGCTGCCGTAGGGCGTTTTTAGTGATGGAGGCAAGTGAAACGCTTGCATCCAGATCTGTTTCTATGCAAATTCCTAATTTAGACCTCAAATGCGCATGGCGCTCTTTCACTCCAGAGCCCTGTCGGAATTCAAGGAAACAGTTTAGGGCCACATATGGGGTATTTCCGTATTAAGGAGAAATTGTGTTACAAATTTTGGGGGGCTTTTTCTCCTTTTACTTCTTATGAAAAGGAAAAGTTGGGGGCTAGACCAGCATGTTAGGGTAAAAAAAAATGTTTTACACTAACATGCTGGTGTTGCCCCATACTTTTCATTTTTCACAAGAGGTAAAAGGAGAAAAAGCCCCCCAAAATTTGTAACACTATTTCTTCTGAGTAAGGAAATACCCTATATGAGGACATAAAGGGCTCTGCGGGCTCACTACAGGGCTCAGAAAAGAAGAGGCACAATTTGTTTTTTGGAGAGAGAATTTGGCTGGAATTGAGGGCCATGTGTGTTTACAAAGCCCCCATGCTGCAAAAACAGTGCACCACCCCACATGTGACCCCATTTCGGAAACTACACCCTATAAGAAATGTAACAAGTAGTGCATTGAGCATTTACACCCCACAGGTGTTTGACAAATTTGCATTAAATTTGGACATGAAAATGAAAAAAAAGTTTTTTTTCACTAAAATGCTGGTGCTACCCCAAATTTTTCATTATCCCTTGAGGTAATAGGAGAAAAAGCCCCAAAAATTTGTAACACCTTGTTAGTGTAAATAAGATTTAGATTTTTCTCCTCCACTTTACTGCTATTCCTGTGAAACACCTAAAGGATTAAAAAAAAAAACTTTCTGAATGCCATTTTGAATACTTTGAGGGCTGCAGTTATATTGGGGTCCATTATGGGGCATTTCTAACATAAAGACCCTCAAATTAGGTTCAAAACTCAACTGGTCCTTGAAATAATTTGATTTTGAAATTTCCGTGAACAATTGGAAAGTTGCTGCTATACTTTGAAGCCCTCTAATGTCTTCAAAAAGTAAAAACCTGTCAACTTTATGATGCCAACATAAAGTAGACATATTGTATATGTGAATCAATATATCATTTATTTGGAATGTCTGCTTTTCTTACAAGCAGAAATTTTCAAAGTTAGAAAAAATGAAAAATATTAAAATTTTTCATCACATTTTTGAATTTTTCACCAAGAAATGAGCTTCGGTAAAAATGGGCTTTGTCCTTAAGAGGTTAAAGAATAAAGAGAACATGTCAATTTTACCTTTAATTGCACTGTGTAAATATGTAACCCCCGAAAAGTAGCAAAATTGTTGTTTTTTTTCTTTATTTCCCCACACATATAATATTTTTGTGGTTGAAGCAAACGTTTTATGGTAAAATGAAAGGTGTCATTACAAGATGCAATGTTGTGGCCTTTAACCCCTTAAGGACTTAGGACGTACCTATACGTCCTGAGCCCGCTCCCGGTGTTAAAAACGGGGTCACGCCGTGACCCAGCATCACACCGGGTCGGTCCCGGACCCTGGGCTAACAGCGTGCGGCATCGATCGTTGTGCCGCGCGCTGTTAACCCTTCAGACGGGACGATCAAAGTTGACCGCCGCGTCTGAAAACGAAAGTAAACGTTTCCCGGCAGCTTAGTCGGGCTGATTGGGGCATCGTGATAAAATTGCGATGTTCCGATCAGCTGGGATGCAGGCGGAGGTCTCCATACCTGTGTCCGCGGCATCTGATCGGGTTTTGATTGCTCCAAGCCTGAACTACAGGCTTGAGCAATCGAGCCCCTATCTCACTGATCCGTGCAGAGCTATGGCTCTGCAGGGATCAGCATAGGAGATCAGTGTGTGCAGTGCTATAGCTCACTATGGGAGCTATAGCACTGCAAAAAAAAGTGAAAAAAATAGTTAACAAAGGTCATTTAACCCCTTCCCTAATAAAAGTTCAAATCACCCCCCTTTTCCCATAAAAAAAAAACTGTGTAAATAAAAATAAACATATGTAGAATCGCCGCGTGCGTAAATGTCCGAACTATAAAATTATAGCATTAATTAAACCGCACGGTCAATGGCATACGTGCAAAAAAATTCCAAAGTCCAAAATAATGTATTTTTGGTCGCTTTTTATATCATGAAAAAATGAATAAATAGCGATCAAAAAGTCTGATCAATTCAAAAATTGTACCGCTAAAAATGTCAGATCACGGCGCAAAAAATGAGTCCTCATACCACCCCATATGCATAAAAATAAAAAGTTATAGGGGTCAGAAGATGACAATTTTAAAAATACATTTCCGTGCATGTAGTTATGATTTTTTCCAGAAGTACAAAAAAAATCAAACCTATATAAGTAGGGTATCATTTTAATCATATGGACCTACAGAATAAAGATCAGGTGTAATTTTTACTGAAAAATGTACTGCATAGAAACGGAAGCCCCCAAAAGTTACAAAATTGTGTTTTTTCTTCAATTTCGTCGCACGATGATTTTTTTTCCCGTTTTGCTGTAGATTTTTGGGTAAAATGACTGAAGTCACTGCAAAGTAGAATTGGTGGCGCAAAAAATAAGCCATCATATGGATTTTTAGGTGCAAAATTGAAAGGGTTATGATTTTTAAAAGGTGAGGAGGAAAAACCGAAAGTGCAAAAACCAAAAACCCATCAGTCCTTAAGGGGTTAAAGGGACATGAGGAAAAATCAAAAATGCAAAAATGAAAATTACCTGTGTTCTTAAGGGGTTTATTGGGCAGACTAGATGGGCCAAATGGTTCTTATCTGCTAACACATTCTATGTTTAATGTGGACAAGACAGACTTACCAATTAGAGATGAGCAAATCGAAGCAGACGAACCCGAATTTGTTACGAATTTCAGGATTTATTCGATTCGCAACTAATGCGAATATCACTGCAATTCTATTGCTTAATTAAACTCCATTTTACAGCGTTCCAGGCTCCAGGACACCTAAAAGGTGGATCCACATGTCACTACATGGGGCAGGGGATGCTGGGAAGGCGGGAATGCAAGGTGGGAAGCGAGGTAGGCGTGATGACCCTGAATCACATGCAGGATGCAGCCTATCAGCATTCATTGACCCCTGTGATGTCACAGTCCTACATAATCGGCAGCCATTTTGCGGCTGCTCATTTCATGCCATATGCACTGCAGAGATAGGACGGACTACACAGATACGCTGAATTGATCATACTGCAGCGTTCCCCTGCCAACTGCTAGTTACATCAGCGTTGTGGACAGAGAGCAGTGCAGTGCTTTGCTTGTTGTCACTGAGAGGGATTTTGACGCCAACCATAAACCTCCCAGTCACTTTATTCAGCATTTTATCAGAGAGGGGCAGATAGCTTTTCGTTGCCACCATACATATCAACAAGCTGCCTGAACTTCATGAACCTTATCACAGGAGGCAGGAATGATTATTCAGCACAATTCTGTGTACTTTTTCCACAAGAAATCATCTACTGCTTATACTAGTCTGTAGACGGTATAAAAACCAGTTCACACCATTCTTAACACTCTGTGACGGAGTGCAATTTTGGGTTTAATCCCCCCCTTTTTTTTTTTTTGTGTTGCTGCACTGTTGTGTCCTGCTGCTGTGCAAAAACATGTTTTTTCGGCAGACTGTAGTGCATTTTTCTGCCCTCATAAGTGCATACCACATACCTACATCAAAGCAGTCTACTATTTTGTATATTTAAATCTGTAACAAGTCTAGATACTGGGAAAGTCCAGGCAAAAGTAATGACCGGCTGGTATTTTACGAATATACATTTTCCAAGTGTACTGTAGCGCAATTTTTTTTGCCTTCATACGTGCATACCTCATACCTACATCTAAGTAGTGTACCATTTTGTACCTGTTAATCTGTCAAGGGCCTACATACTGTGAAAGTCCAAGCAACAGTACTCACCGGCTGGTGTTTTACAAAAATACAGAGTTTTTTGGTGTATTGTAGCTCATTTTTCTGCCCTCATCAGTGCATACCACATACGTACATCTAAGTAGTGTACCATTTAGTACCTGTTAATTTGTCAAGGGCCTACATACTGTGAAAGGACAGACAAAAGTAATCACTGGCTGGTGTTTTACAAACATTACAGATTTTTTAGGCTCATTGTAGTTCATTTTTCTGCCCTCATATGTGCATACCACATACCTACATGAAAGCAGTCTACTATTTTTCTATCTGTAAATCTGTAACAAGTCTAGATACTGGGAAAGTCCAGGCAAAATTAATCACCGGCTCGTGTTTTACGAAAATACATTTTCCAAGTGTACTGTAGCGCATTTTTTTACCCTCATACGTGCATACCACATACCTATATCTAAGTAGTGCACTTTTTTGTACCTGTCAATCTGTCAAGAGCCTACATACAGTGAAAGGCCAGGAAAAATGAATCACTGGCTGTTGTTTCGTGAAAATACGTTTTCCAATTGTACTGTAGCACATTTGTTTCCCCTCATACGTGCAAACCACATACCTACATCTAAGTAGTGCACTTTTCTGTACCTGTTAAACGGATATTCCAGGAAAAAACTTTTATATATATATATATATATATATATATATATACTGTCTCCAGAAAGTTAAACAGATTTGTAAATTACTTCTATTAAAAAATCTTAATCCTTTCAGTACTTCTGAGCTTCTGAAGTTAAGGTTGTTCTTTTCTGTCTAAGTAATCTCTGATGACGCCCAGTTTAGAAGCAAATTCCCATAGCAAACCTCTTCTAAACTGGGCGGTTCCCAAGACACGTGTCGTCAGAGATTACTTAGACAGAAAAGAACAACCTAAACTTCAAAAGTACTGAAAGGATTACGATTTTTTAATAGAAGTAATTTACAAATCTGTTTAACTTTCTGGAGCCAGTTGATATATATATATATATATATATATATATATTAAAAAAAGTTTTTTCCTGAATAACCCCTTTAATCTGTAACAAGCCTACATACAGTGAAAGGCCATGGAAAACTAATGACTGGCCGTTGTTTTGTGAAAATACGTTTTCCAAGTGTACTGTAGTGTATTTACTTGCATACCAAACATACAGAGTTTTCAAGCGTATTGTAGCACATTTTTCTGCCCTCATCAGTGCATATCGCATCCGTACATCTAAGTACTGTACCATTTTGTACCTGATAATCCGTCAAAGGCCTACATACTGTCACGATTCGGCTGGCTGGAGGTGGATCCTCTGTGCCAGAGAGGGATTGGCGTGGACCGTGTTGGTGGACCGGTTCTAAGTTGCTACTGGTATTCACCAGAGCCTGCCGCAAAGCGGGATGGTCTTGCAGCGGCGGTAGCAACCAGGTCGTATCCACCAGCAACGGCTCAACCTCTCTGACTGCTGAAGAAAAGCGCGGTACAAGGGAGTAGACAAGAGCAAGGTCGGACGTAGCAGAAGGTCAGGGCAGGCAGCAAGGATCGTAGTCAGGGGCAACGGCAGGAGGTCTGGAACACAGGCTAGGAACACCCAAGGGAACGCTTTCACTGGCACAATGGCAACAAGATCCGGCGAGGGAGTGCAGGGGAAGTGAGGTATAAGTAGGGAGTGCACAGGTGAACATACTGATTAAGCCTGCTGCGCCAATCAGTGGCGCAGTGGCCCTTTAAATTGCAGAGACCCGGCGCGCGTGCTCCCTAAGGAGCGGGGCCGCGCGTGCCAGAACAAGACAGACGGGGAACGGGTCAGGTACGGGAGCCGGGATGCGCATCGCGAGCGGGCGCCTCCCGCATCGCGAATCGCATCCGGCTGGGAGTGATATTGCAGCGCACCCGGTCAGCAGGTCTGACCGGGGCGCTGCGAATGAGAGGATGCTGCGAGCGCTCCGGAGAGGAGCGGGGACCCGGAGCGCTCGGCGTAACACATACTGTGAAAGGACAGCCAATAGTACACACCTGCTGCTGTTCTAGATAAATACTGTTTTAAGTGTAGTGAAGCGTATTGTACTCCCCTCATATAAGTATGTCAGGAAGAGTATTGCCAGGATGTGCACAGAGGAGTGGCAGAGGCCTAAACTCATCAGGCGCAGGCAGAGGTCGCAGCAGAGTAGGGGTGTGTGGTAGCCGGAGTCGCAGCAAGAGGTCTGAGATCCTGGTGTCAGCTAGCAGTCGTGTTGCGACCAGCTGTTGTGGTTCGTGGCTTTGGTGCTTAATTGGATTTGGCTCCAACGCTTTTACGACCAGTAAAATCTGCAGACCATGCATCTGAGATACAAAATGGCTGAGACCATGCGGGCTAGTGAATACAATATATTCACACAGACCGCAGATATTTAACTAGCATTATCCCCAGAGACCAAATGCATTCATAAACACCCCACAGACCAACCTATTTAGGAATTTTGGAAGAGTTATATCCCAGTATCCAATGCACAAATCAACACTACACACCCAAATACTGGCAGAAATAAAGATGTTTAATCCACAATTGAAACTAAACACACTCTAACTAAAAGAGAGAAAAAAGAAAAGATAGCTAGAAACTTAAATCCGCAGTGTAAGTACACATATACAACAAATATAGTAGAAAACACTATCTGTTGGCTATTTGAGTGGATTTTCCTTAAAATATACAAATATATATATATATATATATATATATATATATATATATTTATATATCACACAAAATAATATAACTGAGAATACTTAGCTTCGGAACTCTTTACAGAAAGTATGAAAATGGAAAAGGCTGCAGTCCTTTGTCTCAGGATAAAGGCCCAACAGGAAGTTGAATGGCCTGTTGTGTTGGTATCCAGCCCCGCAAGAGAAAGAGAGCGCTTGGGCCTGTTCAATGGGTTTTATATAATGGGTTTTATTATTATATATTAGCCAGCCCCCCCCCCCCCAGGTGGTCTGTCTAATGTTACAAAAGCCCCTGTAATCTGACTAGTAGACCCCAGGTAAGAGACTCCATTTTGCCATTGTTCCAACTCCATGCGGCTTTCCTGGACTAGGATCACAAGTATAGCAAATAAAATGTATGTCATTTTCATGTCCATAACACCAGCAACCCAGCAGCCGTGATGGATCGGTTCACTCGGTCATCCACTTCATCTCAAGTGACATCCGACACCCCCAGTCAAGTCGGTGGGTTCTTCACACTCAACCCTCAGTTGGCATGACCCCCATGCTGCTGCTGTCACCTCCAGGCTCTGTCATTCTGCTGCTCTTTGGTCTCCTCGTGCTATTGCTACCACCTCCAGGCTCTGTTATTGTGCCGCAATATGGTCTCCTCATGCTGATGCTGCCACCTTCAGGCTCTCTCATTCTGCTGCTCTATGGTCTCCTCATGCTAATGCTACCATCTCCACGCTCTGTCATTGTGCCACCATATGGTCTCCTCATGCTGATGCTACCACCTCCAGGCTCTTTCCTTGTGCCGCCATATGGTCTCCTCATGCTGATGCTACCACCTCCAGGCACTGTCATTGTCCCGCCATATGGTCTCATCATGCTGATGCTGCCACCTCCAGGCTCTATAATTGTGCTGCTCTATGGTCTCCTCATGCTGATGCTGCCACCTCCAGGCTCTATAATTGTGCTGCTCTGTGGTCTCCTCATGCTGATGCTACCAACTCCAGGCACTGTCATTGTGCCGCCATATGGTCTCCTCATGCTGATGCTGCCACCTCCAGGCTCTATAATTGTGCTGCTCTATGGTCTCCTCATGCTGATGCTGCCACCTCCAGGCTCTATAATTGTGTTGCTCTACGGTCTCCTCATGCTGATGCTACCACCTCCTGGCTCTCTCATTGTGCTGCCATGGATACTGCAAAACATAATTAAGGTGCTGGTCCCCAGTTTCAGAAATTCCTTGCATTAGGGTCACTTTCAGGACTTCTGATGCCACCTCCAGGATGTGCCATTCATAATGTTAGGGGTTGGGAAGCCCTCTTGTAAACTCATGCTGATGCCTGCTCCAGGCTGTGTGTTTCAGGAACTTCTTGGCTTAGTGATGCTGCTGGGCTTGGGCCTTAAATTTTTGGATGTTAGCACTAGCTTACATACATGCTTAATTGAGATTTCAACATTGATCTTTCAATCTTAGGGGCTATGAAACCCTCTTGTGCACTCCTGCTGTTGACTGCTCCTGTCTGTGTCATTCAGCAACTACATGGTTTAGTGATGCTGCTGGGACTAGGATATTACCTATATATGTTTATGGTACTTATGGTTTTGTACTATACATCTTCAATGGAAATTTCAAAATTCGTCTTTTATTCTGAGAGATTCTAGGGCCCTATTGTCTCCTCATCTGCTGCCAACTCCAGGCTGTGCCATTCAGACACTATATGGTCTCCTTGTGCTTCAGCCACCTCCAGGCTGTGTCACTCAGCCACTAAATGGTCTCCATATATTGACTGTGTATTGTAGGAAACATGTGGATATCCTTGAGTTACTCTCCCAGCATTATTGCCATGTTGATACCAGACCAGTAATAAAAGGAATATTGCCAAGGACTAGCAGAAACAGGGAACTGTGGATACTGACCACCGACTGTTGGCATTGACTGACTATCCCATGTGGTAGATTTACCATTTTGAAGTTCCTCAGTTCCAGTAGGCTTTAAGTTGTTCATTCTTTGTTGTGGTTCTTCAGTTACAGAATTAAGTTGTATCATGTTTTCCTGTTCTTCCGATGAGCTAATGTCACTGGAACACACAATACTCATATTGTCATCTAATGAAGGATCCTTTTCTTCAGAGAACATATATATCATTTTATTATTTTGAATGTCAGGTGGTATTCTGACAATTTTTGTGAAGCCCTGGGGTCTCCTCATGCTTCAGCCAACTCCAGGCTGAGCCATTCAGACACTATATGGTCTCCTCCTACTGATGCCACCTCCAGGCTCTGTCATTGTGCTGACATGTGACACGGGACTCCTTGTTAGATTAGGTCCTTTGTACCCACACCCCAGGGCCCAGGCCACTAAGACGTGGGAGTTAAAAGTTCCATTTTAAAATCCTCAATTTCAATATCTTAGATTTCTATTTAAAATTCTTGTATTTCAATGATCTCCTCATGCTTCAGCCACCTTAAGTCTGTACCATTCAGACACTACATGGGCTCCCACCTCCAGGCTGTGTCATTCAGCCAATATATTGTTTTCTGATGCTACTGGGACTGGGATATGAATTCCAAATATGTTCTGGTAGCACTAGCTAACATAAATACTTAATTGAGATTTCAAGCTTGATCTTTCAATGTAAGGGGTTATGAAACCCTCTTGGGTACTACTGATGCCTGCTCCTAACTGCTCCTGGGTCTTTCAGAAATTACTTGGCTTACTGATGCTTCTGGGCTGGAGCCTTACATTTTTGGATGTTTAGCACTTGATCTTTCAGTGTAAGGGGTTATGAAACCCTCTAGTTTACTGCTGATGCCGGCTCCTGACTGTGTCTTTAAGGAACTACTTGGCTTATTGATGCTTCTGGGCTTGGGCCTTAAATTTTTGGATCTTTAGCACGAGCTTACATACATGCTTAATAGAAATTTCAACATTGATCATTTGATGTAAGGGGTAATGAAACCCTCGGGTGTACTGCTGATCCCTGCTCCTGTGTCATTCAGGAACTACTTGGCTTATTGATGCTTCTGGCCTTGGGATGTACATTTTTGGATGTTTAGCACTAGCTAAATACATGCTTACTAGAAATTTCAACATTGATCTTTCAATGTAAGGGGTTATGAAACCCTCTGGTGTACTGCTGATGCCTGTTCCTGACTGTGTGTTTAAGGAACTACTTGGCTTACTGATGCTGCTGGGCTTGGGCCTTAAATTTTTGGATGGTATCACTAGCTAACATGCATCTTCAATAGAGATTTCAACATTCACCTTTTAATGTTAGTGGTTGTGAATCCCTCTTGTATACTCATGCTGCTGCCTGCTCCTGTATGTGTCATATAGCAACTACAAGGTTCAGTGATGCTGCTGAGCCTAGGACATTACCTATATATATTTGTGGTAGCACTAGGTACCATACATCTTCAATTGAAATTTCAAAATTCATCTTTTATTATTATTATAGATTATGAGGCCCTATTGTCTCGTTATCTGCCGCCAACTCCAGGCTGTGCCATTCAGACACTATATGGTCTCCTCATGCTTCAGCCAACTCCAGGCTGTGCTATTCAGGCAATATATGGTTTATTGATGCTGCTGGGCCTGGGTCTGGGAATAAAGCTACCCAAAATCTTTGGTTTAAAATTGAGAAATCATTTTATAATCTTAGGGATTGTAAAGGCCTTGTGTCTACTCATGCTGCTGCCAACTTCTGGCTGTGCCATTCAGACACTATATGGTCTCCTCATGCTGCCAACACCTCCACACTGTGTCATTCAGCCACTATATAGTGTCCTCATGCTGCCAAAACCTCCACGCTGTGTCATTCAGCCACTATATGGTCTTCTCATACTGAGGCCAACTCCAGGCTCTGTCATTGTGCCGCTCTGCGGCAGTTATTCCAAAAGCAATGCCGGTAATCTGCATGTTATTGGGAATACCAGTATTATTTCACTACCCCAGCACTCTGTATATGCATGTTGGAACACAGCAAAGTGTTCTTCACCCCTATTGAGGTTCTCTGTAGGCCAGAAATAGCTGTTTTTAACCCCTTAACGACGCAGGTCTTAAATGTACGTCCTGATGACATAGTACTTAACGCAACAAGACGTACATTTACATCCTATATATAACCGCGAGCATCGGAGCGATGCTCGGGTCATGCACGGCACGTCCCGGCTTCTAATAGCAGCCAGGGACCCTCCGGCAATGGCAGACATCCGCAATCGTGCAGATGTCCACCATTAACCCCTCAGATGCCGTGATCAATACAGATCATGGCATCTGCAGAAGTGCTTCACTTAATGTGGACGATCGGATTGCCCGCAGCGCTGCCGCAGCGATCCGATCATCTGTAATGGCGGACGGAGGTCCCCTCACTTGCCCCTGTCCATCTCCCGGCGTCTTCTGGTCTGGTCTGTGATCGAGCAGACCAGAGCAGAATATAGCCGATAATACTGATCATTGCTATGTCCTTTACATAGCACTGAACAGTATTAGCAATTGAATGATTGCAATAAATAGTCCCCTATGGGGACTATTAAAGTGTAATAATAAATGTAAAGAAAGTAAAAAATGTAAGTAAAAAAAAATTTGAAAAATCCCATCCCCCAATAAAAATGTAAATTCCAGTTTTTCTTGGCAATAAAATTCCTTTTGAAGAAACTTTTATGCATTGCCGGTGATTTGCGCCAAGAACCTGGAATCTTCTTTCCTCAATCTTTCAGTACCTCCAGCTGTTGCATAACTACATCTCCCAGCATGACCTTCGGCGATCAGTACATGCTGGGAGTTGAAGTTTTGCAACAGCTGGAGGCACACTGGTTGGAAAATACTGAGTTAGGTAACAGAACCTAACTGAAGGTTTTCCAACAGTGTGCCTCCAACTGTTGCAAAAGTACAACTCCCAGCAGTACATGCTGGGAGTTGTAGTTTTGAAACAGCTGGAGGTTTGCCCCTCCCATGTGAATGTACAGGGTACATTCAGACAGGCGAGTTTACAGTAAGTTTTCTGCTACAAGTTTGGGCTGCGGCAAATTTTTCTTCACAGCGCAAATTCCTAGCGGGAGACTCACTGTAAACGCCCGCCAGTGCGAATGTACCCTAAAAGCACTACACTACATTGAACTAACACCTAATCATGAGTAAATCACAACATATACACCCCCTTACATTCCAAACAAATTGTCTTTCCAAAAGCTCAATGGCGCTCCTCCTCTTGTGAGCATTGTAGTGCGCCAGCAGAGCATATGACGTCCACAAATGGGGTATTAACATACTCAGAAGAAATGGGGTTACAAATTTTGGGGGTCATTTTCTCCTATTACCCCTTGTAAAAATATACAATTTTGGGAAAAAACAGCATTTAAGTAAAAACATTTTTTTTTATTTGCACATCCAAATTTAACAAAAAGTCGTCAAACACCTGTGGGGTATTAAGGCTCACTGTACCCCTTGTTACATTCCTCAAGGGGTGTAGTTTCCAAAATAGTATGCTATGTGGGGTTTTTCTGATGTTCTGGCACCATAGGGGTTTCCTAAATGAGACCTGCCCCCCAAATACCATTTCAGAAAAATTCACTCTCCAAAATCCCATTGTTGCTCCTTCCCTTCTGAGCCCCCTACTGTGCCTGCCGAACACTTGACATACACATATGAGGTATTTCCTTACTCAAGAGAAATTGGGTTATACATTTTGGGGAGCTTTTTCTTCTATTACCCCTTGTAAAAATTCAAAAACTGGGTCTACAAGAACATGTGAGTGTAAAAAATGAAGATTTTGAATTATCTCCTTCACTTTGCTGCTATTTCTGTGAAACACCTAGAGGACTAACACACTCAGTGAATGTCATTTTGGATACTTTGAGGGGTGCAGTTTTTATAATTGGGTCATTTGTGGTGTTTTCTAATATGAAGGCCCTTCAAATCCACTTCAAATCTGAACTGGTCCCTGAAAAATTCCGATTTTGAAAATTTTGTGAATTTGAAAATTGCTGCTGAACTTTGAAGCCCTCTGATGTCTTCCAAAAGTAAAAACATGTCAACTTTATGACGAAAATATAAAGTAAGTGCATAGAAGTACTTAATGTAGACGTACCAGTCTAGGGTAAGAGGGAACATGTTTAGTTAATCATAGAGAAATCGCAAAAAACATATCCATTGAGATGTTTATTAGTATCCAAAACAAACCGTTCAAAATATAAATGCAAAAAACATTGTATACAGATATTGCGAAGCAGCTCCAATTGATAATCAGAGATTAGTGAACCTGAAATGCCCTGATCTGGTGGTCCAGCCTAGGTAGAGTAGGTCCCCTGTCCTTGTGATATGGGACTACTCCGGAACCTCCTGATTTTCCCTATGCTAGGGCAGGCAATGCAGAAAAACGGGCAGATGAACAAGTAGTTATTACTAGCTGCATGAACAACATTCCACTAATTACAAACAAACTGCAATGGCATTATATTTGACATGTGTTTTTAATCAAAGCAGACAACATCCGTGGGTGTGCCCCAGGGGAAATATTCAGTATTCATAAATGTTATACAAGAGTCATAATGGACATGCATCAGAAACGTTGTAGATATATGCATCAGTAGATAACAATGTATATCCAATGCGTTTCGCTAGCTTGAGACCGTACAAGTAGCTTATCAGGGATGCATAAGAATACTCAGGGTCCCATATTGACCCTGGCACCAAAATGTGTGTGCCTACACAAGAGAACAAGGATATCGTGAACAGACCAGCCGATAAGGGTGGGAGCCTGGTCATCCAGGATTACGAAGACTACCACCAGGAAGCCTGCCACATTCTGGAGGACACCAACTATTACAGAAGAGTTAAAGGGGATCCTTTCCCTCTTTTAAAAAAAAGAGATCTTGTTCTTACTCAACGACGGTCTCAGTAAAAAAGTAATTTCCAAACAAGAGAAAAAATTCATGTTCATACAGAATCCCTCTGTCCCCTACTATTACCCCTTCCCAAAATTCACAAGAACTCCACACGCCCCCCCGGGAGACCCATCATTTCAGGGATTGACAGCAGTACCTGCAATATGTCACACTACTTGGACAGACATACGTCCAAAATCTCGACAGTTATCTAAAAAACTCCGACCAACTCATTTCACTACTCAAACCCATAGCATGGGTGGACGACATGATCTTGGTAACAATGGACGTAACTGCGTTATATACCAATATACGCCATGACATTGGTGTACAGTGCACTAGGTATTTCCTAGAAAGAGACCCTGATGTCCCCACAGAACAAGTCACATTCTTAACAACCTGTCTGGAAACAGTCCTCAAGAACAACTTCTTCCAATACGATGGGCAAACATTCCATCAAATACTTGGCACCGCCATGGGCACAAGGGTAGCCCCTGCCTTCGCCAATTTATTCATGGGGCGTTTCGAGGATACTTTCATCACCAGCAACCCCCTGTTCACCAAACACTCCAGACTATATAAAAGGTACATAGACGACCTCTTTATCCTATGGCAAGGTCCGATGGAAGAAATAAACCAATTGGTGACCGAGATCAACAACAACGACTGGGGGATCACCCTCACCCCAAATTTTTGGACCTGGAAATTACCCACAAAGAAGGAGCCATCATAACATCCACGTTTTTCAAAACAGTGGACTCAAATAGTTATATTTCCTTCCACAGTGGCCATTTCAAAAAATGGAGGGAGAATACACCCTTCCGACAATACAAAAGGGTCAGAAAAAATTGCACCGAGGATACGACCTTCGTGACACAGGCAAAAACCCTGGAAAAACGCTTCCTAGCTAAAGGGTATCCAAAAACACTTATCCAAAATGCCTACTCCAGGACCAAGACATTAAGCCAAGAGGAATGCATGGACAAAAAAACAAACTCACTGAAACAACAAAAAGAAATGAGCGACACAAAGAAGAACCTCTACCGTTGTAATTTCATCACAACATACTCAGCCGGCCAACAGTCTGTAAAGAACATCCTACAGAAACATTGGCACATTCTACAGTCCGATCCCTATCTGAAAGATATCATCCCAACCAAACCCAGGATCACATTCCGTCGAGCTCCCACCCTGAAAGGAATGCTCGCCCCAAGCAAACTACAAAGACATTCCCTCAAACAAGAACAAGAATACCAAAAAAAGAAAGGTTCTTTCAGGTGCAACAAACCAAGGTGTCTATGTTGCCTTACCATTTGCCATGATAAAACCCACTCTTCCAGTACCAGCACTGGACAATCTTTTCCCATAAAGAAGCATCTTACATGCCAATCCAATTACATTGTGTACCTAATCCAATGTGAATGTATGAAGCAATACGTGGGCAGGACCACACAACCCCTACATATTAGACTGAACCAACATCGGGCCAACATAAGGAAAGGCTACCAATTACATGGATTATCGCGTCACTGCAGCCGACATCATCCTGGAAGTACCAACCCAATTATAATTACACCTATTGACCAAGTACCGGGACATCTCACCAATAGATTTGAAGCACTAGTCAGAAAAGAGATGTTTTGGATCTACAGCCTGAACTCGTTACAGCCTCAGGGCTTGAATGAATTAACAGAATGAATTCATTAATCCCCCCAGCACATCTCTCCTCCCCGTCTCGGACACCATATACGGGTTCGCACCATACCCCAATTCACAAGGTCCACGCACACTCAACTACCACACCTTGGCCTTGAATACGCCGAACCTCATTACCGATTTAGATACACAAACCTTCCCACCGCCGACCCGCACACTTACTCCGGACGTCTGCACCACAAACACTTAATGTGTTTTACCGATGTGCACCCATTCTACATATAACACCAATATGTCTCACCCACGCCCCCCCACTGCCTTGCCTCCGCAATTACGTGGGACTTTGATAAATGACAATGGCAAAACGGAAACATTATCGTACATATGTCCTGCTTCATATCCCGAAAAAGTAGCAGGTACAATACAGCCAATATCCTCCTTTTACCTGTGTACTGCTCCGCTGACACATGGCCGTCTGCGCATGCGCGGCGGTGGTCCGCGGACAGGGGGACTGCAGCGCCTACAAGGCACCTCCACAGCCCCTCCCATGCCGAACCGAGAACCTGCCAACCGCAGCGGCATACGATGATAACCACCAGAAACCCCAACGATACACGGAGTACCAGCACGCATCCATGACCGGACGGCACGAAGCGCAAGCATCAGACCGAGTGACTCTCAACCACGGCAAAACTCACAATCACCTTTCCCCCCTGCTATGGACTTAAATATCAAAGACATTTTAAGCATTTGCAAACAGTATTTCAACACTGCCTTTTTTTATAAATTATTATTATTTTTTTTTTTTCCTTTTTTTTTCCTTTACCTTTCCCATTGCCCCTCCCTGACAAGCACACCTGACTGTGACGTCACCCAACCAGCTGATTTTCGCGGTCTTTTTGTGCATATAAAAAGCATTATGTTACCTGTCTCTGTACCCATGACCTGAGGAAGAGGGGCGATCCCTCGAAACGCGTTGTCTGTCCTTTATGAAGAAATAAAGACTGAACTCTTTACCACACCTGTAGTCTTTTACCTTATTGACCACTTGGACGGATCCTGCGAGCGCCAGATGAGTATCTGATTTTCTATTCTGTGACCTCTGCCATGGGCACAGAACGCACATCTACACATGTGTGAAGTAATGGTTCAACCGATACCAATACGGGAGAGATGGTCCTCACTGTGGTTAGAGGAGAGGGCCCGTAGTATGTAGTTGGACAGTTGCCTCTAGTTGTGGACCCGGGAATCTTATAGCTATTGTACATCAAGAGTCCCTATGTCCCAAGTATGTAGTCATCCGTAATAATAGCGTGGGTTGGAATCTGGTGGGTGTAGTACGGGGTCCTGAGGTATATCCCTCGGAGAGGTGAGGAGACGTTCCCAGTATGAAGGCCGTGTATCTTAGAATGATATCTTGGTGTTGGTTCCAGCAGATTGTAGAGGCGGCCCGATGGCGTGATCCCACCCTAGTGCTTAGAATTATATCTTGGTGTTGGTTCCAGCTGATTGTAGAGGCGGGCCTGATGGCGTGATCCCACCCTAGTGCTTTGAATGATATCTTGGAGTTGGTTCCAGCTGATTGTAGAGGTGGCCCCGATGGCGTGATCCCACCCTAGTGCTTTGAATGATATCTTGGTGTTGGTTGCAGCTGATTGTAGAGACGGCCCCGATGGAGTGATCCAACCCTAGTGATAATATGGTGTAGTTTCACGCGTGGGCACTGTCCGCGGAAAATATAAAGATATATTGTATTTGTGAATCAATATATAATTTATTTGGAATGTCTGTTTTCCTTACAAGCAGAGAGCTTCAAAGGTAGAAAAAGGTAGAAAAGATGCAAAAGTTTCAATTTTTTCATCAAATTTTGGAATTTTTTTACCAAGAAATGATGCAAGTATCGAAAAAAATTTACCACTAACATGAAGTACAATATGTTACGAAAAAACAATCTCGGAATCAGAATGAAAAGTAAAAGTATCCCAGAGTTATTAATGCTTAAAGTGACAATGGTCAGATGTGCAAAAAATGGCCGGGTCTTTAAGGTGAAAATGGGCTGGGTCCTTAAGGGGTTAAGGCCCAAATGGGCTGAGTCCTTAAGGGGTTAATATAGATTCACCGCAAATAAATTCGTATCAAAACAGATGTTTTTGAAAAATTCGGCACATTCGGCAAATTTTTCAAAAGTTCGCCCATCTCTATTACCAATGGTCTGATTATCTCACCAAGTAAACTATCTCAGATAGACATAACATGTGTATCAATAATAAGTTACAAGTTGTAAATGGATTCCTAAGGAGCCTAGGTAAATCAGGTAGGCTTAGGACACTATTCGCGGAGGTAAACGACCACAAACCACAGAGTAATTAGATACAGAGACAGTATGTACATTTTTACACTTAGATACTTTCTTTACTCACATGTGTATATCCATATGGGCTTAACAGCTGGGCCATAGGGAGAGTAGTACCAGAATGTAAATCCCCAATAAAACCGACCACTGCATCATTCTCCATACAGGAATAGTTTGGAGCTGTCACTGTGTGTCCAGACAGTATCTGCAGAACATCTTTTATAACTTTATTCTCATATCCACAAGAGTCATATATGTGATATCCCAGGGTGACATTGGGAAGGATATCTGGACTAATGTTAATTTCCTCTATAGCAGAGAGAAAAGCCCTCAGATGTGTATATTCTCTTGGGTGAGCACTATGGAACAATACAAGACAACTGTGTAACTAGATATATACAGCAGCAATTGTGTTATAAGAAGGAAGAATAAACTATAGGGGGGGGGGGGAAACAGCAGGATAACCTTGGTCTAATCTGCTGTTAGAAAACTCGTCCACCCTTGTAAAGCTTTGTATGACACCAAGCAATAAACTTAAAAGGGTACTCCATCCCTAGACTTCTTATCCCCTATCCAAAGGATAGGGGATAAGATGTCTGATCGCAGGGGTCCCGCCACTGGGGACCCCCACGTTCTTAACAGTGGCTCCCCGCTGTCATCAGAGCACAGAGGAAAATGTCTGCGCGTGATGACGGGGCGATACAGGGGCAGGAGCACTGTGACATCACGGCTCTGGCACCTCGTGCCTCAGCCCATCACGGCAGCTCCCAAAGATTTACATTAAGGGGGCAGGGCGTGACTTCAGGAGGGGCCGGAGCACTGTGATGTCACGCAGGGGCGGACTGACAACACTCAGGGCCCCTGGACCAAAATAAGTAAGGGCCCCCTGCGATGTTCTGCTGCTGGTCACACTTCTGCTCCTATTCTACCCAAATCCCTCCACCACCCCTACACAGAATATAAACTTAATTGTATATATAAGAAACATGTTAATGTAAGTAGAATAATTTTCCATGACCAATAATACCAGTATACAATAAGTAAATATTTACCACCTCACAATAACTGGATAATACCGCCATACTGTACTGAATAAAACCACTATACACAGACCAGACTGTATACAATATAAGTGATTATATACAGGACTATATGGCGGTAGATATCAGCTGTACACAGGATGTGTTTACCATATAAGTGCTTACGGTTACATCTAGGGACTCACAAATACATCTTTTCTCATCGGCAACGTCCTCTTTCCTTTTCTTCTCCGTCTGGATCAGACCGCCATGTCCATCTCTCAATATCTGCAGGACAAACATGTCAGACTTTACATTTTTCCAGTGTCTTCCCCTCCTCTGCACAATCTGCCCATCCATAGGCCCACAAACTGTAATAATGCCCTCCTTGGTGTCCTGCACAGTAAAAGGGCAGGTAGTCAGATAACTAGGTAGGTAGATCAAGAAGCCAGATATGTAGGTAGGTGACTAGCCAGGTAAGTAGGTATGTTGCTAGCTAGGAAGTTAGGCAGCCATTTATTAAGGCCAGGTAAGTACATAGTTAGGTAGCCAGGTATGTAATAAGGTAGCAAGATATGTAGGTAGGTATTTAGGCAGCCAGTTTTTTAGGTAGTTAGATAGCCAGGTTTGTAGGTAAGTAGTTAGGTATCCAGGTGCAAAGTTAGGTAGCCAGGGTGTTAGTCAAGCACCCCCTCCACCCAGTGGCGGATCCAGAATCTAGTCTCGGGAGTGGCACTATGAAAACCCCCTATGTATGTAGTAGGTAGCACTCCTATTAGTTTAGTAGTTTGTCCCCATATTAGCTAGGCAGAACATAGTAGATAGTCCTTCACATTAGGTGTAGGCAACAGAGTTACCTCATAGTAGGTATAGGCAGCAGAGTTCCCCCATAGTGGGTGTAGGCAGCAGAGTTCCCCCTCCATGGGTCTAGCAGAGTTAGAGTCCCCCCGAGTAGGTGTAGGCAGCAGAGCTTAAGTCCCCCCCCCAAGTAGGTGTAGACAGCAGAGTTAGAGACCCCCCCCAGTAGGTGTAGACAGCCGAGTTTGAGTCCACCCCCCAGTAGGTGTAGATATCAGAGTTAGAGTCCCTGCCAAAAGGTGTAGACAGCAGAGGTAGAGACCCCCAGTAGGTGTAGATTGCAGAGTTAGTCTCTCCCCCCCAGTATCAGCGATATTGTTCCCCCCAGTAGGTCTAGACAGCAGAGTTAGAGTCCCCTCACCCAGTAGGTGTAGGCAGCAGAGTTAGAGACCCCCCATCCAATAGGCGTAGGCAGCAGAATTAGAGTCCCCCCCCCCCCAGTAGGTGTAGACAGCATAGTTAGAGGCCCCCAGTAGGTGTAGACAGCAGAGTTAGGGTCCCTGCCAAAAGGTGTAGACAGCAGAGGTAGAGTCCCCCCAGTAGGTGTAGATTGCAGAGTAAGTCTCTCTCCC
This sequence comes from Hyla sarda, assembly GCF_029499605.1. NCBI lineage: Eukaryota > Metazoa > Chordata > Amphibia > Anura > Hylidae > Hyla > Hyla sarda. Next base: position 19,938,857 of record NC_079189.1, read on the forward strand.
CCCCCCCTTAGTAGGTGTAGGCAGCAGAGATAGAGTTCCCCCCCAGAAAGTGTAGACAGCAGAGTTAGAGTCCCTCCCCCCAGTAGGTGTAGGTAGCAGTGTTAGAGTTCCCCCTCCCCCAGTAGGTGTAGGCAGCAAAGTTAGAGTCCCCCTGTAGGTGTAGACAGCAGAGTTAGAGACCCCCAGTAGGTATAGACAGCAGAGGTAGAGACCCCCCCAGTAGGTGTAGCTAGCAGTGTTAGAGTTCCCCCCCAAGTAGGTGTAGACAGCAGAGTTTGAGTCACCCCCCATTATGCGTAAACAGCAGAGATAGACTTCCCCCCAGTAGGTGTAGACAGAAGATTTAGATTCCTCCCCCCAAAGTATGTGTAGACAGCAGAGTTAGAGCCCAACCCCCCCAGTAGGTGTAGACAGCAGAGTTAGATCCCCCCCAAGTAGGTGCAGACAGCAGTGTTAGAGTTCCCCCTAGTAGGTGCAGGCGGCAGAGTTAGAGTCCCCCCCCCAGTAGTTGCAGGCAGATTCTCACCTGTATGTGTCCCACGCTGTGATCTCCTCAGCAGCAGGGGCCCGCGTATGTCTTCCTCCACAGTGCAGGCACCAATGAGTGACATCATCGGCGTTTGCGCTGCGTGGGGGCGTAAGTCACGTCTCCTCTGTGTAGGCGAATATGCGGCTCATGCAGAGGGGATGCCTTCTTCTGTATGTGCATGTACCGCACATACAGGAGAAGGTAGCGCTTTCTGCTGGGGATCTGGGACAAGTGTTCTTGATTTCCAGTAGCGGCGGCAGCTGACTCCTAACCCGGCCAAGCCCTCGGACGATGTCCGATCTGGCCGGTCAGTCCGTCCCTGACGTCACGGTGTAGACAGCAGAGTTAGAGTCCCTCCTCAGTAGGCGTAGACAGCAGAGTTAGTCATCCCCAGTAAGTGAAGGCAGCAGAGTTAGAGTTCCCCACCCAGTAGGTGCAGACAGCAGAGTTAGAGTCCGGGTCAGTCCACCCTTGACATCACAGTGCTCCGGCCCCTGTTGGTGTAGACAGCAGAGTTAGAGTCCCCCCAGTAGGTGTAGGCAGCAGAGTTAGAGTCCCCCCCCAAAGAAGGTGTAGACAGCAGAGTTATACTCCCCCACCCCAGTAGATGTAAGCAGCAGAGTTAGAGTTCCCCCCAGTAGATGTAGACTGCAGAGTTAGTCTCCCCCCCCCCCCCAAGTAGGTGTAGGCAGCAGAGTTAGATTCCCCCCCTCCAGTAGGTATAGACAGCAGAGTTAGAGTCCCCCCAGTAGGTGTAGCAGGCAGATGCTCACCAGTATGTGTCCCACGCAGCAATCTCCTCAGCAGCAGGGGCCCGCATTTGGCTTCTTCTGCAGTGCAGGTGCCGATGAGAGACGTCATCGGCACCTGCGCTGCGTGGCGGTGGAATTCACGTCTCCTCTGTGTAGGCGAAGATACGGCTCACGCAGAGGGGATGCCTTCTCCTGTATGTACGTGTACCGCAAATACAGGAGAAGGTAGCGCTGTCTGCTGCGGATCCGGGACAAGTGTCCTGGACTCTCAGTAGTGGCGGCAGCAGGCCCCTTACCCTGCCAAGCCCTCAGACAACGTCCGATCGGACCGGCCGGTCAGTCCGTCCGGGTTCCCTGTACTGCCCCGTCATCATGCACAGAGATTTTCCTCTGTGCTGTGATGATGGTTGGGTGCCACTACTGAGAACTTTTAATGTGTCTACACTTCAGTGAAGATCCTGGAGATCACTGGTTTAACCCCTTAAGGACGCAGGACGTAAATGTACGTCCTGGTGAGGTGGTACTTAACGCACCAGGACGTACATTTACGTCCTAAGCATAACCGCGGGCATCGGAGCGATGCCCGTGTCATGCGCGGCTGATCCCGGCTGCTAATCGCAGCCAGGGACCCGCCGGCAATGGCCGACGCCCGCGATCTCGCGGGCGTCCGCCATTAACCCCTCAGGTGCCGGGATCAATACAGATCCCGGCATCTGCGGGAGTTCGCGATTAAAATGAACGATCGGATCGCCCGCAGCGCTGCTGCGGGGATCCGATCATTCATAACGCCGCACGGAGGTCCCCTCACCTTCCTCCGTGCGGCTCCCGGCGTCTCCTGCTCTGGTCTGTGATCGAGCAGACCAGAGCAGGAGATGACCGATAATACTGATCTGTTCTATGTCCTATACATAGAACAGATCAGTATTAGCAATCATGGTATTGCTATGAATAGTCCCCTATGGGGACTATTCAAGTGTAAAAAAAAATGTAAAAAAATGTAAAAGTAAAAGTAAAAAAAAAGTGAAAAATCCCCTCCCCCAATAAAAAAGTAAAACGTCCGTTTTTTCCTATTTTACCCCCAAAAAGCGTAAAAAACATTTTTTATAGACATATTTGGTATCGCCGCGTGCGTAAATGTCCGAACTATTAAAATAAAATGTTAATGATCCCGTACGGTGAACGGCGTGAACGAAAAAAATTTTAAAAAGTCCAAAATTCCTACTTTTTTAATACATTTTATTAAAAAAAAAATTATAAAAAATGTATTAAAAGTTTTTTATATACAAATGTGGTATAAAAAAAAAGTACAGATCATGGCGCATAAAATGAGCCCCCATACCGCCGCTTATACTGAAAAATAAAAAAGTTATAGGTCATCAAAATAAAGGGATTATAAACGTACTAATTTGGTTAAAAAGTTTGTGATTTTTTTTAAGCGCAACAATAATATAAAAGTATATAATAATGGGTATCATTTTAATCGTATTGACCCTCAGAATAAAGAACACACGTCATTTTTACCAGAAATTGTACGGCGTGAAAACAAAACCTTCCAAAATTAGCAAAATTGCGTTTTTCGTTTTAATTTCCCCACAAAAATAGTGTTTTTTGGTTGCGCCATACATTTTATGATATAATGAGTGATGTCATTACAAAGGACAACTGGTCACGCAAAAAATAAGCCCTCATACTAGTCTGTGGATGAAAATATAAAAGAGTTATGATTTTTAGAAGGCGAGGAGGAAAAAATGAAAACGTAAAAATTAAATTGTCTGAGTCCTTAAGGCCAAAATGGGCTGAGTCCTTAAGGGGTTAAAGGGGTACTCTGTCCCTATACATCTTATTCCCTATCCAAAGGAAAGGGAATAAAATGTTTGATCGCGGGGTTCCTGTCGCTGGGGACCACCGCGATCAGATATCTTATTCCCTATCCTTTGGGGGATAAGATGTCTAGGGACGGAGTACCCCTTTAAACCAGTGATCTCCAGGATCTCCACTGAAGTGTAGACACATTAAAAGTTATTAAAGCAACTGACTCTATCATTCTCTTAAAGGGGTACTCCAGTGAAAACCTTTTTTCTTTTAAATTAACTGGTGGCAGAAAGTTAAACATATTTGTAAATTACTTCTATTAAAAAATCTTAATCCTTCCTGTACTTATTAGCTGCTGAATACTACAGAGGAAATTCTTTTTGGAATGCTCTCTGATGACATCACGAGCACAGTTCTCTCTGCTGACGTTATTATAATAATAATAACGCTTTATTTATTGTTGTCCTTAGTGGGATTAGAACCCAAGTTCCCAGCACTGCAAGGCAGCAGTGCTAACCACTGAGCCACCATGCTGCCCTTAGCATACATCTGCTATGGTTGCTAAAATGGACAGAAATGTCAGCAGAGAGCACTGTGCTCGTGATGTCATCAGTGTTCCAAAAAGAAAGGAATTTCCTCTGTAGCATTCAGCAGCTAATAAGTACTGGAAGGATTAAGATTTTTTAATAGAAGTAATTTACAAATATGTTTAACTTTCTGCCACCAGTTAATTTAAAAGAAAAAAGGTTTTCACTGGCGTACCCCTTTAAGCTCTCTGTGATTCAATCAGTCTGCGGTACAGTTGTGCTTAAAAGTTTGTCTAAGGAAGAAATTGTGACATTTTGCTATTGATTTAAACAATATGATAAAACCTGCATTTAAAATAAAGAAATATAAACATATGAAGCCATTTCTTGTCACATATTTGGTTAGTTCATTAACCCCTTAAGGACCCAGCCCAAATATACCTTAAGGACCAGGCCATTTTTTGAACATCTGACCACTGTCACTTCAAGCATTAATAACTCTGGGATGCTTTTACCCTTCATTGTGATTCCAAGATTTTTTTTTTTCCTGACATATTCTACTTTATGTTAATGGTAACATTTTGTTGATACTTGTATCATTTCTTGGTGAAAAATTCCAAACTTTGACAAAAAAATTGAAAATTTAGCATTTTTTTAAACTTGGAAAATGGATATTCCAAATAAATTATACATTGATTCACATACACAATATGTCTACTTTATGTTTGCATCATAAAGTTGCCATGTTTTTACTTTTGGAAGACATCAGAGGGCTTCAAAGTTCAGCATCAATTTTCCAATTTTTCACAAAATGTTCAAAATCGGAATTTTTCAGGGAACAGTTCAGTTTTGAACAGGATTTGAAGGGCCTTCTTATTAGAAATACCCCACAAATGACCCAATTATAAAAACTGCACCCCTCAAAGTATCCAAAATTAAATTCAGTAAGTGTGTTAACCCTTGAGGACGGTGTTTCACAGGAATAGCAGCAAAGTGAAGGAGAAAATTCTAAATCTTCATTTTTTACACTCGCATGTTCTTGTAGACCCAGTTTTTTTTTTACAATTTTTACAAGTGGTAATAGGAGAAAAAGACCCCAAAATTTATAACCCAATTTCTCTTGAGTAAGGAAATACCTCATATATGTATGTCAAGTGTTCGGCGGGCACAGTAGAGGGCTCAGAAGGGAAGGAGCGACAATGGGATTTTGGAGAGTGAATTTTTATGAAATGGTTTTTGGGGGGCATGTCACATTTGGAGCCAGAACAGCAGAAAACCCCACATGGCATACCATTTTGGAAACTACACCCCTCAAGGTACGTAACAAGGGGTCCAGTTAGCCTTAACACCCCACAGGTGTTTGACAACTTTTCGTTAAAATCGGATGTGTAAATGGAAAAAAAATGTTTTCACGAAAGTGCAGTTTTTTCCCCAAATTTACCATTTTTACAAAGGGTAATGGGAGAAAATGCCCCCCCCCCCCAAATTTGTAATCCCATCTCTTCTGAGTATGGAAATACCCCATGTTAGGAGGTAAAATGCTCTGCTGGCGAACTACAATGCTCAGAAGAGAAGGAGCCACATTTGGCTTTTTGAAATAAACTTTTGCTGAAATGGTTTTTTGGGGGCATGTCGCATTTAGGAAGCCCCTGTGATGCCAGAACAGCAAAAAATACCCACATGGCATACTATTTTGGAAACTACACCCCTTAAGGAACGTAACAAGGCATACAGTGAGCCTTAACTACCCACAAGTGTTTGACGACTTCTTGTTAAAGTTGGATGTGTAAATGAGAAAAAAAATTTTTTTTAACTAAAATGCAGTTTTTCCCCAAAATTTTACATTTTTACAAGGGGTAATAGGAGAAAGTGACACCAAAATTTGTAACCTCATTTCTTCTGAGTATGGAAATACCCCATGTGTGGATGTCAAGTGCTCTGCTGGTGAACTACAATGCTCAGAAGAGGAGGAGCGCCATTGAGCTTTTGGAAAGAGAATTTGTTTGGAATGTTAGTCAGGGGCAATGTGCGTTTACAAAGCCCCCCGTGGTGCCAGAACAGTGGACCCCCACACATGTGACCCCATTTTGGAAACTACACCCCTCACAGAATTTAATAATTGCTGTTGTGAGTACTTGCACCCCACTGGCGTTTAACAGATCTTTGGAACAGTGGGCTGTGCAAATGAAAAATTTTATTTTTCATTTTTACGGACCACTATTCCAAAAATCTGTCAGACACCTGTGGGGTGTAAATTCTCACTGTACCCCTTATTACATTACATGAGGGGTGTAGTTTCCAAAATGGGGTCACATGTGTCGGGGGTCCATTGTTCTTTCACTATGGGGGCTTTGTAAACACACATGGCCTTCAAATGTACATGGTGCTCTCTCACTCCTGAGCCTTGTTATGTGCCCACAGAGCATTTTACGCTTACATATTGGGTATTTCCTTACTCAGGAGAAATTGCGTTAGAGATTTGGGGGTCTTTTTTTCCTTTTACCGCTTGTGAAAATAAAAAGTATGGGGCAACACCAGCATGTTAGTGTAATTTTTTTTTTTTTTTACACTAACAGGCTGGTGTAGACCCCAACTTTTCCTTTTCATAAGGGGTAAAAGGAGAAAAAGCCCCCCAAAATTTGTAGTGCAATTTCTCCCGAGCACGGTAATACCCCATATATGACCCTAAACTGTTTCCTTGAAATACAACAGGGCTCTGAAGTTAGAGAGCGCCATGCGCATTTGAGGACGAAATTGGGGATTGCATAGGGGATTGCTAAACTCCCAGCATGCCTGGACAGTCAGTGGCTGTCCAGAAATGCTGGGAGTTGTTGTTTTGCAGCAGCTGTAGGCTCCGTTTTGGAAAGACTGCCGTACAAGACGTTTTTAATTTTTATTGGGGGGGACAGTGTACGGGGGTGTATATGTAGTGTTTTACCCTTTATTATGTGTTATTATATGTGTAGTGTAGTGTTTTAGGGTACTTTCGCACTGCCGGGTTACGGTGAGTTTCCCACAAGGAGTTTGCGCTGCGGTGAAAAATTTGCAGGAGCCCAAACTTGAAGCAGGACATTTACTGTAAACCTGTCCGTGTGAATGTACCCTGTACATTCAAATGGGGGGGGGGGCAAACCTCCAGCTGTTTCAAAACTACAACTCCCAGCATGCACTGACAGACCGTGCATGCTGGGAGTTGTACTTTTGCCACAGCTGGAGGCACACTGGTTAGAAAACTTTCAGTTAGGTTCTGTTACCTAACTCAGTATTTTCCAACCAGTGTGCCTCCAGCTGTTGCAAAACTGCAACTCCCAGCATGTACTAATCACCGAAGGGCATGCTGGGAGATGTAGTTATGCAACAGCTGGAGGTACCCAACTACAACTCCCAGCATGCTGAGACAGCTGTTTGCTGTCTGGGCATGCTGGGATTTGCAGTTTTGCAACATCTGGAGGGCTACAGATAGAGATCACTGCACTGTGATCTCCAAACTGTGACCCTCCAGATGTTGCAAAACTACAAATCCCAGCATGCCCAGACAGCAAACAGCTATGTGGGCATGCTAGGAGTTGTAGTTTTGCAAGATCTGGAGGGATATAGTTTAGAGACCACTGTATAGTGGTCTCAAACTGCAGCCCTCCAGCTGTTGCAAAACTACATATTCCAGCATGCCCAAACAGCAAACAGCTGTCTGGGCATGCTGGGAGTTGTAGTTTTGCAACATCTTGAGGGCTAGAGTTTAGAGACCACTGTCTCAGACTGTAGCCCTCCAGATCAACTTACCGGCTTCCGTAGAATCCCGGGAGCCGTCCTCTTCTGACCCACGTCACACCGCCCGCCGATCACCGTCACCGCAGCCTCCGGATCGGTAAGTGGACGTCGGCGCTCGGTCCCCTTCGTTTCCCCGTTCTGCCCCGCCTATTGTGGGTGGGCAGGACGGGGAAAACGAAAGTTACCCCCCCCCCCCGCCCCCCATCTGCTATTGGTCGTCGCCTCTGACGATCAATAGCAGAGCAATAGCAGGGATAGGAGGGGTGGCACCTCTGCCACCTGACTCCTATGCCTTCAGGGTGATCGTGGGTGTCTTAGACAACCGTGATCCCTCTTATATTCCAGGTCATCGGGTCACCATAGACCCGTATGACCCGGAATCGGCGCAAATCGCAAGTGTGAATTCACTTGCGACTTGTGCCGATCGCCGACGGGGGGGTCTGATGACCCCCCCTGGGCATTTGCGTGGGGTGCCTGCTGATTGATATCAGCAGTCACCCCGGTCCGGACCCTGCCCGGCGCGCGGCGCTGACTGAAATTCCCACGGGCGTATGGATACGCCCTGGGTCCTTAAGTACCAGGACATCAAGGTGTATCCATACACCCTAGGTCCTTAAGTGGTTAAATCATAATGATAACAGAAATCGAATGGCTCTGATCAAATGTTGCTCTCTCATGGATGCACAGAGCAGACGAGATACTAAATCATGGGGAGCAGAAAAGAACTGTCAAGATCAGTATACAAGATAATGGAACTTTATAACGATGGAAAAAGATATAAAATGATTTCTTGCTTTATTTGCATGATAATCCTTATGATCACATATGATAGGTACATAATATCTGTAATGGGGTACGAAGGTTTACATCCCAAAAGGTAAGATGACAAATACCTCTGCTTCAGCCTGCCATGCTACTTTGCGGGGAACAACCCCTTAATCATGTACACAGGTGGGGAGCAGGAGTGGGGTTAAATATGCTGGTAGGTAACTCATTCTTAACTGTTTCTGCACTGGTTATTTTTAAATGCACTACATGCATAACATAACAACCAACATTTTTCTATAACCACAGCTACTATAAAAATGCCTTATAACTGCACACTTCATTAAAGGGGTTATCCAGCATAAGGTGATTTTAGTACGTACCTGGCAGACAGTAATGGACATGCTTACGAAGGATCTGCGCTTGTCTTGTGGCTAAATGGCTGTGTTGTGAGATTACCATAACACTGTGGCTAGCTTTCTGTGAACTTCTATTTCCTGTTTTCAGTTTTCTTGTTTGCCTACAAATCCCATGATACCATTTTCCTCCTTCCCACACATCAGCCACCCCACCCATTGAAACATAAATGAGCTGCAGACCTGTGGTCTTCAATCAGGATGCCTACTGCTGTTGCATTAGTTGCAGATTGCTCTCTCCACCCATTGAAGCAGACAGGCTCCCTGTCATCAGCTGACTAGTGAGTCAGGTCTCGACCGCATTGCAAGCTGGGAAAAATCCGAGACAGCAGTCATTTTGTATGCTGTTAAAAATAAATATTGGGGTGAAAATCACATAAGAATTATGAGAAAACCGTCACACACAGGTAAATACACTATATTATGAACTACACTAACTTTACAGCCCCTGTAGATAGTCATTAAAAAAAAAAATCCCGGAATACCCCTTTAAGTTCTTTCAGTTCGATTCTTTCTAGCTCCATTATCCCATATGCCTTACACCTCAGTAATGCTTTTTTATTTTCTTCCTTATTTTTATTTTTTCTAGTTCTTTTACTACTTGCCATCTGAGATCTGTTACTGTGTGTCCAAATTGTTTAAATTGACGTGCTACACTTGTTTCCCCATATTGTGTTTCTTTCATTCCCTCTTGGTCCAAATGTGAATACCTTCTTATCATGGATTTATGTTCACCAAGCCTTATTTTGATTTGTCTGGAATTTGACCCACAGAGGCTTTGCGGCAAGGAAATTTTAGGAGGTAAATCACATTTGAACTTAGACAGGAATAGAAACCTTTATTTTTTTTTATTTTGTGCCCTTTGTAGGATGGTGAATACAATCACTTCTCATAATACTATGGCATTGGGAACATGATAGACACGGATATGTGTCTTTCATTTTGGTAGCTAAAAATCCTTCTTTTTTAGTTTTTTTTTAGGTTTTACATCGCTCCTTATCAATCTGTCACCAAAATTTTTACCTTTTGTAAAGGCAAACAGCGGAGGATCTTTGAACAGTTTGCCATATTTAGTATCTGCTCTAAAAATGTTACAATATTTTTAATCACATTTTGTATGATTTTAGAACGTTTCTCGTATTGTCCTGTATACACAATTCTATAGTTTTTTGTGTTTTTTTCTGATCTCTGTGCCAGGCCACATGTACCAAAAACATGCACATCTTCATAATTTGCCATAAAGGTATTAGCCAAACTGGGGGCTACTGACGAGCCCATAGAAATGCCTCCTATTTGGAGGAACAAGTCATCATGGAATGGAAAGTATTTTTTAGACAGCGCTAGATCCAACTGGGACATCAAGAAATGAAATTTTTGGTTACTTATACTTGTTCCTTGCCAAAAGTTCTTGAACACATTGCTTGCCCTCATATTGGGGAAAGTTTGTGTACAAGCTTTGTACATCTAATGTACAAAAGGAAAGTGGCGTTTTCACAACTACCTTTTTCCAATTTATCCAAGAAATGATTAGTATCTGATAAACATCTACTCAATTTTTTTAATTTCAGGTTGTAAATAACAATCCATAGAGGCTGCAACAGGGACGCCGATCCTAACATGATCGGACGTCCAGGAGGCCTCTCTCGATTCTTGTGGATCTTCGGCAAGGTGTAAAAAAACTTCACTCTCGGATTATCATTTATTAATGTTTATGCTAATTTTTCAGAAATAATACCTTCCAATACACTTCCTTTCACATAATCATCTATCTCTCGTTTAAATGTCCATGGTGGATCTCCCCTACATTTTATATATGTTATAGAATCTGATAATTGAAGCAAAGCATCTTCCATATAATACCCTGGACTCATAACTACAATGCCCCCCCCCCCCCCCCCCCCCCCCCGCCCTTATCAGCCCTTTTTACTATAAGGGAGGGGTCATTGCAGACAGAATCGAGAGCATTTTTTTCCTCTGATTTCCTGAGATTAGATTTAACAAACATATCCTGGCCCCATTTCTCTTTTATTTCATTTAACACAAGTTTTTCGTAGAGCGGCTGGTATTTCTGTCCCAGTCGCTCTAGGGTCTAACAACCCACTAAATATGGAAAACTGTTTAAAGATCCTCCGCTGTTTGATTTAAAAAAAAATTTTACATCCCAGAAAATTCTGGCAGAAACATCTCACAAAATATTCCATGGTTACTAGTGCCCAGACAAGCGATAACTCTACTCTAATACATTTATTATTTTGGGCGCAAAATTCTTTGAGAATCTCCCCTACAGTAACAGATCTCAGATCGCAAGTAGTTGAAGAAGTAGAAAAAAGAAACAATAAGGAAGAAAATAAGAAAGCATTACTGAGGCATTAGGCATATTGGATAACAGAGCTAAAAACAATCGAACCGAAAGGACCTTAATGAAGTGTGCAGTTATAAGGCATTTTTATAGTAGCTGTGGTTATAGAAAAATGTTGGTTGTTATGCATGCAGTGCATTTAAAAATAACCAGCGCAGAAAGAGTTAAGAATGAGTTACCTACCAGCATATTTAACCCCACTCCTGTTCCACACCTGTGCGCATGAATAAGGGGTTGTTCCCTGCAACGTAGCGTGGCAGGCTGAAGCAGAGGTATTTGTCATCTTACCTTTTGGGATGTAAACCATCGTACCCCATTATAGATATTATGTACCTATCATATGTGATCGTAAGGAATATCATGCAAATAAAGCAAGAAATCTCCAAAAAAGACCTGAACGTAGTGGTCTTGAGTAATCCCATGTGAATACATACTTATCTACACACACATGCTCGCCGCATGCAATGCAGGTAGACCTTACTAAGCTTGTATATATGGTGAACGATAGCACCATTGTCAGGATCCGGACTGGTATGCAGCGAGGACACTGGTGTTGGATCCTCTGTGTCAGTGGGGTGATGGCGTGGGCCGTACCAGGGGAACGGAGTCTAAGGGGTTACTGGTTTTCACCAGAGCCCGCCGCAAAGCGGGATGGACTTGCAGCGGCAGGTAACCCCCAGGTCGTTCCACCCGATAGCGACTCAACCCCAGCTGACAGCTGAGACAGGCGCGGTACCCAGGGACAAGGCAAGAGCAAGGTCGGATGTAGCAGAAGGTCAGGGCAGGCAGCAAGAGTCGTAGTCAGGGGCAACAGCAGGAGGTCTGGGTACACAGGCTTGGGAACACACTAAACACTTTCACAAGGCACAAGGCAGCAACAAGATCCGGCAAGGACAGGAAGGGGAAGTGGGTTTTTATACACATAGCGCAGTTGTAGGTACTGCTTGGGCCAGGCACCAATTAATGGTACACTGGCCCTTTAAATTTCAGAGAGCGGGGCCGCGCGCGCTGGGACAGGACAGCAAGAGGATGGGGCAGGTGAGGAGATTGGGATGCGACCCGCGGGCGGGCGCGTCCCGCTACGCGGATCGCATCCCCGCCGGTGACACCAGTGCAGCGCTCCCGGTCAGCAGGTCTGACCGAGGCGCTGCACAGAGAAGAACACCGCAAGCGCTCTGGGGAGGAGCAGGGACCCGGAGCGCTCGGTGTAACAACCATTTACCTGTGATGGACTTGTTCTAACTTTAATAATACAGTGGATAAGATAGAGTAACATTTGCTATTGAATAAAATGATTTCCAAATCCTTGAAAATGCCAGTAAGTACTGTTTTATACCTTATGAACAAGTGGAAAATCCAGGGATCTCTTGAAACCAAGCCAAGGTCAAGTAGACCAAAACAGATTTTAGCCACATCTGCCAGAAGAAATGTTTTGGATACAAAGAAAAACCCACAGGAGAAATTTATGGACAGACACCCCACAATTGAAAAAAACAACCCATGCACATAGACAAATGTGTACATGAACAAGAAACTTTAAAAACAATAAAAATGATACCCAAACTGGTGCATCAGAATACAGAGTTTAACCATGAATATGGGTCATGATTAGCACCCACCATATATGACCCTGCTAATTAGCAACACACAGAGCCCAACATGTTTTGCTACTATCCACACAGCTTCATCATCACTCCTGACAATTACCCCTGACACACAGTAGGTCCTTTTTGGAGTCATATTAGCAGCAGCATAAAAGACACATAGATCATAGTTATCAGATGTGTAGAAGAGTGATTGTCCCCTAGAAATAGTGAATTGTATTATTATTTTTTATACTATAGCTCTTTATTTTATATATACTGATTTCTACTTACCCTATACACATCAGGTTGTAGAAAGTTCTTCCTTTCTGTCTCCACAGTTTCACCCAGGAATGTACAGTGAAGATCCCTCCGATAATGATATCTCCTTCCTGAGAATATTTGTACTCAAATGTATAATTCTTTATTGTAAGATCACATTGAGCTGCAGGATCCTGGATCTCAGAGATGCAGAAGGTCACACAGGGAACACATAACAATAATAACAACATGTTTAGTACAAGACAACAGAATACATACAGTGCATGTATACAGTGTGCACCCTCCGATGTCCCAGCAGATGTATCAGGACCAACAGCACAGACACACAAGGATTCATGTAGCTCTACTGCAGAGGTTGTAGCAGGAAGAGGTTTATATAACCAGATTCAATGTATTTAACCTTAAAATAAATAAAATACAGAACATTGATATAAATCATAACATCAAAAGAAAAAAGTCACAACCACCGGGGAGCACCGAGCACTGAACCAGAGCAGCTAGGATTTTCATTTTAAATAAACCAATTCCTATCTGATTTGATGAATAAAAAGTAACCTTAAAATAATATGATCAAACTTTAAATTAAAATATTACAAATAGAGTTGAGTGAACTTTTTAAAGGGGAACTCTGCTGGAATTTTTTTTGTATCAACTGGTGCCAGAAAGTGAAACAGAATTATAAATTAAAAGGGATTTGGATACCGCTCTCACCAGCGTCGGAACCTCTCACACCTGTGCAGCGGACTGCTGGCACCGCCTCCACCTCCTTATACTAGAAAAGAACTCCGTCCGGCACCAAGGTATGAGGTAAAAAGTAGTCGGTGAACTTCCTAGACATAACACTAAACAGCAATAAGGATAAAATAGAAGTATACCCCTTTAGGAAGGACACCGCAACGAACTTGGTATTGTTGGCATCATCATGCCATCCGAGGCATGTGATCGACAATATCCCGTTCGGGGAACTCTGTCGAACCAAAAGGAACTGTTCAGACAAGGTGCGGTTTGAGCAGGTAAAAAAGGAAACAGTGGACGGGTTCAAAGAGAGGGGGTATGGAGAAAAAGTGCTCCTAGACTCAATAGAAAGAATTGACAATTTAGACAGGAAGGTGTTAACAACATACTCAAATAGAGAAAGTAGAAGAAAGAAATAAAAAAAACAGAGATGATGGTATAAGAAAACCTTATTTTGTTACGCCCTATAGTCTACAATTTAATCAAATAAAAAGCATAATTAATAAATATGTCCCGGTCATAGAAACAGACCCCATACTAAAAAATATAGTGCAAGATGGTATTATGTCAGTTTCACGCAGAGGTTCCACTTTGGGATCCACTTTGTCACCCAGTTTATTTTCAAGCCAGTCCAATCCCAGAAAAAATAAAGGGACTTGGCTGGAAACAACAGGGTGCTGGAAATGTGGACACACTAGGTGAAATACCTGTAATTTCATAGAACAAACAAATATAATAATTTCATGTTCTACAGGCAAAGAATATAAGATTAAAGATTATATCAATTGCAATTCAAAATCCATTGTATATGTGGCCACTTGTACTGCCTGTAAGTTACAATACACAGGTTGCACAGGAGAACAAAGAGAGATGGATCCAGCTCGGTGCAGATAAAATAATTTTAATCCATAGGACAAGGAGGATACAAGTAACGCGTTTCAAGCGCTGTACGCGCTCTTAGTCATACAATTCTTGCATGGTACATGCGGGTTTATATAGGTGGGGAACAATTCCGGTCGATCACAGGTCATGTGACTGGCAGGGATTAACCCCTTACACATAGAAACAATATGGTAGTAGCAAGTGAAAATAGATACATAGGTGACTGGAGCACAATATATGTATGACATATGATCCAAATAAGGAGAAACATGGAAAAGAAAAACTTTAAATTACAAAGTATAAGTGACAATGAAGAAATAGGAAAATAGACAAAATTGTTAACATGTTCAAATACCGAGGATGTCACAAGAATAAACCAAAGATGTATCACATATAAAGTAGTGGTTGTATATATGTTACTACTCATGATCAAATATATAAATAATGAAGTATAAAGTGAACATATAAAAATGAATATGTCACTACTCATAATCACATATATAAGTGGTTGAGTATGAAGTAAACATATAAAAATCAATTTGTTTAATAACGGAGGATAACATCTTGGCGTTTATTCATGCCTAGAGGGACTCGGGTGCATAATTTAAGAATCCAAAAAACTTCTCGATTGAGTAGTTTTTGTTTTAGATCACCTCCTCTTTTAGGTAAATTAACACGTTCGATTGCGACACATTGTAAGGAGGAGAAGCTGCCATGATGTAATCCAGCACAATGCTTCGACACTGCTGAGGTGTTTCTGGAGTTAAAATGAGGTATGTCTGATAAATGTTTCCTCAGTCGAACTTTGAGAGGATTTGTGGTACAGCCGACGTACTGAACTCGGCAGGCCATGCATGACACCAGATACACCACATACGTGGTGTTACAATTTATATATTGTTTAATTGTATATGTGACATTGGTAACAAATGATGTGAAAGATCTGGTGACGTGCATGACAGAGCAACAGACACATCGGCTGTGTCCGCAACTGTAAGAACCGGGGTAGGACAACCAGGTAGGTGGAGTGGGTCTGAAACTAGAGAAGAGACTAGGGGAAACCATTTGGCCTATAGTGGAGGCTTTTTTAGGAATACATCGGTAACCAACATCTTTTATGCATGCGTACAGCGGGTCAGTTAGAATCATGGGCATGTATGTGTGTATAATTTGGCAGATGGCAGAGAAATCAGTGCTGTAGGAGGTAGTAAAGGCAACCGGGGATGGACTATTATTTTTCATTTTGGGTTTGCGGGAACTGGTCAGAAGTTCCTGTCTATTGCGGTCAAAAACAAATTTGATTGCTCTCTTGAGTGACCAATCTGGATATCCACATGCCTTTAAACGTGTTAGAATAGATTCAGCCTCCGCCAAAAATTCATCATCTGTGGTACAGTTCCTGCGTGCCCGAATCATCTCACCCACCGGCAAGTTTTTTGTAACATGCGGTGGGTGACACGAGCGGGCACACAGGATGGAGTTGACTGCTGTGCTTTTGCGGTAAGAAGTGGAGTGGATATTGCCTGAAATGTGATCCCCCCTTAAATTGACATCAAGAAATGAAATAGTGTGAGTGTGTTGAGTGACAGTGAAATGCAAATTGGCAGTGTTAGAATTAAGATACTGTGAAAACTCTGGCACGGTCGCCACACCGGGACCCCATATAAATATGAGGTCGTCGATGTGGCGACCGTACCAGATAAGATGATCGGAGAAAGAATTAGTAGGAGAAAAAAGATAGATAGATTCCCACCAACACATAAAGATATTAGCAATAGAAGGGGACAATTTGGCCCCCATAGAAGCACCAGTGATTTGGAGAAAGAAACACTCATCGAACATAAAGAAAAGACACAGCAAGACCCCAAAATTCCCGGACATCAGCAGGGTAAGTAGAATAGGTGGCTAAGAACCAGTGAAGTGCAGTGAGAGCTAAGTGGTGAGGTATGACTGAGTATAGGGATGTGACATCCGCTGATACCCATGAATATTGTGACAGCCAGTGTATATGATTTAAGTTGAGAAGCAAGTGTTTGGTGTCTTGGATGTAAGCTGGAATCTGGGGAATGAGTGGCTGGAGGAGTGAATCTATCCAAGCACAGAGATTCTCATTAAGAGAGCCTATGCCTGCAGGTTACACAGGGAATACATTGAAAACAAGATTCCGTAAACATGTAGCCGTCATTAAAAATAATGTATCAGAGAAGTACATGCAGGGGACGATAGCACCCTGAGGGTTACAGGAGTGGAAAAAATTCAATTAGGAGTGAGAGGAGGCGATTTAAGGAGGTGGTTATACAATCGTGAGACATTTTGGATGTTCCTACTAGCAACTAGGCATCCACTAGATTTGATAATCACTTGTCCCTGAAAAATAACGCCTCAATTCATTGTGTTCCACATGTAAAATATTGGTTGACATTTGCTTAGCTTTTACCATTAAAAATAAAATAAAATAAATTAGAATAATATTAACAATAGTGTAAATTATAAAGTAACACAAATAAAATAATAATACAACAATTTATAAAAATAACAATAAAAAATCGGTAAAAAAGATATTTATAATAACAAATAATAAATAATAACAATAAAAAAAAAATTATATAAAATTATAATAATAAACATATAACAATAAACAAATGTAACCAAAGTGAATAATGTAACAGAAATTAAGCATCCTATAATTACCGTATTTATCGGGGTATACCACGCACCGGCCTATAACACGCACCCTCATTTTACCAAGGATATCCATGATAAAATGAGGGTGCGTGTGTGCGCGTGTATACCCCGATATACCCCCAGGAAAGGCAGGGGGAGAGAGGCCGTCGCTGCCCGCTTCTCTCCCCCTGCCTTTCCTGGGGTCTAGAGCGCTGCTGTCGGCCCTTTTCACCCCCTGGTTATCGGCGCCGCTGCCCGTTCTGTCCCCCTGACTATCGGTGCCGGCACCGATAGCCAGGGGGAGAGAAGCGGCGCCGACAGCCAGGGGGAGAGAAGGGGCAGCGGCACCCATTGCCGGCGCCGCTGCCCCGTTGCCTCCCCCCATCCCCGGTGGCATAATTACCTGAGTCGGGTCCGCGCTGCTCCAGGCCTGAGTCGGGTCCGCGCTGCTCCGCTGCTCCAGGCCTCCGTCGTTGCTATGCGCTGAACGGCGCGGCGCATGACGTCAGAGCGCCGCGCCGTGCATAGCAACGACGCTGGGGATGGGGGGAGGCAACAGGGCAGCGGCGCCGGCAATGGGTGCCGCTGCCCCTTCTCTCCTCCTGGCTGTCGGCGCCGCTTCTCTCCCCCTGGCTATCGGCGCCGGCACCGATAGTCAGGGGGACAGAACGGGCAGCGGCGCCGATAACCAGGGGGTGAAAAGGGCCGACAGCAGCGCTCTAGACCCCAGGAAAGGCAGGGGGAGAGAAGCGGGCAGCGACGGCCTCTCTCCCCTTGCCTTTCCTGGGGGGGTAT
Organism: Hyla sarda; assembly: GCF_029499605.1. Lineage (NCBI taxonomy): Eukaryota > Metazoa > Chordata > Amphibia > Anura > Hylidae > Hyla > Hyla sarda. The sequence goes on from NC_079189.1 coordinate 19,956,726, forward strand.
CGGCGTATAACACGCACACAGACTTTAGGCTAAAAGTTTTAGCCTAAAAAGTGCGTGTTATATGCCGATAAATACGGTAATAAACATCTATATATGCGTAATAATACAAACTCACATGTGCAATGCATTATATGCATATGTCCAAACCTTTATGTATAACGGGTATATGCATATTTTACTATAAAAATTAATATAGTCTATAATATCTAAAATAAAAATAGCCTTGGTGCCCTCTCATAATACCTTGTAGCCGTTAAATTAGATCTCGGGTCAGTAGTAGTATTTTTTTTTGTTTCTTTGGTCTTTAAGTGGTATAGGGATATACATGGTCCTATCGTTACATATAAGTATGTGGATAGTGTTAAGGATATGACAAATTGATGAGGTCTGCGGTAAAATCCACTTAATTTTAGAAAAAGATTTACATATAAAAAAAAAAAAAACGCTAGGTAGGAATGTGTGAACTAGCGCATAGTCAATTACCTCAGGATATGCAAATAGAGCCCGATCCATGTATTATCCAGGTATCCAGTTCTTCCGTGTAATTTTAATGTGATGATGTGATAGGTTATGTGACCGGATCGCTCAGTATTTTAATCATGTTTGTTACAAGATGTATTAGTCTACGATTAAGCCCTGTAAAGGGCGAAACGCGTCAGACATCTTGATCTGTATGTAACCTGCTGTGGAATAAATAAAGACAAGCCTTTTACCCCATAACTTGGTGCCGGACGGAGTTCTTTTCTAGAATTAAAAATTACTTCTATTTAACCCCTTAAGGTCCAAGCCCATTTTAACGACCACGGACGTAAATGTTCATCATGGTTTGGTGGGACTTTGCGCACCAGGACGTACATTTACGTCCTGTGTATGACTGTGAGCATCGGAACGGTGCTAGCATCATACACGGCAGGTTTTGGCTGCTATCAGCCGCCGGGGACCCACCGGTAATGGCCGACATCCGCGATCGTGCGGATGTCCACCACTAACCCCTCAGATGCCGTGATCAATACAGATCACGGCATCTGCGGCATTGTGGTACTTTGAATGGATGCTCGGATCGCCCGCAGCGCTGACGCGACGGTCCGATCATCCAGCATGGTGCCCGGAGGTCCCCTCACCTGCTGTATAGCACTGAACAGTATTAGCAATCAAATGATTGCTATAGATAGTCCCCTATGGGGATATAAAAAGTGTTAAAAAAAGAGTTGAAAAATGTAAAAAAAAAAGTAAAAAAAAAGTTAAAAATCCCCTTCCCCAATATAAATTGAATTTTTTCCCATTTTACCCGCAAAAAGCATAAACATTTTTTTTAATAAACATATTTGGTATTGCCGCATGCGTAAATGTCCGAACTATCAACATATAATGTTAATAATCCCGTATGGTGAATGGCATAAACATAAAAAATAACACAAAGTCAAAAAATGCAGCTTTTTTGTCACATTTTATAAAAAAAATTGATAAAAAATTATCTAAAAGTATTATATGTGCAAATGTGGTATCGATAAGAAGTACAGATGATGGCTCAAAAATGATCCCCCATACCGCCCTATATACGGAAAAATGAAAAAGTTATAGTTGGTCAAAATTGGGCGATTACTGATTTTGTACAAAAAGTTTTAGATTTTTTTTAAGCGCCCCTTGAGAAAGCAAGATTGCGAAAACGCGTTCGGGGTCAGTTGAGAGGGGGTGTGTGGAGTGTATGTCCAGGTTATTTTTTACTGTGTCCATTATATTTACACTATGGTCTGTTTTTGATATATGATACAGGTTGTGGCCCCACGGAGTAGCCATTGTCCCTCCTATAGTGGCCCATACTTATGTTACATTGCCCATTTTTGTATGTATATTTGCACAGCACGACTGGTCACAATTTACCAGTGTGCACCTTATGACCACAGTTGCATTGTTTACTTACCTGCATTGCCCCATACGTGATTCATAATATACATATATCTTTCTACACAGCATGTTTTCATTTTTGATAGAATTCAGTTGATTCCCACCTGTGCTTCTGTTGTACCTCATCTTCATGTCTATTAAATGTTTTTATATCATGTTTTTGTAAACAATAAAGTAATTTTTCATGATTATTTTATTATGGTCATTTGTGTTGGTGTTGAGACCCATATAAGGGCTTGCTTTTTGCATGACCAATTGTACTTTGCAATGAAACCTCTCATTTTACCAAAAAGTGTACGGCAAATCCAAAGAATACATTTTTTTAGGGAGGAGATTTCAATGAAAACCATAATTTTGCAGATTTTGGAGGGTTTCATTTTCACACTGTACACTTTACGGTAAAAATTACGTTTTCCTTATTCTGTGGGTCAATACAATTAAAATGATACCCATGGTTAGATAATTTTCAATTTTTTGTACCGCTTAAAAAAATATCAAACTTTTTGTACGAAATCAGTAATATAAAATCACCCTATTTTGTCCACCTATAACTTTTTCATTTTTCTGTATATTGAGCGGTATAAGGGTCACTATTCCTTTGGGTCGGCGCCCACTGCCCCTGTTCACTCTGCTGGACTTCCGATGGCTCCTTATTCACTTCTACCCTCGCCAGAGGCTGCTGTCAATACCCTTAAAAATTTCCCGGAATTGCAGGCCCTGCTGGCTTTACTACCGACAAAGGCAGACATGCACTCTCTAGCTTCAGACCTCAGATCTGCCTGGACTCAGGACCTCTAGCTTTCAAGATAAAGTCTGTAAATTGGAAGTTCTACAAGCCACGACCTCTACTCATATTCAGCAGTTACAAGAGACCACAGCCAATCTTACCATACAGAACGCATTAACAATAGACTATTTGGACGATATGGACAACAGGAATCGTCGAAACAATATTAGAATTAAGGGCCTACCAGAATCAGTGCCCCCACAAGACCTCTCGGGCACCCTTCAAAAGATCTTTAATGAAATCCTTCAAAAGCTGCCAGATTCACTGTTGGAACTAGACTGTGCCCATAAAAACCCTGACCCCAAGAAACCAAGGGATGTGATCTGCAGGGTGCATCATTTCCTCCAGAAGGACGATATCATGTGTAAGGCGCGTCACCTTAAGACTGTGTCTTATAATGGAACCCAAATCCATCTATATCCAGACCTGTCCCTCCGAACCTTGCGGCTGCGAGCTTCCCTGAAGCCCCTCCTCCAACTCCTTCTCCCTATCGGCGAGACATGGTTCAATATTTGCCACTCTTCGTAGCCCAGCGGACTTACCTGGTTTCTTAACCACATTTAAACTTCATCAGGTTCACTTGCCGGACTGGGACATGATGTTCGCCCCGATGACCGGTGGACACCGACCTTCCCCCTCAGATAGCCACCCCCAATCACATCCAGGAGAGAGGAGAAGAACTTATATCCTCTACCCCAGAGATATAAGCGCAAACCCTGAAAATGCTGATCCTTCACCTGGAAATCTCCCTGGGTTGCTGGCCTCGTTTCAGACTGTGGTTGCACTCCTTCCTGATGGTCTGTTGCCCTCTCTGAACTTGTGCTCCTGACAGTACTCAAGTGGCCACCTGAGACGACATGTCTTGTCTGAGATACTTGTAATATTTTTGCTTTCCTTACTCTGCCTCCCGCCCATCTGTTAGCAATGGGCCTAGTGCCCGTGAGTTATGTTTATAGCCTGTTATATACTAGCACCTCTCCCTTCATCTAGGTTAGAGGTTCTTTCTTTAATCAAACAGTCTTGTGTTTGACCTGTTTTCTCATTCCCTCTAGTTGAATGTTACCCATGTTATTGTATACACACATGTGCCTCACGCTTTGGTACGCCTACTGTGTTACCCACTTTAGTGTGCCTGGTTCTGGCTGAGTCTCTGGCCCTTATGGCCTTCCCCTCTAGTCCCTTCGTATCCGTGTCTGTGTGGATGCTCTTCTATGCCTTTCCTACTCTCTCTGATCCCCCTCTTCTCTCCTCTCTCAGCAGGTGCAGATTTGGCGGACTGGACACTCCATCGGCCTCCTTTCCTACGGGTGAGTCAGTTTCCATACACACACATTCCCATGGCAGCTAATATTAATGTTACCACCCTTAACGTTAAGGGTTTCAACATATCTGAGAAGCGAGCCCAGACATTGTACTCTCTTCACACACAAAAAGTTCATACTTGCCCTGCAAGAAACCCCCTTTAAATAAGGCCAACTTCCCCCACTCACTAATAGATACTATTCGTCCTGGCTCCATAGTGTTAACCTGGAGGCCAGAACGAAAGGAGTATCCTTAGCCTTCCAAAAGTCCCTCCCAATTACCATACGCTCCTCGCACATTGATCCAAACGCCCGCTATATATTTGCCAACTGTTCCCTCTCAGATAAACCACTTACCGTGGCGTTGATTTATGCACCTAACCATAACCAAGTCCCCTTCCTCATCAACACATTAGACACACTTGCGCACTTTGCTGATGGCCCCATAGCCCTATGTGGTGATTTTAACCTCCCCCTCTGCCCTTCTATCGACACCTCTTCAGGAGACTCCTACCTCTCACATGCCAAGCTCAGAGCGCTGAAAAAGAAGCTACATCTTCTCCAGGTAGTAGATGTTTGGAGATTGCTGAAGCCCTAAGATCGGGACTACACCTTCTACTCACATCCTAGACGCACATACAGTAGGATAGATTATGTACTCTGCTCACATTCCCTGTTGCCCAATTTCCATTCTGCTTCAATCGGTGTAGTAACCATGTCTGACCATGCACCCGTGACTTTCACTTTCTCGCTGCCCTCTTTTGCCAAACCCAGGCATCTTGGAGATTAAATGAATCATTACTGAATGATGACCTGTGCCTCCAGGATCTCAAATTAACTATCTCTAATTTCACCCAAGATCATGCGCATGACCCATCTCCTCCACTGACCAAATGGGAGGGGCTCAAATGCGTGCTACGTGGTACTCTAGTGAGGCATGTGGCGTGTCTCAAGAGCGCAGCCTCCACTAAATTCTCTTCTCTCCTCACGCAGCTGCATAACCTTGAGTCCCAGCACAAACAGTCACAACTAGACATGACCCTCAGGGATATTATCAAAATTTGGCAAGAGCTTTTGATACTTTTGAATGCGAAACACTGCTACTACAAACAAATCACGGGTAAACTATTTTATGAATGGGGCAATAAGTCGGGACGTCTATTAGCCAGAGTCCTGAAAGAAAAGAAATCTAACCTTAATGTCCCCACTATTGCTTCCAAGTCTGGGCCTATTACTCACCTCACCCCGGAAATTTTGGAAACATTTCGCACCTACTACTTGGACCTGTACAGCCTCTCTAAACCTCCAGCTCTCGGCCCATCTGATGCCTCCTTGCCTCCCCTTTCACAGTATATGGCAGACACTGCACTCCCGTGTCTCCCCCCCGAAGCCATCGCCTCCCTTGAGGCTTGTTCACCCCTGAGGAACTGGATTGTGCGATCTCCTCCATGCCTGTGGGTAAGAGCCCTGGGCCGGATGGCTACATGGCCAAGACCCTCAGTGGTGAACTGTCCTCCCCCCTTCTCACGGCTTTCAATGACATCTCAGGAACCTCATCCATCCACCCCTCCTTTCTTCGAGCCTATATTACCGTCATACCCAAACCAGGGAAAAACCCACTGATTTGTTCTAATTACCGACCCATATCCCTACTAAACTGTTCGCAAAACTGATTGCAAATAGACTGTCTAGATATATGGAGTTCCTTGTCCACCCGGATCAAGTGGGTTTTGTGACAGGTAGGGAGGCGAGGGACAACACTCTGCGAGCCTTCTCCGCTGTCCATCTGGCACGCCGATCAAATTGCCCCCTTTTCATGCTTTCACTGGACGCGGAGAAGGCCTTTGACCGGGTAGACTGGGAATTCCTGGAGGCTTCACTATCCCAGATCGGCATAGGCTCCACGATGCAAAATCACATCATGGCTCTCTATAGATCCCCCCAGGATCAGGTCCGGATAAATGGCCAGTTTTCCATATCCTTTGAGATTCCTAATGGCACGAGACAGGGATGCCCCCTCTCGCCACTCCTCTACGTATTATGTATGGACCACCTGCTTACGGCCATTCGCCATAATCCAGGTGTTAGGGGGCTGCCATTGTCTTGAGGCCACTGCAAATGCTCGGCGTTTGCTGATGATGTCCTGTTGTATCTCACCTCACTCCCATCCCTGCTATCCACCATATATACATTCTCCAAATACAGCAACTATAAGATTAACCCAGCCAAAAGTGAAGTTCTGAATATCACCCTCCCACCACACATAGTACGATCACTTAAATCATTATACCCCTTCAAGTGGCAACTGACTGCACTCAAATATCTAGGAATACATATCCCCGCCACCCTTACAGACACATACCGGGTCAACTCCCCCCCCCCCCCCCTTCTCCAGACTTTGCATTCTGACCTGACCAGATGCTTCCTTGCCTCCTTTACCTCTTTGCTACTGTCCCTACCCATGTACCCTCTTGTTCCCTATCCATGTAACCTCTTTCGAAAAGTCACTTTACTTCAGGCTAATTTTGTCTGGGCCTGAGATTGGCTAGAAATTTTATGTATAGGCGCAAGACGGAAGGGGGCTTGGCTCTGCCGTACTGTCTTTCACATTATCAAGCAGCAGTTCTGGTACGCGTCTTAGACAGCTTCCATAATCAGCATAACAAACAATGGGTACAGCTGGAGAGCCAGTCATCTGGCTTTGCACCGATGAACCTGTTGTGGATGCCAAAAGCCCCCACCGCCCTGCGCTCCATTACACAACTACCACCGATTCTGGACTCCATCGTTAAGACTTATAATGCTTACCTCTCCCACAAGCCCCTGCTCACCCCTGACGGACCATTGATGCCCCTATTTGGTAAATGTGCATTTCCCCCTGCCCACTCTTCCTCTACTTTTCTATCTCTCAAACGCCTTGATGGACCCACATTTCGTTCTGTAATGATGGACAGTGACCTCAAGCAACTCCATGACATTCTCGGTACTTCCCCACACTCCATCATGCACAACTTCCAATATAACCAACTGCAACATTTCTATGTTTCCCACAAACACTCCCTTAACCTACATCGTCCGCTCACCCAGTTTAAAAGCTTGTGCACTCTGACATCACCCGTCCCACATGCCATTAGTGTTATTTACCCCCTGCTGCTCAATTCTGGCCCTTGGTCCTCTCTCCCTTTCTGTGCAGCATGGGAGAAAGAAATCGGTAACCCGCTGTCTGAAACGCACTGGAAACGCGCCTTCACCCTATGTCATAAATCTTCAAGCTCTTGTAAAATGCATGAAACCAACTATAAAATCCTATCCAGATGGTATCGTGTACCAGCCCTCCTCTCACGCATGTACCCGTCCGTCCCGGATCTCTGCTGGAGATGCGGACAGCCGGGAGGGACGATGACTCATATCTGGCTGACATGCCCAGTGTTACATAGTTTCTGGGCTTCAATTCTTCATACAATTCACACCCTTACCTCCCTCTCCCTTCCAAAGTGCCCATCCGTTGTGTCGCTCTCTATCTTCCCACAGCCCTCGCCCCAGTCAGTGACGCATTTGGACAATTTCTTACTGATGTCTGCTAGGACAGTCATTCCTAGACTTTGGAAGTCATCTGTACCTCCGACATACTCCGTCTGGTCAAAGAAGTTTCTCAGGTGTGTCGAATGGAGGAGCTTTTGGCTGACTCCAAGAATCAAATTAGTAAATATCACATGATTTGGTCCCCCTGGCTTACCTATATGGCCTCTCCCGAATTTCGGACTCATCATTTGGCGTTGTGAACCATTTTGAAGGCCGGTGGAGGTGGTCCGGACAGTCAGGTATGTTCCCCTACTGCTCCTCTTCTTCATATCTAGAAACTGCTTTTTCTCTCTTTTTTCTCTTTTCCATTTCCTCCTGCTTCATCCCCTGACTCTCCCCCGCTCCTCCCCCTCTTTTCTTCTTTTTTTCTTCTTTTTCATTTTCGTCCTTTCTTACTCCCATTCCTTTGTTTCCTACCCTCTCCCCCCAAACCTCAGGTAAACCATTGCACTATATCGACCAATCTAGCACTCCAGTCCCTACTGCAGTTCATTGTTCGTGACTTAGATGAGACTCTAGCTATCTGGATTTTTAGAGATAGTGACATGAACCTTGTGAAGACTTTACCGCAACTTTATGCCATCACTCTCTACATTACTACCAATTTGGGAATAACCCCCTTTCCCCTTTTCTTTGTCTCTACATTGTGTATGATGAGTTTGTCAAATGTTGGCTGACATATATGGTTGTTTGCTTGTTTATCTGTTAACTTGCTCATTGTGAAAACCTAAATAAACATTTTCTTTAAAACAAAAAATGTTTTGATTAAACCTTGGAAATTCATGTAACTGTGCTTTAGATGGCAAATGCACATTCACTTGAAATTCTTTCTACTGCACTGCTATCTTAAACCTAGAAAAAAATTCTTGGCTTGAATAAACCAAGAAAATACAACTAAATGTGCTTTGAATGACTAATGAGTAGCAATGAGTGAGTGGCTCTCACAAGTTTTAACACCTTAAGGACCGGGGGGGTTCCGTTTTTGCTCCTTACCTTTAAAAAATCATAACTCTTTCAATTTTGCACCTAAAAATCCATATGATTGCTAATTTTTTGCGCCACCAATTCTACTTTGTAATGACATCAGTCATTTTGCCCAAAAATCTACGGTGAAATGGAAAAAAAAATAATTGTGCGACAAAATTGAAAAAAAAAAACGCTGTTTTGTAACTTTTGGGGGCTTCCGTTTCTATATAGTACATTTTTCGGTAAAAATGACACCTTATATTTATTCTGTAGGTCCATACGATTAAAATTATACCCTACTTATATAGGTTTGATTTTGTCGTACTTCTGGAAAAAATCATAACTACAGGCAGGAAAATTAATACGTTTAAAATTGTCATCTTCTGACCCCTATAACTTTTTTATTTTTCCGTGTATGGGGCGGTATGAGGGCTCATTTTTTGTGCCGTGATCTGAAGTTTTTAATGGTACCATTTTTGCATTGATAGGACTTATTGATCGCTTTTTATTCATTACAGCTGTCCTGTAAGCTGTTCGGGATGCCACGATTTCGCCGCGGCTATCCCGAACAGCCCACTGAGTTAACCGGCACTTTTTACTTTCACTTTTAGCCGCGTGGCTCAGCTCTGCGCTGTGCGCTATTAGCGGCGGGTCCCAGCTTCACTATGATGCCGGGCCCGCCGTGATATGATGCGGGGTTACCGTGTAACCCCGCGTTATATCACGGGAGCAGGACCAAGGACGTACCTGTACGTCCTTGGTCCTTAATGGGTTAAACATTTCCCATTTAAGCAAGCGCGAAATCATAACATGAGGGATCAGGAAACATAGTATTTTGGCACCCAAAGGAAGCAGGAAGTACAGGGGTAGCAAACTATCACATGATAATCCCAGGTTATACAATGATTTGCTAGTTTATGTGTCAATCAATGGGCCAATAGGAAACAGCAAAGGAAGTAGGGACTTTTACACTGTTAACCTGTCCTTGACATAGGGCATACAGGTATGCCTTGGCGTCCTGGTACTTAAGAACCCTGGGTGTACCTGTATTCCCTGAATGATTCCATTCACTGCCAGTAACCGGGAGGTGAATAGAACGGTATTTCAGCAGGAATCTGTTGCAAATGCCTGGAGGGGACCTGAGACCCCCCATGTCGGCGATCGGTGCAAATCGCTGGTCAATTCAGACTGGCGATTTATGGCGATTCTGGGTCCCGATGACGCAGAAAAAGAAGGCAATCGTTGGTGCACTACACACCACCAATCACCTTCTGTTACTAGGGGGAGGTGGCTTATACATCACCTCCCCAGGAGAGCAGTTATTGGTCGGAAGGAACGACTGGTGCTAACCCACCACAGTTGGCAGGCAGAGTGAGTAAAGGAGCCAGGGACTCCCCTCTGCCAGATCTGTGCATCCAGCCACTGTTAGCGAAGGGACAGATTGTCTTGAGGGACAGGTAGGGGGTAAGAAAAAAGCGTTAAAAAAAAAATTCCCCCTGACCTCCTAATAGGTGCCCGAGGGTCCACAGCACAGTTAGTCACATGACCCAGGCCCTATTAGGGCATCAGGGCACTACAGTCTGCACCCCTACTTTTTTGGGGGCGCAGACTTCTTTTATTTTTTTGTTCATAAAATAATGGTGTGATTTCATAAATCATACAGTTATTTAGTTTGCACCAAGCACACACACACACACATACTCCCCCCCCCCACTCACACACTCCCTCCCCCCCCCCCCATCCCCAGCCAACGTAGAGAAAAAAGATAATGGCCCACCGCGCATATTCGGTGGAAGAGGCATATACCTTACTTGCCTCTGACACCAAATCTGCCAGTGAGGGTGAAGAAGACCCCACTTTTTTGTGGTCTTTCTCATCCTCATCATCTAGTTCTGATGGGCCCCCCAGAAGGCCACAAACCCCCATGCTAGTGACCCAGTGACCTACACTTGTACGAGCGACCCTGCCACCTGTACTAGGAGTCCAACCACCCAAACAATTCTACCGGAGCCCCCTACTGATGAACCTGTCTGGAGAGCCCCAGAGGACTATTAGCCTGGGATTCCTGAGCTTATTGGCAACACAGGAATCCAGATTGACCTAGTCAGGGTACACTGAAATGGACTTTTTTTAGTTATTATTTCAGTGAAGACTTTGTCAATCTAATGGTGCAGCAGAGGAACCTATACGCCCAACAGTTCATCGGCCACTACCCAGATTTGTTTTTGGCTAGGCCCAATGGAGCATGCATCCCAAATGAGGACATTTTAGTGCCTGCATATGGGCCTAGTAAAAAAAACAGTGTCAGCAATACTGGAGTGGGGATGTCCTGTATCAGACCCCAATCTACAGTATTGCCATGACACGGGGATGGTCTGAAGCCATGCAGAAATGCCTGCATTAAGCTGATAAAGCAGCATGTCCCCCCAAAGTGATCATGCCTATGACCGCCTGTACAAAATCAGGTCTGTCATAGATTACTATGGGGCCACATTTTTGGAGGCCTACGTACCCCAAAGGGAGGTCTCTATTTATGAGTCTCTTATCACTTTTAAGGGGAGACTCAGCTTCTGCCAGTACATTCCCACTAAGCAAGTAAGGTATGGTGTGAAACTCTACAAACTTTGCAAGAGTACCTCAGGGTACACTTGCAAGTTTAGAGTATACGAGGGATGGGATTCCCGTATTGAACCCCAAGAATGTCCCCCCACTCAGGGTGTTAGCCGAAAACTTGTGTGGGACCTTGTGCACCCACTGCTGGATAAGGGTTACCACCTTTACATGGATAACTTTTATTCCAGAGTCCCTCTGTTCAAATCCCTCGCCACTAGATCCACGTCTGCTTGTGGGACCGTGCAGAAGCATCAGCCTCCCTCCCTACAAATTTTCTCCAGACACCTATACTCAAGGGTGAGTCCCATGCCCTTACCAGTGAAAATCTGTTGCTTGTCAGGTAAAAGATTAAGAGGGTTGTCCTTATGCTGACTACAATTCATGGTAATGGCAGCATCCTTGTCCCTGTGCGAGGTACCACGGCATTGGTCCTCAAGCCCAATTGTATTCTGGACTACAAATGATACATGGGGGGAGTTGACCTCTCTGATGAGGTCCTCAAGCCATATAACACCATGCGTAAAACATGGGCATGGTATAAAAAAAGTTGCGGTCTACATGGTCCAGGTTGCCATGTATAACTCTTTTGTACTGTCCCAGTACGCTGGCAACACAGGGACATTCCTTCAGTTCCAGGATGAAGTCCTAAGGGCCCTGATCTTTGGCGACCAGGAAAGAGAAGGCCGGAGTTCCCTTGGAACAGAAAATGTAGGTGCCAGGATCGTACCAGGCACACTTTCCAGGTGAGGTCCCCCATAATAGAAAGGGGTGTCACAGGAGGGGGATAAGGGAGAACACCAAAACTCAGTGTGACACATGCCCCGACCATCCGGGTGTCTGCTTTAAAGATTGCTTCAGGGAGTACCTCATTTCCATGGAGTACTAAATTTCTAATCCTCTTACCCCATTTTAATTTCCTATAATTTGACCACAATGTACCAGTCCAGAGTGCATTCCAAATTTTAAATCCATAAACCACAAAATTGAGCAAAACACTTTCACTAAATAACCCTGATAAGACCCCTTTGGGGTATTTTTTCCAAAAATCGGTCATGGGTCACTGAGTCACTAGCATCAGGGTCTTTTTTTTTTATGTTGCCTCAAATGAGCGGTGTGCGCTTTTGAGGCAACAGGTTAGGGATGGCCACACACAAAACATTCCCACAATGATGATTCAGAGCATAGAGTTTGGGGTGGGCATTTTTTACTTTGGGCTATTCTCTGGATCATCATTCTGGGAACATAATTGGCATCAGTAGTAAATTTGCAATTTTCCTTTCCCCCAAAATACACTTCACCCATTCCTGGAAAATAAATTTAAGGAACACCCGTCCATTCCAAATGTCCACTTCACCCCTATACCTGTACACCTTCCCTAGGGGGTGTAATGTCTGCAATAGGCTCACATATGGGTGTTCCTTTCTGTTATCTGCCTCTGAATGTATGTAACCGTCAGCTACTGATAAGTCAGTAAGAAATATAGGCCTCAAATGTGAACAGAGTTGTCTCTCATGTACTCAGTCATATTTCAAGGCAACAATTTGGGGATCACATGTTAGTTATTCACAAAATGATGAAGCAGAGCATAGGTGAAAATAGCAATTTTAATTTTTCCCAAACTAAACTTCATCCATTCCTAGAAAATAAATTTAGGAAACACCCGTCCATTCAAAATGTCCAATTTACTGTGTACTGTGTGGAATGGGGTCACATGTGGTTATTTCTTTGTTTTATTTTCCTCTGAATGTATGTAACTGTCAGCTACTGATATGCCATATGCCTCAAATGTAAACATAGCTCTATGAATCCGCACGCACAGCATGTTATGTTCGCATAAAGGGTATTTCCATACTCAGAAGCAATGGGGTTACCAAATTTGGGGGACATTTTCTCCTATTCCCACTTGTGCAAATAAAAACTTTGGGGTAACACCAGCATTTTTGTGAAAAAATAAATAAAACAATTTGTAATTTTACAGCCCACTGTTCCAAACATCTGTGTGTTTTAAATACTCACTGAACCCCTCGTTATGTTCCTTGAGAGGTGTAGTTTCCAAAATGATTGCACTTGAGGGGGGTCCCGCTGTTCTGGCACCATGGGAGCTTTGTAAACACACATGGCCCCCGACTCCGATTCCAGCTAAATTCTCTCTCCAAAAGCTGAATGGCGCTCCTGCTCTTCTGAGACCTGGTGTGTACCCACAGAGCAGTTTATGTCCAAATATGAGGTATGTCCTTACTCCGAAGAAATGTATTTACATATTTTTGGGGGCATTTGCTCCTATTACCACTTGTGAAAATGAAAAATTTGGGGTAGCCACAGCATTTTTATCAGACACCTGTGGGGTGTTAAGGCTCACTGTACCCATTGTTACGTTCCTTGAAGGGTTTTGTTTCCAGAATAATGTGCAATGTTTTAGTTTTTTTTTGCTTTTCTGGCATGATAGGGGCTTCGACATGCCCCCCAAAAACCATTTCAGCAAAATTTTCTTTTCAAAAGCCAAATGTGGCTCCTTCTCTTCTGAGCAATGTAGTGCGCACACATGGGGTATTTATACATTTTGGTGGGTATTTTCTCCTATTTCCCGTTGTAATCATTTGGGCAAAAACTAGCATGTTAGTGAAATTATTTTTTCATTTACATATTCCACTTTAATGAAAAGTCGTCAAACACCTGTGGTAAACTGCTGTTCTGGCAGTATAGGGGCTTCCTAACTGCGTCATGCCCCCTAAAAACCATTTCAGCAAAATTCGCTCTTCAAAATCCCACTGTCACTCCTTCCCTTCTGGGCCCTCTACTTCTCCCAAAGAGCACTTTATGTCCACATATGAGGTATTTCCAGGGGCGGACTGACTGGCTGGTCCATTCGGACATGGTCCGAAGGCCCGGCCGGGAAAAGGGCCCGCTGTCCGCCGCCTGTCATATAAAATCTTTTAAATTTTTTATTTATTTTTTTAAATAGCCGGGCCCGACACGGGGAAAGGGCCCATCAAGGGGAAAGGGACCACCGCAGCCGCTAGGTCGGAGCTGAGCCCGGAGCTGTTACAGTTATTCTGCTCCCAGACAGCCACTGTAGCGGCAGCCCTTTAAGAGAGCCGCAGTGGCTGCCTGGGAGCAGCGCTTAGGTCACGTGAACTTCACGTCCGACAGTGCCAGAGTTTACTGCTGCCGCCAAAGATCAGTGCGCCTGCTTTGTCCTCAGTGTCCGGGAGCCCTGCTTGTCCTCAGTGTCCGGGAGCCCTGCTTGTCCTCAGTGTCCGGGAGCCCTGCTTGTCCTCAGTGTCCGGGAGCCCTGCTTGTCCTCAGTGTCCGGGAGCCCTGCTTGTCCTCAGTGTACAGAGTCCTGCTTGTCGCCAGTATAAAGAGCCCTGCTTGACCTCAATGTACAGAGCCCTTCTTGTTGTCAGTGTATGGAGCCCCCTCAGTGTACAGAGCCCTGCTTGTCCTCAGTGCACAGAGCCCTGCTGAAGAAGTGCCTTGATCTCTCTGCCAGCTTTCTCAGTCAACATCTGCATGGACCCAAAAACAGGCTAGCCTGGCCAGGTGGGTGGCTTATGAATTGTATAGTTGTATGTATCTTCTACCTGCCTTTCACCGCTCCCTACATGATGGCACAGTCTGACTTATAAATTATATGTGAAATATAACTTATATCTTATATATTATGTAGGGGGCAGTGAAAGGCAGGTAGAAGATGGAGTAGGTTTCCCAGCAGCACAGAGTATTTCTAGTGGGGACTGTAGTGAAGCAGACAGTCTGACTCACTACAGTTCACTCCAGAAATACTCTGTGCTGCGGTGCTAATTCTGTAATAAATCTAAGAGGCCTCAGCCTCACCCAAGCGAGAGGCAAAAAAGGTAAAGTGTGTGGCTTATAAATGGACTAGTTGCTATTTTCTACCTGCCTTTCACCGCTCACTATATGATGTCACAGTCAGAGATATGAGTTATATACAGTATCTGACTGTGCCATCATGTAGTGAGCGGTGAAAGGCAGGTACTCAGGTGGAAAACTTTTTTTCTTTAAATCAACTGGTGCCAGAAAGTTAAACAGATATGTAAATTATTCAAACAGTGAGAAAGGAAGGGGGGGGGGGGGAGAGGACACAAAAGACAAACTACACCTGTCCTGGATGTCAACGCGGCCTCAGCAAACCAACTCTATGTCTCCTGCGGGGTGCACATACACAAAGTATGAAGTATCAATAGTAGCAAACAACAGAGCACGTACGTGCATTCACCGATCAGTGGAGACCGTTGCGTGTGGAAGTCCGGTAAAGGGAAGCTGGATCATAGCATCAGCGCAAGTAGAATGGCGCTCGGAGGCTACGCTGGCAGTTTCGCACATTTCTACCTGCGCTGAAGCTGTGATCCAGCTTCCCGTTACCGGACTTCTACACGCAACGGTCTCCACTGAGCGGTGGGTGCACATACATGCTCTGTTGTTTGCTAGATATCGAAATTATTTCTATTAAAATTATGTAATCCTTCCAGCTATATACTACAGAAATTATATAATCCTTAGCAGCTATATACTACAGAACAAATTATTTTCTATTTGGGATTTCTTTTCTGTCAAGACCACAGTGCTCTCTTCTGACACATTTGTCCATTTTAGGAACTGTCCAGAGCAGGAGAAAATCCCCATAGCAAACATATGCTGCTCTAGACATTTCCCAAAATTAACAGAGGTGTCAGCAGAGAGCACTGTGGTCGTGACAGAAAAGAAATCCCAAATAGAAGAGAATTTCCTCTGTAGTATACAGGAGCTAATAGGTACTCGAAGGATTAAGAATTTTTAATAGAAGTCATTTACAAATCTGTTTAACTTTCTTAAAAAAACAGTTTTCCACCGGAGTATCCCTTTAAGGAGAGTAGAGGCAGGAGCCAAGTTGGACTGGGTATCACAGACAGAGATCCCAAGTTGGCAAAAAAAGGAGTTCAGTGTTTTAACCCCTTAAGGACACATGACGTTCTCATACGTCTCCATTTCCGAGACCTTATGACACATGACGTATGAGAACGTCATGTGCTTTCCCGGCCCCCCGCAGCCATCTGGAGCGGAGCCGGTGCCCGATGCCTGCTGAAATAGTTCAGCAGGCATCGCGGCATATCGCCCAGGGGGGTCATAATGACCCCCATTTCGGCGATGGCCGCAGATCGCTGGACAATTCAGTCCAGCGATCTGCGGCAGATTCTGGGTCAATCGGGACTCCAGTGACTCGGTGACCCGGAATTACTGGCTGATCGGGGCGATCAGAGACGGCCCCGAACAGCCATAGCTGGCAGGGGAGAGGTGGCACTGGTGCCACCTCACGATCGCCCTGATTCGTCGGCCGGTTTACCGGCCGACCAATCAGGGCACCTGCTGCGGGTGTCACTCCCGCAACCCACTACGCCCCTCTTCCGGAGGACGTGAGCGGGTGCGGGACGTGGACCCCGCCGCCGCCGCTCCTGGGATCCCCTGCATCCCGCTCCTGGGATCCCCTGCGGCGGCGGCGAGGGACTGACCTGCAGCGTGGATCAACAGTTGGGTGAGTTACAGCCTCCTGCTGTTGCTTAGCAACAGCTCCCAGCATGCAAAAAGGGCATGATGGGAGCTGTAGTTATGCAACAGCAGGAGGCAGACCACCACAACTCCCAGCATTCCCTTATGGGCATGCTGGGACTTATAGTTTTGCAACAGCTGAAGGCACATTTTTTCCATGGAAAAGTGTACCTTCAGCAGTTGTATAACTACAACTCCCAGCTTGCACAATCAGCTAAAGTGCATGCTGGGAGTTGTAGTGGTGCATCTGCTGGTTGCATAACTACATCTCCCAGCATGCCCGTTGGCTGTCGGTGACTGCTGAGAGTTGTAGTTTTGCAACAGCTGAAGGCACACTGGTTATGAAACACAGAGTTTTTTTTTTTTTTTTTACTTAGTGTTTCACGACCGGTGTGCCTCCAGCTGTTGCAAACTACAACTCAGAGCATGCACCGGACATGCTGGAAGTTGTAATTTTGCAACATCTGGAGGCACACTGGTTGTGAAACACTGAGTTAAGTAGCAAACCAGTGTGTCTCCAGCTGTTGCATAACTACAATCCCCAGCATTCCCTGCCAAAGTAGTATGCCTCCAGCTGTTGCAAAACTACAACTCCCAGCATGCACTGATAGACCGTACATGCTGGGAGTTGTAGTCTGGCAACAGCTGGATGTTCCCCCATCCCAAATGTGAACGTACAGGGTACACTCACATGGGCGGAGGTTTACAGTAAGTGTCTGGCTGCAAGTTTGAGCTGCGGAGAAACTACTGTGAACCCCCGCCCGTGCGACCGTACCCTAAAAACACTACACTAACACAAAATAAAATCAAAAGTAAAAAACACTACAAATACACATACCCCTACACAGCCCCCCTCCCCTCCCCAATAATAATGAAAAACGTCTGGTACGCCACTGTTTCCAAAACGGAGCATCCAGCTGTTGCAAATCAACTACTCGCAGTATTACCAGACAGCCACTTACTGTCCAGGCATGCTGGGAGTTTTACAACAGCTGGAGGCACCCTGTTTGAGAATCAATGGCGTAGAATACCCCTATGTCCACCCTATGCAATTTAGGCCTCAAATGCGCATGGCGCTCTCACTTTGGAGCCCTGTCGTATTTCAAGGCAACAGTTTAGGATCACATATGGGGTATTGCCATACTCGGGAGAAATTGTGTTACAAATTTTGGGTATTTTATGCTATTACCCTTTTTAAAAGTGTAAAATTTTTGGGAAACCAAGCATTTTAGGTAAAAAATTTTTTTTTTTACATATGCAAAAGTCGTGAAACACCTGTGGGGTATTAAGGTTCACTTTACCCCTTGTTACGTTCCCCAAGGGATCTAGTTTCCAAAATGGTATGCCATGTTTTTTTTTTTTTGTTTTTTTTGCTGTTCTGGCACCATAGGGGCTTCCTAAATGGGGCATGCCCCCAGAGCAAAATTTGCTTTCAAAAAGCCAAATGTGACTCCTTCTCTTCTGAGACCTGTAGTGCGCCAGCAGAGCACTTTTCACCCCCATATGGGGTGTTTTATGAATCGGGAGAAATTGGGCTTCAAATTTTGGGAGTTATTTTCTGCTATTACCCTTTTTAAAAATGTAAAATTTTTGGGAAACCAAGCATTTTAGGTAAAAAATGTTTTTTTTATTTTTTTTACATATGCAAAAGTCGTGAATCACCTGTGGGGTATTAAGGTTAATTTTACCCCATGTTACGTTCCCCGAGGGGTCTAGTTTCCAAAATGGTATGCCATATGTTTTTTTTTGCTGTTCTGGCACCATAGGGGATACCTAAAGGTGACATGCCCCCCCAAAAACCATTTGTCGCTCCTTCCCTTCTGAGCCCTCTACTGCGCCCGCCGAACAATTAACATAGACATATGAGGTATGTGCTTACTCAAGAGAAATTGGGTTTCAAATTCCAGTAAAAATTTTCTCCTTTTTACCCCTTGCAAAAATTCAAAAACTGGGTCTAAAAGAACATGCGAGTGTAAAAAATGAAGATTTTGAATTTTCTCCTTCACTTTGCTGCTATTCCTGTGAAACACCTAAGGGTTAAAACACTTACTGAATGTCATTTTGAATACTTTGGAGGGTGCAGTTTTTATAATGGGGTCATTTGTGGGGTATTTCTAATATGAAGACCCTTCAAATCCACTTCAAACCTGAACTGGTCCCTGAAAAATAGTGAGTTTGAAAATTTTGTGAAAACTTTGAAGCCCTCTGGTGTCTTCCAAAAGTAGAAACTCATACATTTTATGATGCAAACATAAAGTAGACATATTGTATTTGTGAATAAAAATAAAAAAAATTTGGAATATCCATTTTTCTTACAAGCAGAGAGCTTCAAAGTTAGAAAAATGCTAAATTTTCAATCTTTTCATAAAATTTTGGAATTTTTACCACAGGATGCAATTTACCACAAAAAAATTACCACTATGTTAAAGTAGAATATGTCACGAAAAAACAATCTCTGAATCAGAATCATATGTAAAAGCATTCCAGAGTTATTAATGTTTAAAGTGACAGTGGTCAGATGTTCAAAAAACGCTCTGGTGTAAAATGGCCGGGTCCTTAAGGGGTTAAGGCACTTGGTGTAGTTAAGCTGATTGGCATTGCCATCCCTCAAAGTACCCCATAGCATCAAGCGCACTGCACCCCCTATTCCTTTCTATGGTAAATATTCATATACATACTGGGTGGGAATAGGGGCGGGGCAGAAGTGGAGTCTTGCTGGGGGCCCTTGCTTTATTTGGACCGGGGACCCTGAGTGATGTCAGTCCGCCCCTGGGTATTTCCTTACTCGAGAGAATTTGGATTACACATTTTGGGGGCTTTTTCTCCTTTTACCCCTTCCTTGTAAAAAAAATGGGTCTACAAGAACATGTGAATGTAAAAAAGAAGATTTAGAATTTTGGATACACCTTAATAAAATGGGAATGGTTGGTGATATTAACTTTCTGTTTGTGGCACATTAGTATATGTGAGGGGGGGGGGGGGGACTTTTCAAGATGGGTGGTGACCATGGCGGCCATTTTGAATCCAACTTTTGTTTTTCCAATAGGAAGAGGGTCATGTGACACATCAAACCTATTGGGAATTTCACAGGAAAAACAATGATGTGTTTGGTTTTAACGTAACTTTATTCTTTCATGAGTTATTTACAAGTTTCTGACCACTTATAAAATGTGTTCAATGTGCTGCCCATTGTGTTGAATTGTCAATGCAACCCGCTTCTCCCACTCTTCACACACTGATAGCAACACCGCAGGAGAAATGGTAGCACAGGCTTTCAGTATCTGTAGTTTCAGGTGCTGCACATCTCGTATCTTCACAGCATAGACAATTGCCTTCAGATGACCCCAAAGAGAAAAGTCTAAGGGGGTCAGATTGGGAGACCTTGGGGGCCTTTCAACTGGTCCATGACGACCAATCCTGTTTCCAGGAAACTGTTCATCTAGGAATGCACAGACCTGACACCCATAATGTGGTGGTGCACTATCTTGCTGGAAAAACTCAGGGAGCGTGCCAGCTTCAGTGCATAAAGAGGGAAACACATCATCATGTAGCAATTTCGCATATCCAGTGGCCAACATGATGATGTGTTTCGCTCTTTATGCACTGAAGCTGGCACGTTCCCTGAGTTTTTCCAGAAAGATGGTGCAACACCACATTATGGGTGTCGGGTCTGAGCATTCCTAGATGAACAGTTTCCTGGAAAGTGGATTGGTTTTTGTGAACCAGTTGAATGGCCCCCAAGGTCTCCCGATCTGACCCCCTTAGACTTTTATCTTTGGGGTCATCTGAAGGCAATTGTCTGTGCTGTGAACATACGAGATGTGCAGCACCTGAAACTACGGATACTGGAAGCCTGTGCTAGCATTTCTCCTGCGGTGTATATAGTAGTATATAGCAGTGTATACGGATACTGGAAGCCTGTGCTAGCATTTCTCCTGCGGTGTTGCTATCAGTGTGTGAAGAGTGGGAGAAGAGGGTTGCATTGACAATCAAACAGAATGGGCAGCACATTGAATACATTTTATAAGTGGTCAGAAACTTGTAAATAACTCATGAAAGAATAAAGTTACGTTAAAACTGTTGTGAAATTTCCAATAAGTTTGTGTCACATGACCCTGTTCTTATTGAAAAAACAAAAGTTAGATTCAAAATGGCCGACTTCAAAATGGCTGCCATTGTCACCACCAATCTTGAAAAATTTCAACCCTCACATATACTAATGTGCCACAAAGAAGAAGTTAATATCACCAACCACTCCCATTTTATTAAGGTGTATCTAAATAAATAGCCCACCCTGTATATGGGAATCAATATATAATTTATTTTGCATGTCCATTTTCCTTACAAGCAAAGAGTTTCCCCAAAAAAATTCAAAACTTTTTAAGTTTTCAAGAAATTTTGGAATTTTTTCGATAGGGGATAAGATGTCTTAGAGCTGGAGTACCCCTTTAAGGTTAAAATATGCTTGGTCCTTCAGAGGTCAGACAGACAAACAGTCTGTGCAGGAGCCAGAGCAGAGCGATCCTGCAGAATTAAAAGAAGCAAAAAGAGCCCTCTCATATCACAAGAACCTCCACACACTTAGCACAAACACTAATCTATACAATTTCACAGAAAAGTGAGCACAGTCTTGAAAGTGGTACTCTGCCCCTAGACATCTTATCCCTTATCCAAAGGATAATGTATAAGAAGTCTAATCGCAAGGGTCCGGCTGCTGGAGATGCCCGCCATCTCGTCTGCGGCACCCCAGACATCCGGTGCATGGAGCGAACTTCGCTCTGTGCCGGATGACTGGCAATGTGGGGCAGAGGCTCGTGATGTCACAGCCATGCCACGCTCGAGCTTTTACGGCCACACCCCCTCAATGCAAGTCTATGGGAGGGGATGTGATTGTCGTCACGCCCCCTCCCATAGACTTGCGTTGAGTGGGCATGGCCTTGACGGCTTGAGCCTCCGGCTTTGGCGCTGCGCCCGCCACTCTAAACAAATGCTGGGTGCAGCAAGGAGATTGCGTGGGTCCCCAGCGACAGGAACCCTGCGATCAGACATCTTATCACCTATCCAAAGGATAGGGATAAGATGTCTAGGGGCGGGGTACCCCTTTAAGGACCACCTGTCACTTCTTGCAGAAGCATCATCGTGCACTACACACCTCAGCAAGCATTGTTCCAGGCACATACAAATATCTCTACTTTGGGCTGACCTGTATGATAACAATACAGATTTAAATTGCAGTAAATGCAGCATAGTCATCTAAAGCATCTTTACTTACATTTACGAGGTTTAATCATGCCATTAGTGAACTAACAATGCAATAAAACGTGTGTGTATTAGTTGGTTTAATGAAAACACATGTTACATTTACCTGTTTGTAAGCTAACAGCACAATAAAAAGCATATACATTTAACACACATTAGCTTTCTAAAGCACCTGTATGTATATATCCTTGGTTTATTCAAATACACACTTTATATTTACCTGGTTGTAAGCTAACAGCGCAATAAAAACATTTACATTTAACATGCATTATCCTTCTAAAGCACCTGTACGTATAAATTCTTAGTTTAAATCAAAATAACCTTAAAATCTTTTACAATGCACAAAAGAATATGGGGTCATTTACGGGGTACTTCTACTATGAAGGTCCCTCAAATCCACTTAAACTGAACTGATCCCTGAAAAATATCAATCTTGACATTTTTGTGAAAAAATGGAAAATTGCTGCTAAATTTTGAAGCCCTCTAATGTCTTCAAAAAGTAAAAACATGTCAACTTAATGATGCCAACATAAAGTAGATATATTGTATATGTGAATAAATATATAATTTATTTTGCATGTCCATTTTCCTTACAAGCAAAGAGTTTAAAAGTAAAGAAAAATTCTACATTTTAAAAGTTTTCATGAAATTTACAACTAGCATAAACTAGAATATTTCATGAAGAAACATTCTTGGAATCAAATTCATAAGTAAAAGCATCCCAGAGTTATTAATGCTTAACCCTTTAAGGACCCGGCCAATTTTCACCAGAGTACCAGAGTGTAGTACCAGAGCGTTTTTTGCACATCTGACCACTGTCACTTTAAGCATTAATAACTCTGGGATGCTTTTACTTTTCATTCTGATTCCGTAATTGTTTTTTTTTTTTTACATATTCTACTTTATGTTAGTGGTACATTTTTGTCGATACTTGCATTATTTCTTGGGGAAAAAATCCAAAATTGAAAAAATTGAAAATGTAAAATGTTTCTAAATTTGAAACTCTCTGCTTGTAAGGAAAATAGACATTCCAAATGAATTATATATTGATTCACATATACAAAATGTCTACTTTATGTTTGCATCATAAAGTTTACATGTTTTTACTTTTGGAAGACATCAGAGGGCTTCAAAGTTCATCAGCAATTTTCCACAAAATTTTCAAAATCTGAATTTTTCAGGGACCAGTTCAGTTTTAAAGTGGATTTGAATGGCCTTCATATTAGAAATACCCCACAAATGACCCCATTATAAAAACTGCACCCCTAAAAGTATTCATAATGACATTCAGTAAGTGTGTTAACCCTTTAGGTGTTTCACAGGAATAGCAGCAAAGTGAAGGAGAAAATTCAAAATCTTAATTTTTTACACTCGCATGTTCTTATAGACCCTGTTTTTGAATTTTTAAAAGGGGTAACAGGAGAAAAAGCCCCCCAAAATTTGTAACCCAATTTCTCTTGAGTAAGGAAATACCTCATATGTGTACCTCAAGTGTTCGGCGGGGGCAGTAGGGGGCTCAGTAGTTAAGGAGCAACAATGGGATTTTGGAGAGTGAATTTTGCTGAAATGGTTTTTGGGGGGGCATGTCGCATTTAAGAAGCCCCTATGGTGCCAGAACAGCAGAACCCCCCCCCCCCCCTCCACAAGGCATACCATTTTGGAAACTACCCCCTCAAGGCACGTAACAAGGGGTCCAGTGAGCCTTACCACCCTACAGGTGTTTGACGACTTTTCATTAAAGGGGTTATCCACCATAAGGTGATTTTAGTACGTACCTGGCAGGCAGTAATAGACATGCTTAGGAAGGATCTGCGCTTGTCTTGGGGCTAAATGGCTATGTTGTGAGATTACCAAAACACTGTGGTTAGCTTTTTGTGAACTTGTATTTCGTGTTTGACTTTTCTTTTTTTGACTGCAAATCCCACAATTCCATTTTTCTCCCTCCCGGACATCAGCCATCAAAAGACCTGTGGTTTTCAATCATGGTGCCTACAGCTTTTGCATTAGTTGCAGATTGATCCCTCCACCCATTGAAGCAGACAGGCTCCCAGCCATCAGCTGACTAGTGAGTCAGGTCTCGGCCACATTGCAAGCTGGGAAAAATCCGAGACAACAGTCCTTTTGCATGCTGATAAAAATAAATAGTGGGGGGAAAATCAAAGAAGAATTGTGAGAAAACCATCACACACAGGTATAGACACCATATTATGAAGTACACTAACTTTACAACCCTTGTAACATAATCAAATATAAAAACAATCCTGGAATACCCCTTTAAAATCAATGTGTAAATGAAAGAAACATTTTTTCACTAAAGTGCATTTTTCCCCCCCATATTTACCATTTTTACAAAGGGTAATGGGAGAAAATGTCCCCCAAAATTTGTAACCCCATCTCTTCTGAGTATTAAAATACCCCATGTTAGGAAGTAAAATGCTCTGCAGGCGAACTACAATGCTCAGAAGAGAAGGAGTCACATTTGGCTTTTGGAAAGCAAATTTTGATGAAATGTTTTTTTGAGGCATGTCGCATTTAGGAAGCCTCTATGGTTCCAGAACAGCAAAAAAAAAAAAAAAAAACACATGGCATACTCTTTTGGAAACTACACCCCTCAAGGAACGTAACAAGGGGTGCAGGGAGCCTTAACACCTGAAAGGTGTATGACGACTTTTTGTTAAAGTTGGATGTGTAAATGAAAAAAAATGTTTTCACTAAAATGCAGTTTTTTACCCAAATGTTACATTTTTACAAGGGGTAATAGGTGAAAAGGACCCCCAAAATTTGTAACACCATTCCTTCTGAGTATGGAAATAGCCAATGTGTGGACGTCAAGTGCTCTGCTGGCGCACTACAATGCTCGGAAGAGCAGG
The DNA here is from genome assembly GCF_029499605.1 of Hyla sarda. Lineage (NCBI taxonomy): Eukaryota > Metazoa > Chordata > Amphibia > Anura > Hylidae > Hyla > Hyla sarda. The sequence continues at coordinate 19,981,556 of NC_079189.1, forward strand.
AGCACCATTGAGCTTTTGGAAAGAGAATTTGTTTGGAATGGAAGTCAGGGGCCATGTGCGTTTACGAAGCCCCCCGTGGTGCCAGAACAGTGGACCCCCCCACATATGACCCCATTTTGGAAACTACACCCCACACAAAATTTTATAAGGGGTGCAGTGAGTATTTACACCCCACTGGCGTTTGACAGATCTTTGGAATAGTGGGATGTGCAAAATAAAATGGGATGTGCAAAATAAAAATCTGTCAGACACCTGTGGGGCATAAATGCTCACTGTACCCCTAATTTCATTACTTGAGGGGTGTATTTTCCAAAATTGGGTCACATGTGGGGTGGTCCATTGTTCTGGCACTATGGGGGCTTTGTAAACACACGTGGCTTTCAATTCCGGACACATTTTCTCTCCAGAAGCCCAATGTCGCTCCTTCTCTTCTGAGCATTGTAGTGCACCAGCATCGCATTTTACATCCACATATGGGGTATGTTCTTTATCAGAAGTAATTGGTTACACATTTTGGGGGCTTTTTTCTATTTTCCCTTGTGAAAATGAAAAATTTACGGTTACACCAGCATTTTAGTGAAAAATTTTTTTTTTTCCCATCCAACTTTAATGAAAATTCTTCAAACACCTGTGGGGTGTTAAGGCTCACTATACCCCTTGTTACGTTCCGTGAGGGGCGTAGTTTCCAAAATGGGGTCACATAAGGGTATTTTTTTTTGCGTTTGTATCAGAACCGCTGTAAAATCAGCCACCCCTGTGCAAATCACCAATTTAGGCATCAAATGTACATAGTGCGCTCTCACTCCTGAGCCTTGTTGTGTGCCCACAGAGCATTTTACACCCACATATGGGGTATTTCCATTCTTAGGATAAATGGCGTTACAAATTTTGGGGGTCTTTTTTTTCCTTTTACCGCATTTGAAAATAAAAAGTATGAGGCAACACCAGCATGTTATTGTAAAAATTTTCATTTTTTTACACTAACAGGCTGATGTAGCCCCCAACTTTTCCTTTTCATAAGGGGTAAAAGGAGAAAAATACCCCCAAAATTTGTAGTGCAATTTCTCCTGAGTATGGAAATGTGGCCCTAAACTGTTTCCTTGAAATACGACAGGGCTCCGAAGTGAGAGAGCGCAATGCGCATTTGAGGACTAAATTAGGGATTGCATAGGGGTGGACATAGGGGTATTCTATGCCAGTGATTCCCAAACAAGGTGCCTCCAGCTGTTGTTAAACTCCCAGCATGCCTGGTAAGTCAGTGGCTGTCCGGAAATGCTGGGAGTTGTTGTTTTGCAACAGCTGGAGGCTCCGTTTTGGAAACACTGCCGTAAAATATGTTTTTCCTTTTTATTGGGGGGGGAAAGTGTAAGGGGTGTATATGTAGTGTTTTACCCTTTATTATGTGTTAGTGTAGTGAAGTGTAGTGTTTTTAGGGTACATTCACACAGGAGGAGGTTTCTACTCAAACTTGCTCAAACTTGAAGCATGAAACTCACTGTAAACCTGCCCGTGTGAATGCACCCTGTACATTCACATGGGGGGGCAAACCTCCAGCTTTTTCAAAACTACAACTCCCAGCATGTACTGACAGACCGTGCATGCTGGGATTTGTACTTTTGCTACAGCTGGAGGCACACTGGTTGTAAAATCTTCAGTTAGGTTCTGTCACCTAACTCAGTATTTTGCAACCAGTGTGCCTCCAGCTAATGAAAACTACAACTCCCAGCATGTACTGATCGCCAAAGGGCATGCTGGGATTTGCAGTTTTGCAGCATCTGGAGGTCTACAGTTTAGGGACCACTGCACAGTGATCTCCAAACTGTGGCCTTCCAGATGTTTCAAAACTACAAATCCCAGCATGCCCAAACAGCAAAGAGCTGTCTGGGCATGCTGGGAGTTGTAGTTTTGCAACATCTTGAGGGCTACAGTTTAGAGACAACTGTATAGTGGTCTCAAACTGTAACCTTCCAGATGTTGCTAGGCAACTCACCGGCTTCTGTAGGATCCAGGGAGCCGCATCGTCGTCCTCTTCTGCTGCCGCATCGCCGTCCTCATCTGCGGTCCTCTGTCGCTTGTGAACGACCAATAGCAGGGATAGGAGGGGTGGCACCCCTGCCACCTCACTCCTATCTCTTCAGGGGGATCGTGGGTCTCTTGGACAACCCTAATCCCCCTTATTTTCAAGGTCACCGGGTCGCCCCAAATCGCCAGTCTGAATTCACCGGTGATTTGCGGCGATCGCCGACATGGGGGGGGGGGTCTCAGTACCCCCGTGGGCATTTTCACGGGGTGCCTGCTGATAGATATCAGCAGTCACCCTGGTCCGGTCCCTGCCTGGCGCGCGGCAGGGACCGAAATTCCCACAGACGTCTTTGGTCCTTAAGTACCAGGGAGTCAGGACTTACGCATACACCCGTGGTTAAAGTGACAGTGGTCAGATGTGCATAGAATGCCGGGTCCTTTAAGGGGCACTCCAGCCCTAAGACAACCTATCCCCTATCCAAAGGATAGGGGATAAGATGTCTGATCGCGGGGGACCCGCCGCTGGGGACCGCTGCTATCTCTCATGCATGCCCCCTCCCATAGACTTGCATTGAGGGGGCGGGGCATGATATCACAAGGGGGCGGCCAAAGGCTTTCTAGGCATGCTGGGAGTTGTAGTTTTGCAACATCTGGAGGCACCCTGGTTGTGAATCACTGGTGTACATACATTACATTACTTATCCAGTACTGATCCTGAGTTATATCCTGTATTATACCCCAGAGCTGCACTCACTATTCTGCTGGTGAGGTCCCTGTGTTCATACATTACATTACTTATCCTGTACTGATCCTGAGTTATATCCTGTAGATCTTTTATTAAAATTTCAAACATAACAATAAAAAAATTACAAAACATAAACATATCATATCCGACAGAACATATCAATATAACGATCATAAAACCAACACCATAGCATAAAATACAACACCGGTCCACCCCACACTCATTCCTGCACACAAACAAATATATACAATATTTACAAAAGACCTATTCCTATAATACCCATAATACCCATACCATACTAATAAACTATATACACTAATATACACTAATACTAAATGTGAATTTCCTGGCCCAGTTGCAATACCAAAAACCCAATACCAGTGAAATACCAAAAGAATAACAACAACAACAATAATATATACAAAATAATAAAAACCAACACAAACAAAATAACACCACTTTTTTTTAATTTTTTTTTTTTTTTTTGGCCCTGAGCTGGTCCCGCATCCCATGCCCCCAGTACATGTTACCAGACGTCCATGAACCAGTCCAGGATTTTCTGTATATATAAAAGTCCCATACAAACCCCCTCCCCCCTTTTTAACCCACCACCCAACCTAAACTAAACCCAATCCCCAGGTGGCATCACACAATATATACAATATATACATTACATAAAATATAACAATATACAAGTATACAAATAGACTACAACAATAAATACAATAACAAATACATATAACACTATAAGCCAAACAACAAACCCCTAAAGCTCAAGTTCAGCGCCTGCAAGCCCTATATTACCATAAACCAACTGCTCAAAACAAAAAGACTAATGTGCCAGCATCAGCCCACCACCAGGGGGAGACAACAGGCTAAGGCACTTTAAAGGCAGAGCCCCTCCATAGACGAGAAGCCCTGCCAGCACCCAGCCTCTCGTACTCCAGAGAACGCACCTTCACCAGGTCACCGAGAAGGTTCCTAACCACCACATCCACAGGGAGGATTTTACGCTGCGTCGACACTAAACACCGTGCGTTCCACGTGTAGTACCTAACCACTGAGCTGACTAGGAATAAAGTGCACCAGTCCCAGCCTCCAAGGTTTCTGAATGCCCCATAAGCCCATTCCGCATAGGAGAGACTGGCCAGCCGAGGCCAACCAATGGAAGCGCCCACCCTGGTGTAAACCTCTGTGTTAAAGGGACAATGAAGCAGAAAATGCTCCATGCTTTCCAGCATGCCTCCACACTCTTCGCGGGGACATCCCCGGTCATCAGAGCTCCTGCACTTCAGATTGTCCCTCACACACAGTTTCCCGTGGAAGCAGCGCCAAGTCAAGTCCCAAAACTTCAAGGGGATCCTGATAGAATTCAAAAGCTCTAAACCCACCTCCAGATCCCGACTTGGGCAGTCCTTGAGCGCCAATGGCCTCTGGAAATGAGAAGACAGGACCCTCTTGTCAAGGAATTTCCTCGACAGAGTCCTAATCTCCCCCATCCCCAGACCCCACCGACGAATAACCTTCAGAACCGGGGTAGCGTAAGCCGGGAGATGCCCGTGTGGTGTGCGAAGATCCTTCACTTGCCCTCCTGTCTCCCATTCCTGGAAGAAAGGCCAAAACCATCCCCTACAGGAGGATACCCACGGAGGAGCCCTCTCTGACCAGAGGTTTGCTATATTGGTCTTAAGAAAGGTATTCACTAGGAATACCACAGGGTTGACCATACACAACCCCCCTAGTCTCCTTGTACGGTAAGTAACCTCCCTCTTCACTAGGTTCAGTCTGTTCCCCCATAACATTTGGAAGAACACACTGTAGACCCGGGTCCAAAGAGGCTCTGGCAACATGCATACACTGCCCAGGTATATCAGTAAAGGGAGCAGGAATGTTTTGATCAGGTTAACCCTTTCCCGGAGGGTCAAAGACCAACCCTTCCACTGATCCACCTTCTGAGCGGCGATCTTAAGCCTGCTGTCCCAGTTTTGTCTGGGGTAATCCCCTTGGCCAAATTCGATGCCGAGAACTTTTGCAGATTCCTGGGGCTCTGGAAGGGCGTCCGGGAGATCAAAATTAGGATCTCCCCCTCCCAGCCAGAGACTCTCGCACTTATCCCGGTTGATCTTGGACCCGGATGCCTTAGAGTAGCGGTCCACCTCTGACATCACCCATTGGCCTTCCTCTTGTGAGGAGACAAACACGGTGACATCATCAGCATACGCTACCGCCCTCAGAGCCAAATCCGGCACCGCCAGGTCCATTCTCACCCCCGCCAACGGTCCACAATCAATCCTCCCAAGGAAAGGATCAATTGCAAACACGTACAGCAACGGGCTCAAAGGACAACCCTGACGGACACCAGACCCAACCTCAAAAGAGCGGCCAATCCAACCATTCACAAGCGGGAAACTCTCTGCCCCTGCGTACAAGGTCTTAAGCCAATCAACAAACCCCCCCGGCAGGCCATATCTCAGAAGAACAGACCAGAGGTACTCATGGTTAACCCGATCAAACGCTTTTGCCTGATCCAAGGACAGCAAGTACCCCTTCCAGTGGCCAGCCCTACCCTGCTCCACAGCCTCTCGGACACTGAGCACAGCACTAAATGTACTGCGGCCCGGAACAGAGCAATGCTGAGCCCCCGAAAGGAGCCGGGGTGCAAACTCCACCAGCCGGTTAAACAGCACTTTTGCCAGAATCTTTCGGTCCACATTGAGAAGCGCTATGGGACGCCAATTCTCAATGTGGAACGGGTCTTTACCCTTTGACAGGATGATCAGCGCTGACCTCCTCATTGACTTTGGCAGAGTGCCCGAGGATAGACACTCATTAAATACCTCGGTCAACAGGGGAACCAAAGTGTCCTTAAAGGTCTTATAGAACTCAGATGTTAAGCCATCTGGACCGGGTGACTTCTTGAGGGCAAGTCCATCAATCGCCATCCTGACTTCCTCTTCCCGGATCATCTCTGTCAAAACGTCAAGAGAGGGGTCTACTCCTAGTTCAGGGATGGTTTCAGCCAAGAAAGCTGACACCTTATCCCGATCTAGATCCTTCCTTCCCAAGAGGTGCGAGTAAAAGGATCTGACGACCTCCAAGATCCCTGATCTGGACCTTTTCAAGGATCCCGTACTATCAATCAGTCCTGAGACTACCTTACTATTCACTGACATCTTGCAGTTTCTGTAAGGGTCGGGCGAGCGGTACTTCCCGTAATCCCTCTCAAAAACCAAAGATGCGTGCCTATCGTACTGACACCTCATTAGCAAGGATTTCACTCTGGAGATATCATCACGACTACCTCCAGTCGAGACAAGGTGCTCAAGTTTCTTCCTCAGGCCCTGGTACAAACGGTACCTGTTTAGGCTTCTGAGGCCTGAGAGCTGGCGGAAGAATCTCGCAACCCTTTTTTTGAAGATCTCCCACCACTCTGACTTACTGCTACAAAGGCCCAGCAATGGTACCTGGCTCTGAAGAAAATCCTCAAAGGACTGTCTTATCTCCGCTTCTTCCAAGAGAGACGAATTTAGCTTCCAATAGCCTCTGCCCATCCGGGGGGTCTCTGTAACATTCAGAGAAAACAAAATTAAACAGTGATCGGAGAACTCCACCTCAACAACAGACACTGCTGAAGAGACGGCCTCCTCCTTTAAATAAAACCTATCTATCCTAGACCTACAACTACCCCTATGATAGGTGAATCCCGCGTGGCCTGGGGTGTGCCGGATGTGGACATCCACCAGGCGAGCCTCACTCGCTATGCTATTTAGGGTGACGCTATCATAAGTCAGCTTGTCTCTGGCACCTCCCCTGTCTTGGGGCCTCGTGACAGCATTAAAGTCCCCTCCAAAGACCACCTGCCGACTTGTAAAAAGATAGGGCTTGATCCTCATAAAGAGACACTTCCGGTCCCACTTAGACTGTGGGCCGTAGATGTTAATAAGGCGAAGTTCTTGTCCCTTCATGAGGACATCTAAGATCAGGCACCTCCCCATTTCTAACTCGATAACCCGTCGGCATTCTACCGCTGCGGTAAAAAGGACCGCCACTCCGCTATACGGCTCGGCCCCAAGAGACCAGTAGGAGGGCCCATTCCTCCACTCTCTTTTAGCCTTGTAGATAGATGACATATCTGTTAGCCTGGTCTCTTGCAAAAATAAAATATCAGCATTAATATGGGCAAAAAAATCATAGGCCGCAAATCGTGCCGTATCTGACTTTATGCTGGCAACATTAATGGATGCCAGAGTCAACGGAGAGGGTGCCGCCATCAAGGGTGATTGAGTTAGACAGCTTTCTTTTTCCCACCATCCTTCCCATCCACCCCACCACCCTCCTCATCAGATGATGGTTTACCCCTTTTTAGTGAGATGGATGTGTCCATTTTCCCTTTATTTACATTTTCCTCGTCCCCTGACTCTGAGCCAGTCCCCCCCCCTGAAGACATAGGTTCCCCAGGGAGAGAGGACTCAGGGTCCCCTGTGGGCCCCAAGGCAACATCCGGAACCTCACCCCCAGCCTCCTCCTACGAAGAGGAAATGTCGCGGAGGGCTCGGAACCGGTTGGAGAGACCAATCAGAGGGGGGTCAGTTGTACCTTCCTTTGGCATCTGGCGGGTGGGAGAAGATTTTAAATCTCCCTTTTTCTTATTCCTCCGAGTACCCCGCTTTGTTTCTGCCCATCTCCCTCTGTCCTCATCCGCGCTCTCACCATGGGAGGACAGCGAGGAGACAGTATCCTCCTCTTTGTGGATCCTTCCAGTCTCCTCATCCAGTTCACTATCCCCCAGGGCCTCAGCAGTAACACTGGTCGCAGGGACAGGATCAGAAGCCACCTCAGCTGGCTGATGCTCCTGTGACTCCCGAATCTCCCTATCCCTTTGACGCTTCTTGAGACGCCTCAGTTGGGCAGGCGTCTTCTGCTTACTTTTCTTCCCTGGCCCCTGCACCCCTTCATCCCCGCCAGCCATCCCCCCAGCAGAGTTCACCTCATGGCTTACCCCCACTGGGGCAACAACCGCGTTGACAAAGGAACGAGGGCATCGACTGAATGGGTGACCTAAGTCACCACACAGGTTACACCTAATCTCTGCACAAGATGCAGCGAGATGGCCTATTTCCCCACACAGAGTGCACTTCTGCACAGTGCAATTGGCACTAAAATGACCTTCCGAGGAAGGTCGCAGATGGTATATGGGTAACGGTGTTTCCTGAAAGCTTAAGCTTGACCATAAACGTCCAGGCCCCTGACCAGATGCCATATTCATCCCTGTTCTTTTTTGGGACCTCCACCACCTCTCCATACCGACCTAGCCACGTCATGATGTCAATACAAGAAAGTGATTAGTTACGGGTTAAAACGGTCACTTTCTTGACATTGTTTTGGCGAGACACCGCCTGAATGGCAAAGTCTCGCCAGCCGGGCTCATTCTTTACCAGCTCATAATTCGACCAGAAGAGCTCAAGCCCCTCTGGCCGAACAAAGCTGATATCGAACTCAGGGGTACCATAAGGATGTATCAAGGCGTAGATGTCAGCTGCCTTAAAGCCCAACTTCAGCAGAAGCTCAACAACTTTAGATCTTGGAGGACATGTATCACTGCCTCTCCACCTCAGCCGGACCACATTCCTTCGGAGACCACCTGGTCCGGCTGTTGGGAGGGACCACACAGTATCCCCCCCTCTTTCCTCTCGGAAGGCTGAAAGACCATGTCTTTCTATCCAAAAGGATAGATCAACCTCCCTACCCTCTACATTGATTGATCTCTCCCCTCTCCTTAAGGCCCCCAGGAGACGCTGCTGCAAATTGCCCCCCCCAGAGCCAGCAGACGAGGAAGGTGCCCCCCTCCCCCCAGCGGTGACATTTGCGTAGCTGCGTACCGGTGCTGCCACCGCTGGGGGTGCAACTGGACCAGGCCCTACATCCCCACCACTAATCTGTGCCCCTTCACCACCCTCCTCCACATAATCCATACTCACACCATTATTGCCTGTTTTAGCTGATGTGCCCCCCATACCTCCACCTGTGCTACAGCCCATACTACAATTCACTCCAACATTAACCTCCTCATTCATACTGGCTGGACCGGTGCGTTCTGGTGCAGATAGTGTACCATCAGCATCACTGGGTACCAGAGCTGGAGCCACCCCCACAGGACAGGTCACCGGTCCTTTATACAAGGACCGGGAAGCCTGCCTAGCCTGTTTATTAGTGGCCCCAGCCCTGTTTTTACTGGTACCCTCCGCCTCATCAGTACTGGAGTTTTCTGCTCCTGGGCGCCGCTGTTCTGGATAAGCGGCGCCAATACAAAATAAAGGTTTTAGTCCAGTCTTTCTGGGAGGCGAAGACATCTTGGCTCCAGCAGCTCTTTCACGATGACACCGCTGCTCCAAAGGAACAGCAGTGCCAACGCTCAGAGCCACCGGAGCTCCCGCAGCTGACTCTGGCACAAAGCCGCCCCCCCCTCCCGTTAGGGAGCAGCCCAATGTGCCAGAGCCATCCATGCCCATCGCTGGGCAAATATCACTGTCCGACCTCACAGCCGATACATTGTCTGCTCCACCACTGTTACTACAAACAGCGATGGAGCTCACCGCCACACTAGACTCCATACTCTCCCCACTCTCCTGCACTGAGTCCACAGCAGAACTCAGGCTGGGCTGAGAAATGGGGTTCACACAGTGAGCTGACCCTGCGGCCAGTCCGGGGGGCTCAGGGAGGGGGGTATATACAAATGTTACCTGCTCCTGGAGCTTGGTCTTCTTTAGCTTCTTTTTCCTTCCCCCAGGTGCCTCCTCTGGTAACTCATCCCCAAACGTGAAGTCCTGGAGGCGACCTGGGGACTCCAGGAGCTGGATCTGGGCCATCAGCGCCCCTCCCTGGTGACTGGTGCTGCTCTCATCCCCCGAACCGCCAGAGCCACGGCCAGATGACATCGCCACTTGCCCTGCAGGGAGCCCACTGTATGGGGTCAGATGTTGCAGACCCCCGGGTGGATTTGGCTCAACATTATCGGCCTCCGCAGCGTCTCCTTCCTCCTCCACCCGTGGCTGAAGCCCCCTCAGCCGTCTCTGCTTCTCTCTCTCCATTGTATGAAAGCGGTCTTCATTTAAAAGTTTTTCCCTAAATGGCCCGCTGTTCTCTAAAATAAAAGTTCTCTTCTTCTCCAGTATCCTTATTTCATTTTTCAGCTGTTTAATCCGGGCTGACAGCTCAGTTTTCTGTCGTTTGGCCGCAGTTTCCATCAGGGCTTTTGCTTCCCGTACCTCCTCCTGGAGCCTATACAAGCTGCCCCTTGCTTCCTCATATCCACGGATGTGTTCTGCCACACGAGAGTTATGGGGGACTCCAGACTCCCGGGCCCTAGGCATCCCCCAATCCTCCTCCACACATCCGTGGGCATTTAGCTTTGCTCCAGGAGGAGTATCACAGTCCACATTGTCAGGCCTTGTTGTCACAGTACCTGTGCTTCCGGAACTTCTTGCACTTGTAGTCCCACAACTTGCAGGGCCAGCCTTGCGGCTGCTCTTTGTCTCTACGGGTTCAGGGGTGGCTTGAGATGCATCGCTGCACCTCCTGGCAGAGCGCCTCAACCCGGAGACCTCTGATGCACTTCCTGACGCTGGTCCCTCCACACCTGGTCGCTGGCTCCCCCTGCCCCCCGCGGACCTGATTCGGGGGGCAGGTGTTGGGGTTCTCCTCTCCTCGCTCATGCCTGAACCCACGCTCTCCCTCTGGGGAAGGAAGAACGTTGTCCGGCACAGATGACACGGCAGAGATCAGAGCGCACACACACCAAACAATCCAGCAAACGACTTCCTCCACACTCAGCAGACTCACAGGAAGATGCTCCCTCTAGTGGCCAGACTCCAGAGCTGTACTCACTACTCTGCTGGTGAGGTCAATGTGTTACATACATTACCTATCCTGTACTGATCCTGAGTAATATCCTGTATTATATTTCAGAGCTCTACTCACTATTCTGCTAGTGGGGTCACTGTTTACATACAGTACATTACTTATCCTGTACTGATCCTAAGTTTTACTATGTATTATATATTATATTTCAGAGTTGTACTCACTATTCTGCTGGTGGAGTCACTGTGTACATACATTACATTACTTATCCTGTACTGATCCTGAGTTATATCCTGTATTATACTACAGAGCTGCACTCACTACATTGCCAGTGAGGTCACTGTGTACATAAATTACATTACTTATCCTGTACTGTTTCTGAGTTATAGCCTGTATTATAACTTTTTAAACTTGTTTATTTTTTTTTTATTTTTTTTGGGGGGGGGGGGCACAATTTTCTGGGCTTGCCTCGGGCACAAAAGGAGCTAGCTACAACTCTGGTCTGTGCTAACATATACCTGAGGAGCTATGCCATCATGCACATGACATAGACAAACGCGTTTGTAACGGAACTGGATATGGATCCTCTACCTGTGTGGCTGAGGTGAGGAGAGCGCCGCAAGGCAGGATGGGCTTGCTGCGGCAGGCGACACCCAGGTCGCTACCCCCGACATGGCTCGACCACACAGGTAACTGGGCAAGGCGAGGTACCGAAGGAGGAGGCTGTAGCGTAGTCAACGTAGCAGAAGGTGAAGGCAGGCAGCAAAGGTTCGTAGTCAAAAAACTTAGCAGGAAGGTCTGGATACATGGGTTTTTCAAAACAGGCAATAAGGAACACTTTCTCTCAGGCAATAGGCATTGAAGATCCGGCAGGGGGGTATGGGAGGTGCAACAACTGATAATGTGGTGTCAGGTACTTTTACTAATTATGGGCGTACTGGCCCTTTAAATTTCAGACCTTTGGCGCGTGCGTGCCCTAAGGGACGGGGACACGCTCGCCAGAGCTGAGAGAGTGAGAGAGCTGCAGGAGCGGAGGGAGGTGAGTGACAGGCCGGGATTCGTATGCGGGTGCGTCCCACAATGCACATCCCGGCCCCGCCGGCAGTCGGGGACACTGCGCTCACGGCCGGTGCTTGCGGCTGGAGCACAGTGTGTAACAGCTTTGTATGTAGTTTGGTTTTATATTATGTGAGTTTATTATTATAGTTATTTGTTTTGCAACCATGGTTTTGTGTGGGTTTAAGAGGAAATTTACATGTTGTCATGCTAGCTATTTGTAGTACTTTTCTCATATGATATGTATGTTTATTATTTTTGCTTAGCTAATGTAGGTCCCCTTATATGTTAAGGTCCTGCAAAAGAGGGTTTCCCCTAGTGTAGGGATAGACAGCAGGCTCCTGCATGGGATTGCCCTAATTTGGGTAGCAATCTTAGTTTTAGTGTTAATAAGCATACAAAATCTGTTAAAATCTAACCCCTTAATGACCATGGACATGTGTTGTCCCCCCCCCCTGCCCCCCGACTCAAGCCTGTACCATACCAGCCGGCCCCCAGCTGATTTTGTAGCTGAGGACCGGCATTAATATCCAACATGAGGCGATTGCTGCCGCCGGCTATTAGTTCTTTAGATTGCCGCTGTCAAAGCTTAAAGTGGCATCTAAAGGTAGCTTTAACTGCTCCCTGGGGTGGGGTACATCGCCTCCCGGCAGCCACAGATCAATGTGGTTCTATGATTCCTCCTAAAAATCCCCTAAAGGGACTAAAAATGAAGAAAAAAAAAGTTTAAAAAAAAGTTTAAAAACACACACATTTACTCCTTGCATATTAAAAGTTCAAATCACTCCCCTTTTCCCAAATTCCATATAAAAATATGTAAACATAATAAAAATAAACATATGTGACCCACACTGCGATCCTCTGGTATAAGCTATAGAAGCAGCAGCAGCCACACTAGTCTGGTCCCTGTTTGGTCCCTGCCCGCACTATACTCCGCTGTGATGTGAAGCTCACTCTTAACAGATGAACTGGATTTTTTTTCGTGTAATAAAATGGATAAAGAGGACTTTGAGGAAGTGTTTTTTTAAACAAAATAATTTTTCCAATGTGCTTATTTTTTTTAATTGAATTTTCAGGATGAACTGGATTTTTTTTTCTTGTAATAAAATGGATAACGAGGGCTGTGGGGGGTGTTTTTCTTTTAATAAAAACATTTTTCCAATGTGTTGTGTTTTTTTATTTTTATTGAATTTTCAGGCTTAGTAGTGGAAGCCGTCTTATTGACTGAATCCATTACTTAGCTGGGGCTTAGCTTTAGCCCCAAAACAGCTAGCGCTAACCTCCAATTAATACCCACAGGGTAGAGCTGGTACCAACAAGCCCGGAGCATCAATAATGGCGCTCCTGGGCCTAGGTGGTAACAGTCTGGCGTTATTTAGGCTGGGAAGGGCCAGTGACAATGGTCCTCGCCCACCCTGGTAATGTCAGGCTGTTGCTGCTTGGTTGGTATCTGACTATGAATAAAAATACGGGGAACCCTATGCGTTTTTTTCCCCAAAAATAAATAAACGCATAGGGTTCCCCATATTTTTATTCTCAGCCAGATACCAACCAGGCAGTAACAGCCTGATGTTACCAGGGTGGGCGAGGACCATTGTTACTGGCCCTCCCCTGACAGCTTGTTACCACCTAGGCCCAGGAGCACCATTTTTGATGCTCCGGGCATGTTGGTACCAGCTCTTCCCGGCACCCCTGTGGCGGGGGTATCGGGGTAATAATTGGAGGTTAGCACTAGCTGTTTTTGGGGCTAACGCTAATCCCCAGCTTAGTAATGGATTCCATCAATACGCCTGAAAATTCTATTAAAAATTTACACATTAGAAAAATTATTTTATTTAAAAAAAACACTCCCCCACAGCCCACGTTATCCATTTTATTAAAAGAAAAAAAATCCAGTTCATCTGCCGTAATCCACCGAATCTGCTGTATTCCTCTGCATACACAGGTCTGAAACGAGAGAAAAAAAATAGGTTAGGACATTTTTGTCACTTTCCGCTGGGGAGAGCACCCATATTGCAATATCTATCCAAATAGGAAGCCTCCAATTGTAGAAAAACTACAACTCCCAGCATGCCCAGACAGCCTTTGGCTATCTGGGCATGCTGGGAGTTTTAGTTTAGCAACAGCTGGAGTCTCCCTGGACACTGGTAGAAGGGTCTGTTCACATTATGCAAAACAGACAATGTGAATAGAGCCTCACACCCTTACAAGCCTGGCTCCTGTCGTAGCTTGGCCCCTAATGATGTAATCACTAGGGAGCAGATCTACACTGGCTTGGTGGGGACAGGGAGCGAGGGAGGTAAGTGGACCTCGTCTTCTGTATACACTATATACAGCTGTCTATAGATAGCTGTATATACTGTATACCGCCCAAAAGGGCTATAGGTTCAGGTTCAGGGAGTCCTGTCATTCTGGTGACAGGAATCCCGCTCCTGTACACTATGCACCCCTGCATACTATACGGCCGAGGGAGGGGAGTAGTGAAGCTGTGCATCCCTCCTCATCTCCATACACCCTGTGGACCTGGTGCTCAGCATCGGACCCACAAAGTGGTACCTGAAGACAGTGAGAAAACTGCCACAAGGGACAAAACTGGTTTCCACACACCAGAAAAAGCACCAGAAAGATTTCCAAAACAGCAGGGAAAATCAGCGGCAGTTTTCCTGGCAGTTTTTTCTAGTCACACTCTCTTTCACTTAAGTTATTTCTATAGTACAGACACCTCCAGGAACATCCACCCTATTGCAAACCCTATTACCTACCAAACCTTTTCCTATATCACTTACAAACATCAAAAAGAAGATGACCCAGAACACTCTCTTGTGGTCACCATCTATAACCAGTCTCTGCTCAGAATACACACCATTACCAACAACCCTGATATCTATCCTTCAGCCAACTGCAAATCCATGAAACTATCCAGGAATAAGGTCCAAACTTCTCTATCAGATCTTTATGTTAAACTGTATCAGAAGGCTTCACTCCAATGTAGATATCATAAATATTAATATTGTTCTTACTAGGTGTTTGATTCAGTACAAAAGTTGAAAAAATCTCCCTTCCAGTGTTTTGCTAATGGACACTTTCTCTATGAAGGAACTTTAGGGCCTTTACATTGTATTGATAGTGCTATAAATCCTCAGTGTTTATTGCTTTCCCAGTAATAGTGGTTGAAGTAGAAATAAGTAATAATCCCAGGCATGGGCTGACAACACTTAGGGCTCCCGGACCAAATAAAGCAAGACCCCCCTGTGAGACTTTGCCCCAGGCCACACCTCTGCTCACCCGTATTTCACCCAAATCCCTCCTCATACATTACCCCTACACACAAAATAAAATAAAATGTAAACATATATGTATATATATATATATATATATATATATACCGTATTTATCTGGGTATACCACGCACCGGCCTATAACACGCACCCTCATTTTACCAAGGATATTTGGGTAAAAAAAGTTTTTTACCCAAATATCCATGGTAAAATGAGGGTGCGTGTGTGCGAGTGTATAGCCCGATACACCCCCAGGAAAGGCAGGGGGAGAGAGGCCGTCGCTGCCGGCTTCTCTCCCCCTGCCTTTCCTGGGGTCTAGAGCCCTGCTGCCGGCTTTTCTCTCCCCCTGGCTATCGGCGCCGCTGCCCGTTCTGTCCCCCTGACTATCGGTGCCGGCGCCCCATTGCGTCGTTGTCGGTGTGCGTCCTCTGCGTCGTTGCTATGCACTGCACGGCGCAGCGCACTGATGTCATGCAGCGCATAGCAACGACGCAGGGGATGCACACCGGAGGCCTGAAGCAGCGCGGACCCGACCCCGGCAACAGGTAATTATGCAACCGGGGATGGGGGAGGCAACGGGGCAGGCAATGGGTGCCGCTGCCCCTTCTCTCCCCCTGGCTGTCGGCGCCGCTTCTCTCCCCCTGGCTATCGGCGCCGGCAATAGGGCGCCGGCACCGATAGTCAGGCGGACAGAATGGGCAGCGGCGCCGATAGCCAGGGGGAGAGAAGGGCCGGCAGCAGGGCTCTAGACCCCAGGAAAGGCAGGGAGAGAAAAGCCGGCAGCGAAGGCCTCTCTCCCCCTGCCTTTCCTGGGGGTGTATCGGCGTATAACACGCACATAGACTTTAGGTTAAAAATTTTAGCCTAAAAAGTGTGTGTTATACGCTGATAAATACGGTATATATCTTAGCTGAGTACCAGGCTTTGCTCGGTTTTTCATACCTAATAATTTTGGGGCAGGAAAATCAACATAGGAGAAAGTACTTGTCCTCATATCCCATCCTCATATCCCCACCTCATATCCCGTTCTCATCCACTGCTCTCATATCCTGTCCTCATATCTAGAGATGAGTGAACTTTCAAAAATTCGATTCGGATGTTTCACCGAATTTTCTGAATTTTTTTTTCCCGGAAAATCTATATTAACAACGGCTATTTCTGGCCTACAGAGAGCCTCAATAGGGGTATATGACACTTTGCTGTGTTCAAACATGCATATGGAGTGCGCTGGGGTAGTGAAATAATACTGTTATTCAGAATAACATGCAGATTACTGGCATCGCTTTTAGAATCACTGCCGCAGAGCGGCACAATGACAGAGCCTGGAGGTGGCATCAGTATGAAGAGACCATATAGTGGCTGAATGACACAGTGTGGAGGTTTTGGCAGCATGAGGAGACCATATAGTGGCTGAATGACACAGAGGGGAGGTGTTGGCAGCAAGAGGAGACCATATAGTGGCTGAATGACACAGCGTGGAGGTGTTGGCAGCATGAAGAGACAATATAGTGGCTCAATGGCACAGTGTGGAGGTGTTGGCTGCATGAGGAGACCATATAGTGGCTGAATGACACAGCTTGGATGAGCCTGAAGCATGAGGAGACCATATAGTGGCTGAATGACACAGCGTGGAGGTGAAGGCAGCATGAGGAGACCATATAGTGGCTGAATGATACAGCGTGGAGGTGTTGGCAGCATGAGGAGACCATATAGTGGCTGAATGGCACAGCCAGGAGTTGGCAGCAGCATGAATAGACACTAGGCCTTCACAATCCCCAAGAAAAAACATTTTGAAGATTTTGGACAGCTGGTGCTACTTAACATAACAACATTTTTATTCCAAGACCCAGGCCCAGCAGCTGTATCAGAAAACCATATATTGCCTGAATGACACAGCCTGGAGTTGGCTGAAGCATGAGTACACACCAGGGCTTCACAATCCCCAAGAAAAAACAGAAGAATTTTTGACATTTAAAATGAAGATTTTGGATAGCTGGTGCTACCTACCATAACAACATTTTTATTCCCAGACCCAGGCCAAGCAGAAGTATCATTAAACAATATATTGCCTGAATGACACAGCCTGGAGTTGGCTGAAGCATGAGTACACACCAGGGCTTTAAAATCCCAAAGAAAAAAATGAAGAATTTTTGACATTTAAAATGAAGATTTTGGATAGCTGGTGCTATCTAACATAACAAAATGTTTATTCCCAGACCAAGGCCCAGCAGCGTTATCTGTAAACCATATATTGCCTGAATGACACAGCCTGGAGTTGGCTGAAGCATCAGGAGACCCCAGGGCTTCACAATCTCAAAGAAAAAACACAAGACTTTTTTAAATTTAAAATGAAGATTTTGGATAGCCGGTGCTACCTACCATAACAAATTTTCAGTCCCAGACCCAGGCCCAGCAGCAGTATCAGTTAACCATACAGTATATTGCCTGAATGACACAGCCTGGAGTTGGCTGAAGCATGAGGAAACCATTGAAATGCATTTTTATTTAAATTTAAAATTTTTAAATTTAAATGAATGATTTTGAAATTGTACTTTTAATTCCCAAGTTTTAGTTTCCCGGACCCCGGCATGTGGGTACAAAGGGCCAAATCTAACAAGCCCCAACAGGGCTCATGTGGCTGTGAGATGTAGGCGCAACGTCTCCATTGCCCTGACCAGCCAAGGCAAACCAAGTGAAGAACAGCGTGACACCACCGTGCCCGGCATACATGGTATGCTGAAGGGCCAGTGAGACTTGTCTGGGCAGTGGAGGCTGGGGACACGGTGGAGCACACTGTCACAGGACCAACGGGCTGACAGCATGGAGGAGGAAGCGACGTGTCCTGTCCAAGTTGGGGTTGTGGCTGTGCAGGAACCACATTCACAAGGGACATGTATAGTCCCAGACCATAGTTACAGCTCCAAACGTCGGCACTGCCTTGCACTTTGGTACACACCGACAAGCTCAAGGACTGGCCCACCTTCTCTTCCACAAAATTGTGCAGGGCTGCTAATGCCCTCTTCGCAAAGAAATGACGGCTTGGTACTCTCCACCTCGGCTCGAGACAAGCCATCAGTTCTCTGAAAGGTGCAGAGTCCACCACTAGAAAAGGGAGGGACTGCAGCACCAGCAATTTAGACATGAGAACATTCAACTTCTGCGCCGTTGGATGAGTGGGCGCATACTGTTGTCTCTTGGACATGGCTTCGAGGATAGATTGTTGGCGGAATGGCTGACTAAAAGTGGGAGAAGCAGGAGCATCTGGAGCAACAGAAGGAGGGTTTGGCACACAGCTCCCTTCGGCTGAGGTGGTGGAGCCTTGGCTGGCTGAAGTAGGGGGGGGGGGGCTGGCCACTGGGTGATGCAGCACGCTGGACAACTACATTGGAGCCACGGTTCTCCCAGGCCGCTTAATGGTGGCAAAGCAAGTGTTGAGGCAGAGCCGTGGTGCCCACATTGGGATGCTGAACACGCTTCACCTTCTGCCGACATATCTTACGTGAACCTCCTCCGGATGCTTAATGAAAAACTGCCACACCGCCGAGTAGCTGATTTTCCTACCAACAGTCCGCACTAATTGACTGCTACTGCCGCTGTCTCCAGGAACCCCTGTTCCACTACCTCCCAAAAAGATAGGCTGCCGCTAAGCAGGTGGTATCCCCCGGGCACATTTGGCTTCAGAATTTCCACTTCTGCCACCACACTGACTGCCAACCATGCTATTGCCTTGCTGGCTCAGCTGTTGCCTCAAGGGCAACCTGCAACTCTCTTCTCCTGATGATGAGGAAGCCCCTTCTGCACCCGGCTCCCAAACGCAATTGGCTTCATCATCATCAACCAGTGTCACTGATGTCCTGCTCAGGTTTCTCAAAAGTGTCTGCTTCAGGACCCTGAACCCTGGCAACACCGCCTCCCACGTCACTCTCTACATCACTACTTGGCCGCCTGGCGGAGGAAGCGGCGCATGTCTCCTCCCCTTCTTGCTCCCAGAGTGAAGTAGAATGCAGAATCTGGTGCCAGATCTTGCTAGTAGCTCATGAATAATGGTTGTGAGTTGTAGAACGGAAGCTGCTGCGCTCCGACCGGGTCTGGGCTCTTATGCCAGTGGACAAACGGGATGGGTAGCTGGAAGCTACAAAAAAAACAGTCTTTTTAGGAGGCGCTGCTTGTGTATACGAAAGGACGGAGAGACTCAGGCCAGACAGGTAAAACTTGTTTATTTTGCAAAAAAAAAGGTGGACAACGTGTTTCGGCACACTAAAAGTGCCTTCCTCAGGTCCGAAGAGTACAATACTGGAAGATAGTAAAGTCGAGGGTATAATTAAGAGACAGGGTAGGGGGTTGAGGTACAGTGGATATGCAGTGTGGAGTGAGACAAATGTGTGTGTGGTCTAAAATAGTTAAAAGAAAATGTATATATGTCTGTATTTTATTCATTTAAAATAAATATGTAAAATATGTATAAAATTATGTGAGTTTTACATTTTTTGGCTGTATGTATAACAGTATTTGCAGTGATAGTAGATGTATATATGTTTACTGGTATAGATCCCAACTTCCTGCTTGTGGTCTCTGCAGTGGGCAGTTGTCAGTGGTATTAGTGTGTCAGTGGTATTACAAAGGATACAGGAAGACTTGATGCATTGTATTGCACACACATTACTACAAGCCACCATATACATCTGGTTGTCAGTTGATTCCGACATTAATTGCTAATGGGGCACATTACTATACAGTTTTAGTATATGTAAAAAATGAAATAATTTTTTTTTAATATAAAGGAAATAATTAAACAAAAAACTTTTTATACAGTTAAATTAATATTTACAATAGAGGGCTCAACTTGAGCATATATTAATTGACAATAACGCATTGAAAATAGACAATATGGAAAAGGGACTTACCCAACTTCTCTAATAGTAGGCAAAGTTACTATGAGGGGAATAAACAGCGATCAGATTGGGGGGTAGGCAAAGTGAACTTGATGGTTTGAGTGTGGTTGGTAGGTAGAGGGCTGGCAAGTGAAGGAGGATTGAGGGAGGGTGGGTAAGGAGGAGGTAGCGGGAGGTAGATACGGAATGAGACAAGGGTGGATATGGGAGGCGCTGGCGTGGTACTGACAGCGTGTTCCCACCGAGTATCTTCCAGTATTGTAACGAAAATATGTTTTCCAAGTGTACTATAGAGCCTTTTTTTTCTGTCATATGTGCATACCACATACCTACAAATAAGTAGTGTGCTTTTTTGTACCTGTTAATCTGAAAAAAACCTACATACAGTAAAAGGCCTGGGAAAAGTAACCACCGGCTGGTGTGTTCCGAAAATAGGTTTTCCAAGTGAACTATAGAGCCTTTTTTTCTTTCATATGTGCATACCACATACCTACAAATAAGTAGTGTGCTTTTTTGTACCGGTTAATCTGAAACAAATCTACATACAGTAAAAGGCCTGGGAATAGTAACCACCGGCTGGTGTGTTATGAAAATACGTTTTCCAAGTGTACTATAGAGCATTTTTTTTCTGTCATATGTGCATACCACATACCTACAAATAAGTAGTGTGCTTTTTTGTACCTGTTAATCTGAAATAAACCTACATACAGTGAAAGGCCAGGGAATAGTAACCACTGGCTGGTGTGTTAAGAAAATACGTTTTCCAAGTATACTATAGAGCCTTTTTTTCTGTCATATGTGCATACCACATTGCTACATCTAAGTAATGTACTTTTTTGAAACCTGTTAATCTGCAACAAGCCCACATACAGTGAAAGGTATGTAGTGAAGCGTATTTTACTCCCTTGTATACTCACTAAGTATGTCAGGCAGAGAAGTGCCAGGACGTGCTCAGAGGAGTGGCAGAGGCCTAAATTTATCAGGCAGAGGTAACAGCAGACTAGGGACGAGTGGCAGCAGGAGTCGCAGCGAGAGGCCTGAGCTCCCGGTATCAGCATACCGGTCGTGTCTCTACCAACAACCTATCTGTCGTCGTCGATTGGTTGACGCGGTCATCCACTTCATCACAAGTAACATCTGAGACACAACCCTCAGTTGGCATGGCCCGGGAGCAGGCCCTGTCCCCAAATTGCCTCTGTCCTATGCTGTTCCCTCCCCTAAAGAAGTATCTTACGCAGTGGGTCCAGCTCCACTATTCAGTGAGGAAAATGTATTAGATGACAGTCAGCAGCTACTGCCCAGGCAAAAAGTGGAGGAGACATCTGACGCTTCCTACGCTAGACGGACAATTATTGATGAGGAGGGTAACGTGGGAGGTGGTGTTTCCAGCATTCAGGGTCCTGAATCATACAGTGTTGAGGAACCTGAGGAGGACATCAGTGACGTGCAGACAGAACTCGATGATGATGAAGCCAATCTCACTTGGGAGCCGGGTGCAGAGGGGTCTTCATCATCATCAGCAGAAGAAGGTTGCAGGTTGCCCATGAGGCAGCAGATGAGCCAGCAAGGTGGTAGCATGGTTGGCAGTCAGCATAGTGGCAGAAGGGGAAATTCAGGAGCCAAACGTGCCCGGGGTAGGCCATCTGCTCAGCAGCAGCCTACCTTCTCGCGAGGTAGTGGAACAGGGGTTCCTGGAGTAGCAGTAGTAGTCAATTATTGTGCACTGTTGGTGGTAAAATCAGATACTTGGCGGTCTGGCATTTTTTCATCAAGCATCCGGATGAAGTTAACACAGCCACATGCAAGATATGTCGGCAGAAGATGAAGCGTGGACAGGGTAGCAATGTTGGCACCACTGCCCTACATCAACATATGATGCACCACCATAAAGCGGCCTGGGACAACCGTGGCTCAGATGTGCAGGTCCATCCTGCTGCATCACCCAGTGGCACGCCACTCCCTCTTTCAGCCAGCCAAGGGTCCACCACCTCAGGTGAAGGGAGCTGTGTGTCATACCCTCCTTCTGTCGCTGCAGATGCTTCTGCTCCTCCTACTTGTAGTCAGCCATTCCGCCAACAATCCATCGGCGAAGCCATATCCAAGAGACAACAGTACTCATCCAATGGAGCAGAAGCTAAATGTCCTCCTTTCCAAGTTGCTGGTGCTGCAGTCCCTCCCATTTCAAGTGGTGGACTCTGCACCTTTCAGAGAATTGATAGCTTGTGCCGAGCCGAGGTGGAGATTCCCAAGCCGTCGTTTCTTTGCGAAGAAGGCAGTACCAGCCCTGCAAAATTTTGTACAAGAGAAGGTGGGCCAGTCCTTGAGCCTGTCGGTGTGTTCAAAAGTGCACGGCAGCGCCGACGTGTGGAGCTGCAACTACGGGCAGGGACAATACATGTCTTTTACGGCCGACTGGGTAAATGTGGTTCCTGTACAGCCACAACAGAAACTTGGGCAGGTCACACCGCTTCCTCCTCCACGCTCTCGCTCTCAGGCAATTGGTCCTGTGACAGTGTGCGACTTCACCTCCTCATCCTCCACTGTGTCCTCGGTCTCCACTGCACGTACAAATCACAGTGGCCCTTCATCATACCATGTGTGTAGAGCACAGCGGTGTCAGGCTGTTCTTCTCATGGTTTGCCTTAGCAAACGGAGTCACACAGGGGCGGAACTGCTAAAATTAATTCGGCAAGAAATCGGAGTATGGCTTACTTCACGAAAACTGGAAATGGGAACCATGGTGACCGACAATGGGAAGAACATCGTGTCCGCGCTGCGACAAGGAAGTGTGAAACATGCGCCCTGCATGGCACACGTGTTGAATCTGGTTGTCAAGCACTTCGGAAAGTCTTCCCCCCCATTTGCAAGACATCCTAACAATGAGAAGGAAACTGTGCATGCACTTCAGCGACTCGTACACCGCAAAGCACACCCTCCTTGAGCTGCAGCGTCAGAACAGTATCCCACAACATAGTCTTATTTGTGACGTTGCCACACATTGGAATTCCACCCTCCATATGTTGGACAGACTATACGAACAAAGAAAAGCCATCACCGATTTCTTGATGATCCAAGCAGATAGGGGTACTCCCCTGTGTAACTTCAATGTGAACCAGTGGCAGCTCATACGTGACACCAGCCGTTTGCTGAGGCCTTTTGAGGAAGCCACATTATTTGTAAATCGCCTGGATTACTGGATGAACAACGTAATTCCACTCCTACATTGCCTACAACAAATGATTGAAACGATGGCTGGTCACGGCAATGGAGATGTTGCGCCTACATCTCACGGCTACATGAGACCTGTGGGGGCTGAACTGGAGGAGGAGGATGAGGGGCAGAGTGGAGCACAGTTTAGGTTTGATGAGATGGGTGGTGTTTCTAGTCATCGGACAGGAGAGGAGGAGCATGATCAGCTAGAGGAGCTAGAGGGTTATTATGAGGAAGGCGAGATAGAGAACCCAGACACACCATGGCAGTATGCAGTGGAGATGGAGGCAGGGAGTCCCTCTGAGTCACTGGCGCAAATTGCACGATGCATGCTCAGTTGCTTGTGTAGTGACCCCCGAATTGTCAGAATTCGTCAGCGGGATGGGGGCCTTTTTTACACCCACTGAGAGGGAGGACAAACTGACCTACTACAGAGAGATCCTATGTAGTCAGTTGGCCGATGGTCCATCCACATGGTCCATCCACTCGCAGGTCTGACTTGGGGGGCCCTTTGCGCTCACCTTCCACTGCCATGGCTGCTGGGGAGGAGAGGGGTGGCAGGAGCAGTACCAGCTCCATTATAAACAGCCTAAGTCTACAGTCGCTGATGAGTAGGTTTCTTCACCCACATAGTGAAGCAAATCACAGTAGCAGGTAGACATGGAGCAGGACCTGAACCAGCAGGTGGTGACATACTTTGACATGGCCATGCCAACAATCCTTGAAGATCCGCTGGACTTCTGGTAAGCCAAACTTGATTTATGGCCGCAACTAGCAGAGTTTGCCCTGGAAAAGCTGTCCTGCCCGGCCAGTAGTGTGCCATCAGAGCGGTTGTTTAGTGCGGACAGGGCCATAGTCACCCCAAGGCGAACTCGTCTGTCCATGAAAAATGTGAAGAGACTGACCTATGTGAAGATGAATCAGGGATGGATGAGCCAAGATTTCCAACCACCAATGCCAGATGCCTCAGAGTAGATTGACCATGCTGCTACACCAACACTTCACAATTATAGTTATGAAACCCTCTGGGTTATCAATCATGGTTATGAAACCCTCGTGGGTACTGTGAATGCCTGCTCCTGACTCATCCTGTGTCTTTCAGGAACTACTGGCCTCACTGATGCTTATGGCCTTGAGCCTTTAATTTTTGGATGTTTAACAGTAGCTAAATACAGTACATGCTTAATGCAAATTTCAACATTGATCTTTAAATGTAAGGGGTTATGAAACCCTCTTAGGTACTGCAAATGCCTGCTCCTGACTGATACTGTGTCTTTCAGGAGCTACTTGCCTCACTGATGCTTCTGGCCTTGGGCCTTTAATTTTTGGATGTTTGCACTAGCTACATACATGCTTAATTGAAATTTCAAAATTGATCGTGCAATGTAAGGGGTTATGAAAGCCTCTTGGGTACTGCTGATGCCTGCTCCTGACTGCTCCTGTGTCTTTCAGGAACTACTTGCCTTAATGATGCTTCTGGACTTGTGCCTTTAATTGTTGGATTTTTGGAATAGATACATACATGCTTAATTAAAATTTTTAAATTTATGGTGCAATATATGGGGTTATTAAACCGTCCTTGGGTACTGTTTTTTCAAAATTTCTTAAAATGTTCTCAATAATAAACTTGAAATGTCCACAGTACTAACCATTACACCATGGGACGCTTGTTGTGTGTGATTTTTTATTTAAAATTTTCAAAAATAACATGGTGAGGGATGAACTCCGCTTCTTTATTTTAGAAAACATTAATGTCTTTTTTTGGTCCACCGTCCTGCATTATTGAGTCTTCATAAGTTGGTTTGCAATTTACTAAATGCTTCCCTTTGACATCATAAAGTGATTTCACAGTAGGAACTACTGGCATAGCATTTTCTTTATCTGATACAGTAATACTGGTAATGCTAGAACTGTCTTCAGGAGTAACTGGGTAGGACATGGTAAGTGTGTAAGGAGTCAAAAGTGACATTTTTGTAGCTGAATTGCCATTTACTTTGGCCTGCTGGGAATCTTGCACAAACTTAATTAACCATCACTTGAGTTGATTCTGTTAGACATTTTCTGTCTGTGGTTGGGCACTTCTGTACCTCGGCAACTTGAAAAATTTTAAAGGAATCTTCTGTTAAATATGACTACTTATACTTTCAACCTGTTTAGGATTTACCTCTTTGCCATTAACAGTAAGGTGTTCCTGTACACTACAGGATTTTGCCATATTTTTGCTCTTTCCAGATTTGGCCACAAGCTGCAGAGATTTCTTAACTGTCTTATGTGTCTTCTTAAGTGCAGTAAAGCTCGGTCTAATCATTTGGATATGCAATTGTTCTTACACAAAGGTATTTGGTCAGACAACATACCTAAAATAACTTTAATATTTTCTTCTGACTGAGAGAACTTTTGAATTCTTCTAGTACACCTTTTAATAAGCACTGAAGTTACCCCTATTTTATTCAGTCTATTCTTTTTTGTGGGAATATCCCTTTTGTGCAAGGTTTTATTTGATGGAACTGGGCTACAGGTGACTGCTGTGTCATGTGACTGAACACTGTTTTCCACTTTTAATGAGTGTCTCAAGGTTGTCATTTTTACTTTCTATTAAAATTGGAGTGTCTGTCTGAATTTCTGAGATAGAATCTGCTATTTGGTGATCTCGAGTTAAAGAATTCAAAACCTCAAATGAGTTACATGTTGCTTGTTGGGATGGACCAATTTCCTATTTGTGTGATCCATATTGGCTTCCCATTGCTTCAGCCACCTCAAGGATGTGGCATTCAGACACCGAATAGTCTAGAATATGCTATCAGGTGATCTTGAGTTAAATAATTAAAATCCTCAAATGAATTACATGTTCCTTCTTTGGATGGACCAATTTCCTATTTGTGTGATCCATATTTGCTTCACATTGCTTCAACCACCTCCAGGCTGTGCCTTTCATATACCATATAGTCTCCTCATACTTATGCCCCCTCCAGGCTCTGTCATTGTGCCTCCATGTGACATGTGGCTCCTTCGTAGCCACACGCTGGGTCCCGGGACACTTCAACTTGATATTTTTAAATTAAAGCCCTCTTATGTACGCATCCTCCTGCCAGATCCAGGCTGTGTCTTTCAGCAACTAGATTGTTTTGGGATGCAGCTGGACCTGTGCCTAATATGTTTGGATGTTAGCACTACCTAGCGTGAGTGCTTAATAGAAATTTCAACATTGATATTTCAATCTTATTGCTTATTAAATCCCCTGGTGTGCTGCAGATGCCTTTTCCTGACTGTTTGTTTCAGGAACTAATTTACTTAAAGGGGTACTCCGGTGAAAACCTTTTTTCTTTTAAATCAACTGGTGGCAGAAAGTTAAACATATTTGTAAATTACTTGTATTAAAAATTCTTAATCCTTCCTGTACTTATTATCTGCTGAATACTACAGAAGAAATTCTTTTCTTTTTGGAATGCTCTCTGATGACATCATGAGCACAGTTATCTCTGCTGACGTTATTATAATAATAATAATGCTTTATTTATTGTTGTCCTTAGTGGGATTTGAACCAAAGTCCCTGGCACTGCAAGGCAGCAGTGCTAACCACTGAGCCACCATGCTGCCCTTAGCATGCATCTGCTATGCATCTGCTATGCATCTGCTATGCATGGTTGCTAAAATGGAGAGATGTCAGCAGAGAGCACTGTGCTTGTGATGTCATCAGTGTTCCAAAAAGAAAGGAATTTCCTCTGTAGCATTCAGCA
The DNA here is from genome assembly GCF_029499605.1 of Hyla sarda. Taxonomy (NCBI): domain Eukaryota; kingdom Metazoa; phylum Chordata; class Amphibia; order Anura; family Hylidae; genus Hyla; species Hyla sarda. The sequence continues at coordinate 20,008,353 of NC_079189.1, forward strand.
GCTAATAAGTACTGGAAGGATTAAGATTTTTTAATAGTAAAAGTAATTTACAAATATGTTTAACTTTCTGCCACCAGTTGATTTAAAAGAAAAAAGGTTTTTACCGGAGTACCCCTTTAATGCTGCTCCTGGTCTTGGCCCTCAAATTTTTTGGATAATTAGCACTAGCTAAATACTTGCTTAATTGAAATTTCAACATTGATCTTGCAATGTATAAGGTTATTAAAACCTCTTGGGTACTGCTGATGCCTGCTCCTGACTGCTCCTGTGTCTTTCTGGAACTACTTACTTGCCTTACTGATGCTTCTGGGCTTGGGCCTTTAATTTTTGGATGTTTAGCACTAAATAAATCCATGCTTAATAGAAAATTCTACATTGATCTTTCGATTTAAGGGGTTATAAAAGCCTGTTGGGTACTGTTGATGTCTGCTCCTGACTGCTCCTGTGTGTTTCAGGAACTACTTGCCTTACTGATGCTTCTGGGCTTGGGCCTTTAATTTTTGGATGTTTAGCACTAAATAAATCCATGCTTAATAGAAAATTCTACATTGATCTTTTGATTTAAGGGGTTATAAAAGCCTGTTGGGTACTGTTGATGTCTGCTCCTGACTGCTCCTGTGTGTTTCAGGAACTACTTGCCTTACTAATGTTTCTGGGCTTGGGCCTTTAATTTTTGGATGTTTAGCACTAGCTAAATGCATGCTTAACTGAAATTTCAATTTTGATTGTGCAATGTATGGGGTTATGTAACCCTCTTGGGTACTGTTGATGCCTGCTCCTGTGTATTTCAGGAACTCCTTGGCTTACTGTGGCTGCTGGGCCTGGCCCCAATTTTTTTTTGATGGTATCACTAGCTGACATACCTCTTCAATATATTCGACCCTAAACAAAATTTTCGGCAAAATTCAGCGAATCGGCCCAATCTAATTTTTGAAAAGTTCGCTTATCTCTATTAATAGTCTTACCAAGGTCATGTATAGAAAATAGTTCAGAATGGAGTGGAAATTATTCCATGTTTACATCCTTATGGATTTGCTCATTCTTGGAGTCATGGGATTTGTAGTTGGTTAGAAGGGGCAGGGAGTGTATTTAGCATTCCATATTGATATGTCTATAATAAAATATTGCCCATCTTGATATTATGAGGTTCCTCGGGATAGAGTGATATGTAACCTTTTCTTATATGATATTCCTAGCTTAGTAGCATTTGTTTTATTGTAACAAGTTACTTACTACTCACATGTATTGTTCTACTACATGTAGTCAATTAACAAGTCAATTTACTACATGTTCTACTACATGTAGTCAATTTACTAATATATCTAATTGATATTCATTTGCATATATCATAGTATTTATTACTCATTTATGTTTATAATCTTATAAGCAATAAATCTTCATACTTTATAATACCTGTGTATTATTGTATATTGCAAAACTACATCCTTAACCCCTTAAGGACTCAGGGTTTTTCCGTTTTTGCACTTTCGTTTTTTCCTCCTTACCTTTTAAAAATCATAACCCTTTCAATTTTCCACCTAAAAATCCATATTATGGCTTATTTTTTGCGTCGCCAATTCTACTTTGCAGTGACATTAGTAATTTTACCCAAAAATGCACGGCGAAACGGAAAAAAAAATCATTGTGCGACAAAATTGAAAAAAAACCCCGCCATTTTGTAACTTTTGGGGGCTTCCGTTTCTACGCAGTGCATATTTCGGTAAAAATTACACCTTATCATTATTCTGTAGGTCCATACGGTTAAAATGATACCCTACTTATATAGGTTTGATTTTGTCGCACTTCTGGAAAAAATCATAACTACATGCAGGAAAATTTATACGTTTAAAAATGTCATCTTCTGACCCCTATAACTTTTTTATTTTTCCATGTACAGGGCGGTATGAGGACTAATTTTTTGCGCCGTGATCTGAAGTTTTTATCAGTATGATTTTTGTATTGATCGGACTTTTTGATCACTTTTAATTCATTTTTTTAATGGTATAAAAAGTGACCAAAATACGCTTTTTTGGACTTTGTAATTTTTTTGCGCGTACGCCATTGACCGTGCGGTTTAATTAATGATATATTTTTATAGTTCGGACATTTACACATGCGGCGATACCACATATGTTTATTATTTTATTTTTTTTACACTGTATTATTTTTTTTATGGGAAAAGGGGGGTGATTCAAACTTTTATTAGGGAAGGGGTTAAATGACCTTTATTAACACTTTTTTTTTTACATTTTTTTTTTGCAGTGTTATAGGTCCCATAGGGACCTATAATACTGCACACACTGATCTCCTATGCTGATCACTGGCGTGTATTAACACGCCTGTGATCAGTGTTATCGGCGCTTGACTGCTCCTGCCTGGATCTCAGGCACGGAGCAGTCATTCGTCGATCGGACACCGAGGAGGCAGGTAAGGGCCCTCCCGGTGTCCGGTCAGCTGTTCGGGATGCCGCGATTTCACCGCGGCGGTCCCAAACAGCCCGACTGAGCAGCCGGGTCACTTTCAGTTTCACTTTAGAAGCGGCGGTCAGCTTTAACCGCCGCTTCTAAAGGGTTAATACCGCACATCGCCGCGATCGGCGATGTGTGGTATTAGCCGCGGGTCCCGGCCGTTGATGAGCGCCGGGACCGACGCGATATGATGCAGGATCGCGGCGCGATCCCGCTTCATATCGCGGGAGCTGGCGCAGGACGTAAATATACGTTCTGCGTCGTAAAGGGGTTAAAGGGGTACTCCGCCCCTAGACATCTTATCCCCTATTCTAAGGATAGGGGATAAGATGTCAGATCGCCGGGGTCTCGCTGCTGGGGACCCCCAGAATCTCGGCTACGGCACCCCGCTATCATTACAGCAGAGAAAAACTTGCTCCATGCGTACTGACCAGCGATACAGGGGCCGGAGCATTGTGACCTCACGGCTCCGCCCCTCATAACATCACGGCCCACCCCCTGGCGTGATGGCTGCCATGCCCCCTCCCATAGACTTATATTGAGGGGCGGGCTGTTACATCACGAGGGGGCGGAGCCTTGACGTAATGATGCTCTGCCCCTGTTTTGCCCGTAATTACGCACGGAGCAAGTCTGCTTTGATAGGGGCTAAGATTTCTGATTGTGGGGGTCCAGCCACTGGGGACCCCCGTGATCTCTCCCCGTGATCTCTCCTGCAGCACCCCATGGCTGATGACGGGCGATACGGGGACGGAGTATCATGACGTCACGGCTCCACCCCCTCGTGATGTCATGCCCCCCAATGCAAGTCTATGGGAGGGGGTGTGACGCCTGCTACGCACCCTCCCAAAGACTTGCATCGAGGGGACAGCGGTGGGATCCCCTTGATCAGACATCTTATACCCTACCCTTTGGAAAGGGAATAAGATGTCTCAGGGCACAGTACCCCTTTAAGAAATTACTTGCATGGGACCCCATCCTTCACGTAATGGGTAGGTTAGGGTTAATTTAACTATCATATATTTGTAGTTGACATAAAAGTAGCATGTGTACCTATGTTTCATCGAAATATCTCCAGCCACAGGATATTGTCATGTATAAAAAGAGGCATGGACTCAAGGGACAGGGACATAATACTCCCCCTTTATAAAGCATTGGTACGGCCTCACCTGGAATATGCTGTTCAGTTTTGGTCGCCTGTTCTTAAAAGGGACACTGCGGTGTTGGAAAGGGTGCAGAGACGCGCGACTAAACTAATATGGGGCATAGAACATCTTAGCTATGGGAGCGATTAAAGGAGTTACAATTGTTTAGTCTTGAGAAGAGACGTTTAAGGGGGGATATGATAAATATATATAAGTATGAAAATGGTCCATGCAAAAAATATGGAGAAAATCTGTTCCAGGTTAAACCCCCCCCCCCCCAAAGGACGAGGGGGAACTCCCTCCATCTGGAGAAGAAAAGGTTTAGTCTAAAGGGGCGACACGCCTTCTTTACCGTGAGGACTGTGAATTTCTGGAACGGTCTACCTCAGGAACTGGTCACAGCAGGAACAATTAACAGCTTTAAAACAGGGTTAGATACATTCCTGGAACAAAATAACATTAATGCTTATGCAGAATTATAAAACTACATCCCTTCCCCTTATCCCATTACACCCTTCACTTCAATTCCCTGGTTGGACTTGATGGACGTATGTCTTTTTTCAACCATACTAACTATGTAACTATGTAACTTGGAAGTTATGCTGGAACTTTAATTTCCCTTAGACTTGCATGGAACTTTAAACAAAAACTCCGACCCTAACATAGGAAAGATAATTTTCCATGACCAAATATACCAGTATACAAGAAGGAAATATATTCCATCACACAATAACTGGATAACACATCCATACTGTACTGAATAAAATCACAATACACAGACGAGTATTTCCCCCATTTACATCAGTGGCTGTACAGAAGTAGATTTAGGTAGTTACATAGCTTGGTAATTCTATAGCCAGACACATAGGTAGGTAGTTAAGTAGCCTGGTAGTTAGATAGCCAAATATGTAAGTAGGTAGAACACCAGGTATGTATGTAGTTAGGTAGCCAGGTATGTAGATAGCTATTTGGGTAGCCAGGTATTAAGGTAGTTAGGCAGCTAGATAGTTCTGTAGCTAGGAATGTAGATAGGTAGTTCTGTAGCCAGAAATGTAAGTAGGTAATTAGCTAGCCAGGTGTGTATGTATTTAGGTAGCCAAGTATGTATGGAGGTAGGTGGCTAGGTGTGTAATTAGGTAACCAGGTAGGTAGCCAGGTATGTAGGTGTGTAATTGGATATGCAAGTATATAGGTAGGGAGTTAGGCAGCCAGGTATGTAGTTAGGTAGTTAGGTAGTCAGTTATGTAGGACTGGTATGTAGGTAGTTAGGTAGCCAGGTACATAGGTAGGTAATTAGGCAGCCAGGTATGTAGGCAGGTAGTTAGGAAACAAGGTATGTAGGCCAGGTTATCCCTCTCCAGGAAAGTGTTAGGTTGAAGAAAAAAAAATTTAAAAACAAAAAGAGATACTCATCTTTCCCACGCAGCGATCTTCCTTTTACTATCACCGGGAGCGTTCTTCTGCCTCCACAATGCAGGCACTGATAAGTAATGTCATTGGTGCCTGCACTGCGCAGCAAGGGCTGAGGCCAAGTCTCCTCTCAGTGAAGGCCCCAGATGTGGCTCATACTGAAAGAAGTCTTTTGCATGCCCTCAGACCACGTCCGAATGGACTAGGTTGTCAGTCCATCCCTGTCAATCCCTAGTAGTAGATACAAGGGATAAGCAATCTACAACGGCATTAAGCTGTGAATTTTTACTTAACACAGCCTATTAACAAGAAATGTTTTCTTAAAAATAAGAGATGCCAAAGGAACAGATATATTAGCTGAAAGATATATAAGCTTTATACAAAAATCTAAGAAATTCATATCTTTGAAATATTCACATAACATGTCTCTGGGACAAGAGTCCTTTACTGTTCACTTCAGGCTCCATCACGATATTGTAACATTTAGGTAGGAACATGCAGATCAATATTCTTCCACCTGAGGCCAATATGGCAAATATCTCTACAGTGACCATGTGTTTCCCTGTACTGCTCAGATAGGCCGGGATGGCACCGATCCAGACACTGCAGAACACCAGCATGCTGAAGGTGATGTACTTGGCTTCATTATAGATATCAGGTAATGTCCTCACCATGAAAGCTAGAACAAAACTCACAGCCGCCAGAAACCCCATATAACCCAACATGAGGTAAAAGGCAAAGACAGACCCTTCATTACACTGAATGATTATCTTCCCAGGATAATCCAGGTTAAGCTCTTGATATGGAGGAGACAATGACAACCAGATAACTGCATTCAGGATCTGAAGAGATGAACAGACCAACACTACAGAATAAGGAAGCTTAACCCCCACACACTTTCTCCAGGAGCTGTCTAGTCTGGTGGCCTTGAATGCTATGCAGACTATGATGGTCTTGGCCAGGACAGAAGACACGGCTACTGTGAAGAAGATCCCAAAGAAGATTTGTCTCAGCATGCAGGTTATATCCACTGGACGACCGATGAATAGAAACACACAGAGTAAGCTGAATATGAGAGAGGTCAGGAGAATGAAGCTTAGGTTCTGGTTATTGGCTCTGACAATGGGAGATTTCCAGAATAAAGTGAATATTCTGATTATAAATACAGTTATAAGAGAGAATAATATGGAGATGGTGGAGAAGACTAAAGAAAGAACATCAGATTCATATGATAGAAACTCATAATCCCTCACAACACAATTGTTCTTTATCTCATTCGGCCATTCATCTTCAGGACATCTCTGGCAATTTTCACTGTCTATGGATAAAAAGAAGCGTAGTTATCATTCTCTCCTCTTGGGTTTATTTGCTGGATCAGCGTCATAGTCTGGTCAGTACTCCCTGATGTTACTTCCTGCTGGAACCTTGCCATGAGTATGTTCCCGCTACCGATGGGGCTGGGATTTACATTCCGGAACATGCCCGCATGCGAATCACAGTCCGTCGCTCAGCTCTCTGGTCTTCCTGTCCCCGGTGCTCTTACATTTAAAGAGCCAGTACTCATTTAATTAAGTGTCTACACCTGCACCCTGTCTTTAAATATCAGCTCCTCCCTCGTATCCTTGCCGGATCTTTGTTGCCATTGTGCCCTAGAGAAAGCTATTGTGTTTCAGTGCTCCTGATATCTGTGTTCCGTTGCCTGACCCTGCACCTGTTCTGCCTGCCCTGACCTACTGCTACCTTGACCTTGCCTTGCCAGTGTCCTTTTGTGCCACGCCACATCCCAGCTACCTCTGTGGACGAGTCGTGCCGGGGGTAGTGACCTGGGTACCGCCTGCCGCAGCAAGACCATGTTGCTTTGCAGCGGGATCTGGTGAAACCCAGCGGCACCTTAGACTCCGCTCCCTGGCACGGCTCACGTCATCATCCATACAGGCCCAGAGGATCCACCACCGGCCATGACTGTTACAGTTATATGTTACCCCGTACCTAATCCTAATCATGTACATTTTATTTTGATGTGTCTAGCAACTACATATCTCTCACAAATATCTTCTTTATGTTGCTCAATTGGTATGTCATTCTGTGCCATGGAGGGGGCATGCCCTAATTCAGCATGATTCATCTTCCTCCCAAGTCTGCTGTGCTGTGCCGGGTATCTTCATCCAATCTATGCAGGCTGCTCTGTAAACCACTTCTCTATGTTTTTAGACAGGAGTCTGATAGACAGGACAGAGAGAGGAGTGCCAGACCAACCTTTACTTCCTATGCTTCAGATGGGACAAAGATTATGCTAAACCCAGTAAGAATAATGTTCTGGATAGTATGGGAACTCCTAGTAGCCTGTTTTATTAAGCCATGCTTTCTGGGGTATTTGCTATTTAGTCCCCTGGGAAAAGGCTTGGTTAATGATATCTTGGCTGGTGGCAATTGAGATGCCCTTAATGGTTCATATGCAGTTGGAATATGGGATTTGACAGTTTTAACTACTAAAGATGACTATATTAAATTATAATACTGCTATAGAAAAATGGAGGTTCTTAGCATACAATCTGATCAGATAGTGTGCACCATGCCACTACTCGCCTGATGAAGAGCCCTGTGCTGGCTAGAAACACCTTATTGTAAGTGTAGCATCCTTCTACAAATAAAACTCAATTTTCATGAATTTCGATCCTGTCAGTTCAGCGTCTCGAGTGAAGTCCCATTTTTTCCTTTGTTCAATGCACGCTACTGTTCTGCTTTTGACCGCAATTTCTGCTGTGATCAAGCTTCCGAACGCAGGAGGGACCAGGTTGCCGCATTCTCTTACTACATTGATGTGAATTCAGATGTTATGCTTTTAGCATAACATATCTAGGTAAGGTGCCATCCATCTCACCTTTTTCCTGGTTTACCATCTTTGATGATCTGCACTAGGTGCGCAACTTTTATTGTTTTTTTCTCTTTTTCATATCCCACTACAGCAAGGTGACCTGATCATATTGACTCTACACTTTAGATATTTTTCTCTTGAGGTTGCACTAAGTCTACAAATTATGGGCATGTGGGATACAGTTACTGCCTGCTTAACACAATCCTGGTGGATGGGTGAAGTGCACAACCAAAATGAATGCAGCCACACCACAACATACAATCCAAAAAAAATTGGTCAGCACTGTGGCAAGGCCTGGACTGATATTTAACTCTATGGTGCTCTAGTGATGACTTAGTGGCAGCAGCTTAGTGATCTAAGTGATGATGCTTCTGTAACGTCGGCCAGGGATAAGGGCAGCCCTAGGCTATCCATAACCTCAACAATCTGCCCTAAACGATGGATTCCCAAATTGGCAATGGTCCCTACTCTCAATAGATTTTAGAACATAACAAAAAAGAAAACAATAACAAAAAAACACAGTACATAAGTCATAGAGCAGGTTAGGACACAGTGGGTTAAACAGGCACAGAATAGGGAAAATAACAAGACACAGGGAATAAACAAACAGATAAAGATAGGTTATGGCAAGCCAAGTCAAAACCAAGATAGCGACATAGTACAGAATCGGAAGGTATAAGGGTCAGGTCACAAGCCAAAGTAATAAATGCAGAGTACACAGTAAATACAGAACAGGTACGAGAAAGAACCTGCATTACAGGCATTGAGGCCATTGGTTCATCGTCCTTGCCCTCTGATTAACCTGAGCCTTGTCACGGTAACAGGTAATGATGTAGCTAAAAATATGAGAAGTTGAAGCCAGAGGCAGACACATCTGTTACAACTAAACTTTAACACCCTATACGTGCTGAGTTAAGTGCTTCCGACCTATAGGTCTGCTTTTATATATACATATATATATATATATATATATATATATATATATATATCTACCTGAATGGATTGTAAATTCCCCTTCTGGACATGGAATACAGTCATAGCAACAGATGTAATATCCTTCTCTGAGAACTTTTCGGGTTCCTGGCAGACAGGACTCACTGCACCAACCTTTAGGGATCTAAGTATAAGTAAATAGATAGATTTGAATTTGATGTAAATTTTCTTATTTAACATTTTATGTACAAATGTATTGTATAAACGTGAAAACATTAAACAATTTTCCAACTAAAATCCCCTTTGTAGTATGAAGCACCCAAAGGTAACTTCTTTGCTGCTTCAAGGGAAATGTAATATTATATAATAATGAATGGGGAACTGTGTAAAGATATTTGTGTTATCAGAGCGGGGTTGTTCTCTTCAGTGATCCTCTGCTCTGACTTATAAAGGGTCCAGAGTAAAGGATTCTAAGACACCAATAAGTCCAAGTAGATGGATTTCTACCTACAGTATGACAACTCCCAAAAAATGTCTTTAATAAAATGGCTCATAAACATCCCAACTGTTAAAATATTTTCATAGTATACAATAGTAACAAAATTTGCTACTCAATTAAAAAGAAACTAATGACAAAACTTCTGGATTTACAAGAGAAGGCAAGAAGAACCCTACATTAATAAGAAAGAAAGGTATTTATTAGAGAAGGAGATTAAAGGAAATCATCTAAGTATGTTATCACCAGCTCCAAAGTATCAAAAGATTTTTAAGAACCAATGAAGATACTAGTCAACTTATCATTTACCATCATACAAATCAACTTGGATCTGACCAAATGTAAAGCAATAGACTGAGTCTTCCAACTTGTGGCTATGGCGATCTTGGCAGCCAGGAAGATAAGATAAATAAGTTTTCAATTCGACCTAGATGTTACTGGTATTGGGACACATTCGAAAATCTTTAAAGGGGTAGTCCAGTGGTGAAAAACTTATCCCCTATCCTAAGGATAGGGGATAAGTTTGAGATCGCGGGGGGTCCGACCGCTGGAGCCCCCTGCGATCTCTCTGTACGGGGCCCCGGCTCTCCGCTGAGATAGCGGGTGTCGACCCCCGCACGAGGCGGCGGCCGACACGCCCCCTCAATACATCTCAATGGCAGAGCCGGAGATTGCCGAAGGCAGCGCTTCGGCTCTGCCATAGAGTTGTATTGAGGGGGCGTGTCGGCCGCCGCCTCGTGCGGAGGTCGACACGCCCCCTTCCAGCGGGCTGTCGGGGCTCCGTACAGGAGATCGCGGGGGGCCCCAGGGGTCGGACCCCCCGCGATCTGCAACTTATCCCCTATCCTTAGGATAGGGGATAAGTTGCTCACCACTGAATCACCACTGGACTACTCCTTTAACTCACTTGAGTTTTACTGTGTCCCCAGTCAGAGAGATCTAACTGACCCCCTGGCTTCTAGTAAAGGGGTTATCCAGGTTTTATTTAGTTTTATCTATCATGTGTGTGATGTCAAGTTATAACTAAAGCACTTTACTTGCCTTACATGTGTGGGGTGGATCAGCTCCTTTTTGGACTTCATTGTCCCCCCAGGTTTAGCATTTCTCCGACATCTGGAAGACTGTTGCCTTGAGCCTTTCCCAGGATCCTGTTTAGCTCAAGACAACAGCTGATCACAGGAAACTTGGCTTTTTCTTGTGTTCACAGACAAGCCAGGCCCATGTTGACATGTGTGGTCGAGCTGTACATGCCGCTTCGCTCACCTTCAATGCATACTCCGATATCGCATGATCTGAGCAATCTGTAGACAGTGGGGTGCACAACGATAGTTAACATGGTGGCACATATACTGCTGGACTGCACACATCATAAGGAGGCTGGCTTGTCACGGAAGAAGAGAAGAAGCCTTTTCCAGGATCCTGTTTAGCTCAAGACGACAGTCACCCAGACACTGGAGAAATGCTGAACCTGGGGGGGGGATCATGAAATCAGAAAAAAGTGATCAATCCACCCTTCACATGTAAGGCAAGTAAAGCACTTAAGATATAACTTGGGGGCAAGAGATGTTATCAAGTAGAGAGGTAGGTCTTCTAAGCAGATAGGTTATTTTCCATTAGGTAAAAACCCCTAATAGTCAGGTATTTTTTTTCCCATTTAGGTAGATGCCCCAGGAGATAGATGGGGGATACCTTCAGTAGGTAGATAACCCCCATTAGGTAAATATCACCATTAGACAGGTAATTTCAGCCTGACAATAGATGCCGTAATTCATTTGCCCCCAGGATTCCCCATATAGGTTCATTATTTCCCACCTTCAAATAATACTGTTACGCCGAGCGCTCCGGGTCCCTGCTCCTCCCCGGAGCGCTCGCGGCGTTCCTCTCTCTGCAGCGCCCCGGTCAGACCTGCTGACCGGGAGCGCTGCACTGACTCTGCCGACGGGGATGCGATTCGCATGGCGCGACGCGCCCGCTCGCGAATCGCATCCCAAGTCACTTACCTGTCCCGGCCCCCGGATGTCACGTCCTGGCATGCGCGGCTCCGCTCCTTTGGGCGCGCGCGCGTGCGCCAGCTCTCTAAGATTTTAAGGGCCAGTGCACCAATGATTGGTGCCTGGCCTATTCAGCCTAATTAGCTTCCACCTGCTCCCTGGCTATATTACCTCACTTCCCCTGCACTTCCTTGCCGGATCTTGTTGCCCTCGTGCCAGTGAAAGCCTTTCCTTGTGTGTTCCTAGCTTGTGTTCCAGACCTCCTGCCGTTGCCCCTGACTAGGATCCTTGCTGCCTGTCCTGACCTTCTGCTACGTCCGACCTTGTCTTGCCTTATCCCTTGTACCACGCCTATCTCAGCAGTCAGAGAGGTTGAGCCGTTGCCGGTGGATACGACCTGGTTGCTACCGCCGCTGCAAGACCATCCCGCTTTGCGGCGGGCTCTGGTGAAAACCAGTAGCAACTTAGAACCGGTCCACCGACACGGTCCACGCCAATCCCTCTCTGACACAGAGGATCCACCTCCAGCCTGCCGATCCTAACAAATACAATTCAAACTAAACTAGTCTCTTTTTCATCCTCTCCTTGCCAGTAATCTTGAGCGGCACAGAACTTCTCTTGCAGACTGAGTGCAATGAAAATACATAATTGAATGCGGCCCACACCTTAGTCCTCCACAGTCATAGTACAGTACAGAGTCTGGTGGTGGCATCAGTGTGAAGAGAACACTTAGTGGCTGAATGACCCAGCGTGGAGGTGTTGGCATCATGAGGAGACCATATAGTGGCTGAATCACACAGCATGGAGGTGTTGTCAGCATGAGGAGATCATATAGTAGATGAATGGCACAGCCCGGAGTTGGCAGCAGCATGAGTAGGCACTAGTCCTTCACAATCCCTAAGATTAAAAGAGGAATTTAGAAATTGAAACCAAAGATTTTGGATAGCTGGTGCTAACTACTAGAGTAGAGCGAACTTTATAAAAATTGGATTCGGACGATTTGCCTAATTTTGCTTCGATCAGAATTTTTTCGCGGCAAATCTATATTAAAAAAGGCTATTTCTAGCCTACATACAGCCTCTATAGGGGTATAGAACACTTTGTTGTGTTCTAAAATGCATATGGAGTATGCTGGGGTAGTGAAATAATACTGTTATTCAGAATAACATGCAGATTACCGGCATCGCTTTTAGAATCACTGCTGCACAGCAGCACAATGACAGAGCCTGGTGGTGGCATCAGTGTCAGGAGACCATATAGTGACTGAATGACATACCATGGAGGTGTTGGCAGCATAAGGACACCATATAGTGGCTGAATGACACAGCTTGGATGAGGCTGAAGCATGAGGAGACCAAATAGTGGCTGAATGGCATAGGGTGGAGGTGTTGGAAGCATGACGACACCATATAGTGGCTGAATGACACAGCGTGGACATGTTGGCAGCATGAGGAGACCATATTGTGGATGAATGACACAGCGTGGAGGTGTTGGCAGCATGAGGAGACCATATAGTAGATGAATGGCACCGCCCGGAGTTGCCAGCAGCATGAGTAGGCACTAGGCCTTCACAATCCCTAAGATTAAAAGATGAATTAAGAAATTTAACCGAAGATTTTGGATAGCGGATGCTACCTATGAGAACATTTCTTTAATTTCCCAGACCCAGGCCCAGCAGCTGCATCAGTAAATCATATATTGCCTGAATGACACAGGCTGGAGTTGGCTGATGCACAAGTACACAGCAGGGCTTCTCAATTCCCCCCAAAAAACCCCCACAATTTTAGAAATTTTTGAAGAAGATTTGGATAGCAGGTGCTACCTATGAGAAAATTTGAATTTCCCAGACCCAGGCCCAGCAGCGGCATCAGTAAACCATCTATTGCCTGAATGACACAGTCTGGAGTTGGCTTATGCACAAATGCACAGCAGGGCTTCACAATCCCCCCCAAAAAACACCACAATTTTAGAAATTTTTGAAAAATATTTTGGATAGCGGGTGCTACCTATGAGAAAATTTGAAATTCCCAGACCCAGGCCCCACAGGGGCATCAGTAAACCATATATTGCCTGAATGACACAGCCTGGAGTTGGCTGATGCACGAGTACACAGCAGGGCTTCACAATCCTCCCCAAAAAACACCACAATTTTAGAAATTTTTGAAAAAGATTTTGGATAGTGGGTGCTACCTATGAGAAAATTTGAATTTCCCAGACCAAGGCCCAGCAGCGCCATTATTTTTTTGTTTGAAATTTAAAACAAACATTCAGTGTCCCAGACCCCAGCGTGTGGGTACGAAGGACCAAATCCAACAAGTCCCCACAGGGCTCATGTTGCCATGAGATGTAGGCGCAACGTCTCCATTGCCCTGACCGGCCATTGTTTCCATGACTTTTCGCCAAGGCAAACCATGTGAAGAACAGTGTGACACCGCCGTGCCCTGCACACATGGTATGCTGAAGGGCCACTGAGACTTGTCCGGGCAGTGGAGGATTAAGACACAGTGGAGGATGTGGAGGCGGAGTAGCACACTGTCACAGGACCAACGTAGAGTGTAGCAGGAAGCAGCATTGAGTACACACCAGGGCTTCAGAATCCCAAAGAAAAAACAATCATTTAAAAAAAAAATGCATCAGCCTGGAGTTGGCTGATGCATGAGTACACACCAGGGCTTCATAATCCCCACCAAAAAACACAACAAGTGTAGAAATTTATGAAGAAGACTTTTGAATAGCGGGTGCTACCTATAAGAAAATTTGAAATTCCCAGATCCAGGCCCAGCAGCGGCATCAGTAAACCATTTATTGCCTGAATGACACAGCCTGGAGTTGGCTGATGCATGAGTATACACCAGGGCTTCACAATCCCACCAAAAAAACACAACAATTGTATAAATTTATGAAGAAGACTTTTGGATATTCTTCTCCAAAATATTTTTTTATGAAATAAAGAAGCAGAGTTCATCCCTCTCCATATTTTATTTATTTTTTAATTTTAATTAAAAAATAACACGCAACAAGCGTTCAATGGTGTAATGGTTATTATTCTGGAAAATTCTAGTTTATTACTGTGATGATTATCAGAAAATTTGAAAAAAAAAATAAAAAAACACTACCCAAGAGTGTTTAATAACCCCATACATTGCACTATAAATGTTGAAATTTAAATTAAGCATGTATATATGTATTTCAAAAATTCTAAAATTAAAGGTCCAAGCCCAGAAGCATCATGAAGTCAAGTAGTTCCTGAAAGACACACGAGCAGTCAGGAGTAGGCCCAGCAGTACCCAAGAGGCTTTCATAACCCCTTACATTGCACGATCAATCGCGAGATGGAGCAATAACAGGTATGTTGCGCCCTCAGATGTCCGGGGCTGCACGCACGCTACACTGAACGGACCAGCGTGTGTCTATCTTTCACCAACAGGTGCGGGTAACCCGCTGAACCCCCGTTCGTGATAGGGATAAGGGATTGCAATTACTTGCCAGGAAAGAAGAATCCAACTAAGTGCGGGTCATGAGCTCGGGTTCATTAAGTTCCTGCCCTTTGTACACTCCGCATGTCTCTACTACCGATTGGATGGTTTACTGAGGTCCTCGGATCGGCCCCGGCAGGATAGGAGAAGGCCCTGGCAGAGCGCCGAGAATTTAAAGATCATTGTTGAAATTTGCATTAAGCATATATTTAGCTACTGCTAAACTTTCAAAAATGAAAGGCCCAAGGCCCGAGACATCAGGGAGGCAAGTAGTTCCTGAAAGACACAGAATGAGTTAGGAGCGGTCATTCACAGTACCCAAGAGGGTTTCATAACCCCTTACATTTAAAGATCAATTTTGAAATTTGCATTAAGCATGTATTTAGCTACTGCTAAACATCCAAAAATTAAAGGCCCAATGCCTGAGGCATCATGGAGGCAAGTAGTTCCTGAAAGACACAGCATGAGTCAGGAGCAGTCATTCGCAGTACCCAAGAGGGTTTCATAACCCCTTACATTTAAAGATCAATGTTGACATTTGCATTAAGCATATATTTAGCTACTGCTAAGCATCCAAAAATGAAAGGCCCAAGGCCAGAAGCATCAGTGAGGCACGTAGTTCCTGAAAGACACAGGAGGAGCCAGGAGCAGGCAATGGCAGTACCAAAGAGGGTTTCATAACCCTAACCCAACATTGGGAAATGTTGGTGTAGCAGCATGGTCAATCTACTCTGAGGCATCTGGCATTGGTGGCTGGAAATCCTGGCTGATCCATCCCTGATTCATCTTGACAAACGTTAGTCTCTCCACATTTTTAGTGGACAGACGCCTTGGGGTGACTATGGCCCTGGCTGCACTAAACACCCGCTCTGATGGCACACTACTGGCCGGCAGGACAGCTTTTCCAGGGCAAACTCTGCTAGTTGCTACCATAAATCATGTTTGGCTGCCCAGAATGCCAGCGGATCTTCAATGGTTGTTGGCATGGCCATGTCAAGGTATGCCACCACCTGCTGGTTCAGGTCCTGCTCCATGTCTACCTGCTGCTGATGAGTTGCTTCACTATGTGAGTGAAGAAAGATACTCATCAGCGACTGTAGACTCAGGCTGCTGCTGATTTAGTTGGTACTGCTCCTGCGACCCCTTCCCTCCCCTCCCCAGCAGCCATGGCAGTGGAAGGTGAGCGCAGAGGGCCCCCCGAGTCAGACCTGCGAGTGGATGGACCATGTGGCCGATAGGCATCGGCCAACTGACTACGTAGAATCTCTCTGTAGTAGGTCAGTTTGTCCTCTTTCTCAGTGTGTGTAAAAAAGGCCCCCATTCTGGGACGGTAGCGAGGGTCTAATAGGGTGGAGATCCAGAAGTAATCCCGCTGACGAATTATGACAATTTGGGTGTCACTACGCAAGCAACTGAGCATGCATCGTGCCATTTGCACCAGTGACTCGGAGGGACTACCTGCCTCCATCTCCACTGCAAACTGCCACGGGTTGTCTGGGTTCTCTGTCTCGCCTTCTTCATAACCCTCCAGCTCCTCTGGCTCCTCCTGCTCCTCCTCTCCTGTCCGATGACTAAAAACACCGGCCATCTCATCCAACCTAAACTGTGCTCCGCTCTCGCCCTCATCATCCTCCTCCTCCAGTTCAGCCCCCACAGGGCTCATGTAGCCTTGAGATGTAGGCGCAACGTCTCCAGTGCCGTGACCAGCCATGGTTTCAGTCATTTGTTGTAGGAAATGTAGGAGTGGAATAACGTTGTTCATGGCATAATCCAGGCGACTTACAAATAATGTGGCTTCCTCAAAGGACCTTAGCAAACGGCAGGTTTGCCACTGGTTCACATTGAAGTTACACAGGGGAGTACTCCTATCTGCTTGGATCATCAAGAAATCGGTGATGGCTTTTCTTTGTTCGTATAGTCTGTCCAACATATGGAGGGTGGAATTCCAACGTGTGGCAACGTCACAAAAAAGACTATGTTGTGGGATACCGTTCTGACGCTGCAGCTCAAGGAAAGTGTGCTTGGCGGTGTACGAGTGGCTGAAGTGCTTGCACAGTTTCCTTGCCATTTTCAGGATGTTTTGAAAATGGGGTGAAGACTTGTGGAAGTGCTTGACAACCAGATTCAACACGTGTGCCATGCAGGGCGCATGTTTCACACTTCCTTGTCGCAGCGCGGACACGATGTTCTTCCCGTTGTCGGTCACCATGGTTCCCATTTCCAGATTTCGTGGAGTAAGCCATACTCGGATTTCTTTAAGAATGAACTTCAGCAGTTCCTCCCCTGTGTGACTCCATTTGCCAAGGCAAACCATGTGAAGAACAGCTTGACACCGCGGTGCCCTGCACACATGGTACGATGAAGGGCCACTGAGATTTGGACGTGCAGTGGTGGTCGAGGATACGCTGGAGGATGAGGAGGCGGCGTCGCACACTGTAACAGGACCAACTGCCTGAGAGTCAGAGCGTGGAGGAGGAAGCGGTGTGACCTGTCCAAGTTGCTGTTGTGGCTGAGCAGGAACCACATTTACCCATTGGGCCATGAAAGACAAGTATTGTCCCTGCCCGTAGTTACAGCTCCACACGTTGGTGCTGCTGTGCACTTTTGAACACACCGACAGGCTCAAGGACTGGCCCACCTTCTCTTGTACAAACTTATGCAGGGCTGGTACTGCCTTCTTCGTAAAGAAATGACGGCTTGGCACTCTCCATCTCTGCTCGGCACAAGCCATCAGTTCTTTGAAAGGTGCAGAGTCCACCACTTGAAAAGGGAGGGACTGCAACACCAGCAACTTGGACAGGAGCACATTCAACTTCTGAGCCATTGGATGAGTGGGCGCATACTGTTGTATCTTGGACATGGCTTTGCCGATGGATTGTTGGCGGAATGGCTGACTAAAAGCGGGAGAAGCAGGAGCGACAGGAGGAGGGTTTGACCCACAGCTCCCTTCGGCTGAGGTGGTGGAGCATTGGCTGGATGAAGGAGGGAGCGGATGGCCACTGGGTGATGCAGCAGGCTGGACCACTACATCGGAGCCACGGTTCTCCCAGGCGGCTTTATGGTGGCGAAGCATGTGTTGACGCAGGGCCGTGGTGCCGACATTGAGAACCTGGCCACGCTTCACCTTCTGATGACATATCTTGCATGTGGCTACATGAACCTCCTCCGGATGCCTTATTAAAAACTTCCACACCACCGAGTCGCTTATTTTTCCACCCGCAGTCCACACTAATTGACTGCTACTGGCGCCGTCTCCAGGAACCCCTGTTCCACTACCTCCCGGAAAGGTAGGCTGAGGCGAAGCAGGTGGTCTCCCCCGGGCACGTTTGGCTCCTGAATTTAGACTCCTGCCACCACGCTGACTGCCAACCGTGCTACCGCCTTGCTGCCTCAAGGGCAACCTGCAACTCTCTTCTCCTGATGATAATGAAGCCCCTTCTGCACCCAGCTCCCAATTGCGATCGGCTTCATCATCATCAACAGGTGTGTGCACGTCACTGATGTCCTCCTCAGGTTCCCCAACAGTGTCTGCTTCAGGACCCTTAACACTTGCAACACCGCCTCCCACGTCACTCTCCTCCTCACTACTTGGCCGCCTGGCGGAGCAACCGTTGCATGTCTCCTCCCCTTCTTGGCTGTCCAGTAGCTGCTGACTGTCCTCTATTAGATCGTCCTCAGTAAATAGTGGAGCTGGACCCACAGGATAAGATACTTCTGTAGGAGAGGGGACAGCATAGGACAGAGGCAATGGGAGGACAGGGACTGCTCCCGGGCCATGCCAACTGAGGGTTGTGTCTGAGGAACCCACCGACTGTTGACTGGGGGTGTTAGATGTCGCTTGTGATGATGTGGATGAGCTTGTTAACCAATCGACGACGGCAGATGGGTTGCTGGTGGAGACACGACCGCTGGCTGATAACGGGAGCTCAGGCCTCTCGCTGCGACTCCTGCTGCCACTCGCCCCAAGTCTACTGCCAACTCTGCCTGAAGTATTTAGGCCTCTGCCACTCCTCTGTGCACGTCCTGGCACTTCTCTGCCTGACATACTTAGTGCCTTTATAAGGGTATTACAATACGCTACACTACTCTTTAAACAGTATTTGTCTAGAACAGCAGCAGGTGATTACTTACGGATGTCCTTTCACCTTATGTAAGCCCTTTACAGATGACCAGGTACAAGATGGTACACTACTTGGATGTAAGTATGCGGTATGCACTGATGAGGGCAGTAATATGCGTAACTATATGCAGAAAAAACTCTGTATTTTTGTAAAACACCAGCCGGTGGATACTATTGTTTGGACTTTGACGGTATGGAGCACCTTGACAGCTTAACAGGTACTAAATGGTACAATACTTGGATGTACCTATGCGGCAAGCACTGATGAGGGCAGCAATATGCGTAACTATACGCAGAAAAAACTGTAATTTTGTAAAACACCAGCCGGTGGATACTATTGTTTGGACTTTGACGGTATGGAGAACCTTGACAGCTTAACAGGTACTAAATGGTACAATACTTGGATGTACCTATGCGGTAGGCACTGATGAGGGCAGCAATATGCGTAACTATACACAGAAAAAACTCAGTATTTTTGTAAAACACCAGACGGTGTTTGGACTTTGACTGTATTTAGTACCTTGATAGATTAACAGGAACTAAATGGTACAATACTTGGATGTACCTATCCGGTATGCACTGATGAGGGCAGTAATATGCGTAACTATACGCTGAAAAAACTCTGTACTTTTGTAAAACACCAGCCGGTGAATACTATTGTTTAGACTTTAACGGTATGGAGCACCTTGACAGCTTAAAAGGTAATAAATGGTACAATACTTGGATGTACCTATGCAGTATGCACTGATGAGGGCAGTAATATGCGTAACTATACGCAGAAAAAAACTCTGTATTTAAAAAAAAAAAAGCTGGTGAATACTATTGTTTGGACCTGCACAGTATGTAGCCCCTTGACAGATTAAGAGGTACAAAATGGTACAAATGCACTACAGTCCACCGAACAATCACGTATTTCTGAACAGCAGCAGGACCCAACAGTGCACCACAGAAAAACAAAAAATCCAGGGATTAAACCATAAATTGCACTCTGTCACACAATTCTGAGCAGCAGAAGATTTGTGGAGCAAAAAAAAACTCAATTGGGCTGAAAAATGAGGAGATAAGATGACTGATAAAGTTCAGGCAGCTTGGAGTTCTGTATGAGGCAGCTGACAGCTATCTGCCTCTCTCTGCTGCAATGCTCAATAACGTGAATAGGAGGTTTAGCAATCAATGACCCTTCTCAGAGTAACAGCACAGCACTCTGCACTCCTGTCTTTCCCTAATGCTGATGTGACTAGCAGTTGCAGTGTAACGCTGTGGTATGAGCTATTCACACACATGCAGTCCCGTCCTCTCTATCTGAGTGCATAGATGCAATGAAGTGAGGCAAGATGGCCGCCGATTATATAGGGGCTGTGACATCACAGGGGTCAGTGAACACTGATAGGCTGCATCTCACATGTGATTCAGGGTCAGCCCGCCTACCTTCATTCCAGCCGCTGTTTCCCGCCCTCCCATAATTCCCTGCCCCATGTACTCACAAGTGGATCCACCATCTTAGATTTCCAATAGCCTGGAACGGTGTAAAATGGAGTTTAATGAAGCGATTCACGTGATCGAATCGCGGCGATATTCGCATTTGTTGCAAATCGAATTTTTCATGAATATGGGTTCGTCAACTTTGATTCGCTCATCTCTAATTACTACTAGACAACCCCTTTAAATGATCACAAAACATGTTATACCATGGTACTTCATGGCAACTTACTGAGTTCTGTCTCCATGTTATTATCTGGGGATTAATATCCAGCTGTTTATCTTCAAGAAAAGATTCATCAAATCTTCCGACAACTATTTTTAGAAGTTTTTACATATCCTCTTGTTACCCAATTCTGAATAGCTAGTCGTGTTATCCAATCTTCCTTTTCACTTAAGAAAATATGTTCTTCTTTTATATATCGTGATAGCTTTAAAAGATAAACCAGGGTTGTGATATCAGTAACAATGAATATTCTAATCTATTGATATGGAATTCTGGATATGGATATTCTATGGATATTAATATGTTTTTATCTTTCTTTTTAGCCAAAACCAGGAGTGAAGGTGACACTATATTGAAACGATTTGTAGCTTTTTCTGTGTGTTGAACCCATTCCTGGTTTTACCCAAAACCAGAAATTTTGCTTGGAAATTTCTGCCTGAAGAATGGCGTTGCTCTTTCTTCAGGCGGAAATACTCGCAGAACACATTGCAGTCTATTGGAGACTGCAGTGTCTGCGCGGTCCTAGCGCCAACTGATTCAGTTGGTGCTTGCCACACTCGGCATCTCCGGGCAGAAATTTCCTGCCCGGAGATTCCGTAGTCTGAACCTAGCCTTTCTGTCACAGTGATCCATGGGCATTACACTGGTAACACAAAGCCAACATATACTGTGGCATAGAGCATCAGGTGTCGTTCATTTCAATATCCATATGCAAATATTCACTTATGAGAAAATGTGTATATGCGAATATGCGCATATACGGAAAAAAGTGAATATTGGTAATTTCGAATATATATAGCAAATATAGTCGCAATATTCACAAATTTGCAAATTTGCGATATTCGCAATAAAAATTCGAAATGCGAATATTTGCGCCCAACACTAGTCACCTAGTTGCTCCATTCTGGCCGTAAGCATTATTTTAGTCAGATTGGACAATGCAGCAGACCACGGAGTCCCTTTTTGACTCTGTTCAGGTCATTGAAATGAACAGCACCTGCTGCTCTACACCACAGTATATGTTTGCATCCCATCCTGACACACAACTGTGAAAGAAACAATAAACGGAATGCAAACGGAACTTAATAGGGTGACATATGACATAAGGCGTGTTGTTTTTAACATACTGTCCTCTGACTAAACCCTTATACCTTAGTAAATGTATATATTTTTTTAATCCTAGCAATGACAGGTAACTGGTAACAGTGATCTTAAAGTGGACCTCTCAATAGGATTTTGGTGTAAAACTAAGACCATTGTTATATAGGGCTTGTAACCCTTAATCCATTTATAGCTTTGTTTTAATAATTGACCCCTCCAGCACCTAAATATCTCACTTTCAATTGATGTGAACATTAACCTTACAAGCTCAGGTGTGGGGGGGGTTGGTGCGTTCCCTGGGCACCAAAACGCCAGCAGTTCATGCCATCCACTTGTTAGTGTCAGGAACCACAGAACCAGATGGTGACAATAGTGTGGTACTAATCCAACCTTTATTAAAGTAATAAAGGAAAAATCATAAAATAACAAGCGATAACAGAATCCAGGGTCTTGGTCTATCACAGCCAGTGGTCAGGAGCCAAAGTTGATACTCAGGAATAACTGAAGTCAGGATATCAGAAGTTAGAACCAGGATCAGGAACCAGAGTGAATGTCAGCAAGGCCAAGGCTATACACGGAAATACAGTCAGGAACCCCAGGAACACTCTTGGATAGGATGCAAGGGAAGAGGCAGAATGAATTGTAGCAGTATAAGGCAGGACACAGCAGTAAAGGGGCTGGCAACTTAGCAGGTACCCAGGGAAACGAGGAGCAGCTTACTAGTATTAGCTGAGGTGTTCCTTTTTGCTGAGAAGTAGTGGAGCAGAGGGGGGGGGGGGGGGGGCTGATAGTTAGCAACACCTATCGGGCCTGTCAATCATGGTGGTGGAGAAGTTTACAAGCTGCCCGAGAGTAGGTTGTTTGAACTTTGCTGGGATTTTGCTACCCTTGGAACACTTCCTGAGCTTTTTGCATATCTGTTAAAAGAGTGATATCTCAGCATTAGAGGGGTCAGAACAAAACCAAGGTATGCAAGGATTCAGAGTCATAGGGGGAGATTTATCAAAGGATTTAGGCTAGAATTCCACTGAGAATTTTCACGCAAAAACGCCATAAAAATGCCCATTTTGCCGCACTTTTTTTTTTCTGCGAAAAAAGGCTGTATCCAGATGTTAGCTGCAAATCAATAGTAAACTGCAAAATGCCAGATCCACTTGGTGTTTTTCAGTTTGGCTTTTTATTTTTTTTAATCCTTTGGGCATTTTTCAGCTATTTTGGGCTAGTTTAGGAAATGCCATATGGGTTTTAACTTTGCCATTTTTGCAAGCGTTTTTTATTCTTTTTGGACTTTAGAGTACCAAAAAAAGTGATGGACATACCTTTTTTAATAAAATTTCGTAGGGTACCTTTAAAAAATAAAAATAAAAAAGATACAAAAGAGATGGAAAAAATTGTATCTAACAAAATGTATCTTTTTTTTATAACAACATTTTTATTAATTTTTAAAACAAATTTATGTGGGCGGGCAGGGAACTAAAAATGTAGCCGACAATGATAAAAATGTAGTGTGTGTGTTTTTCAAATTTTTTTTTTTTAGGTAGTACTACTACTCCCAGCATTGAACATACTGTTCCATGATGGGAGTAGTAGTGCTTGTAATAATTGAAAGATCGACTCGAGTCCGATGAAATCCTCCTGTATAATGTATAGATGCGGCCGCCGCTCTTCTATGGGCCCCTGCACTGCCGTATATATACACCTATTCATATTACCCGCTGAGAGCTGTGATTGGCCAGATGGTTCCAGCCAATAATAACTATCTGTGGGAAATATGAATAGGTGTATAAATACGTATGTGCAGGGGACCATAGAAGAGTGGCCGCCCGCATATATACATTATACAGAAGGATCACAGCGGGTGTCAGCAGTGACATCCGCTGTAATCATTGCTTAACTGCAGGTACTACTACTCCCAACATGGAGCACACTCTGCTCCATGCTGGGAGCTGTAGTACCTGCATTAATAGACCGTACGCAACAGGTGTCAGAAGTTGCACTCACTGTGATCTGTCTATTAATGCAGGTACTACAGCTCCCAGCATGGAGCAGAGTGTGCTCCATGTTGGGAGTAGTAGTATCTGCAGTTAAGGACAGATCACAGCGGGTGTCACTCCTGACACCCGATGCGATCGTCCTATCTATTGCAGAGATGGAGCGGCTTTCTCCTGCGCTCCGCATTTCTGTTCTGTACTCCGGCCGACCACTCACCATTCATATTTCCCTATTCACATCACTGGCCAGCCCGGAGTATAGTGCAGAGATGCGAGCGCTGTATAAAGCTGCTCCGCATCTCTGCTATATTATGGACAATCTTATCGGGTGCCAGGAGCGACACCCGGGGCGATATGTCTATTAGTACAGGTACTACAACTTCCATCATGAAACAGTCTGTTACATGCTGGGAGTAGTAGTACTACCAAAAAAAATTTTTAGAATAGATTTAAAAAAAGTGAAAAACACACACTTTATTAAAGATTAATTAAAATTTTGTTATAAAAAATTAAATTTTGTTAAATAATTTTTTTCCATCCCTACTGCATCCTTTTTTTTTTTTTTTTTTTGGTACTCAACACATTTTTAAAAAATGCCAAAGGGGCCAAAAAAGCCAAATTCCACCGAAAGGTAAAAACACCAGAAAAAAAAGGAAGAAAAACGGCAAAACGCAGGGAATAACAGAGGCATTTTTTGGGGAATTTTTTCAGGTGTTTTT
This sequence comes from Hyla sarda, assembly GCF_029499605.1. Taxonomy (NCBI): domain Eukaryota; kingdom Metazoa; phylum Chordata; class Amphibia; order Anura; family Hylidae; genus Hyla; species Hyla sarda. The sequence goes on from NC_079189.1 coordinate 20,032,780, forward strand.
AAGCCTAAAAAATGCAATACAAAAACCTCTGCGGAATCCTAGCCTTAGACTGTATTTTTCAGTCTAAAATTGTCGCACAGAAAGTTGCAGTCTAAATACATGTGACTTTTTCGTTAGAGGATTTTTAGTACATGCTGTATTCTATGCTATTTTAGACAGAAAAATGCATTGGTAATGCATACGCTGAAATGTAAGACCATACTGAAGTAGGTTTAAATACAGACTAAACCGTAGATCCCGAAGTCAGTGCGCAGAATTTATCAAGAACCGTGCGACTTTTGATAAATTAGGCACACAATAGACCGGCCTTACACTATGTAGGTTGGTCTATATTGATCCGGAAAAAAGACAACTTTGAAAATCCCTATAGAGCTACGGCCTTAGTTTATACACTGGAAATACCTGCTGACAGGTCCACTTTAGGACCTTTTCTACTTCAGAACAAAAATAAATAAAACTTTGAGATATCAGTTTTTTCTTAATTTAATTATTAATTATGTTTACATTTTGTTCTTTCTTATGTATTGGGGGAAGTATCAAAACTTGTGTATAGGAAAAGTGGTGCAGTTGCCTATAACAACTAATCAGATATATTTTTGCATTGAAAAATTGAAGAAGCATTTTTATTGGTTGCTATGGACAACTGCACTTTTTCCCTGCACAAGTTTTGATAAATCTCCCCCCATTATGTTATAGAAAACATTTTTCTCAATAAATCTTTCTTAAAAGTGCAGTTTAGTTTCTTTACTAATAACTTTTCACATGTAGTACTGTCCCATTTTGTTAAAGAAACAGCTTATTTTATCTGTCTATCCCAAACTATATTCTAATCTGATTTACAGAAGCGGCTCTTCCATCAGGCCACTTAGGCCACCGCCTAAGGCCTCCTGCTGGTGGGTGCCTCGCTCCAGCCCCCAACCCTTCAAGTATCAACCCCTCTGCTGCTTTAAGAGATGTTCTACATTCAGGCATGTCTACTTCTGCTCACCAGAGAGGTGCGCAGGGGAGGAAGGAGGGGTTGCCCGTTTCGGTATGTCGGTGCATTCGTGCTTGGCCTCAGCTCCAGCTTCCATTGTATCTACTGTGGCTGCCGGTGGAGAGAAGATTACCGGGCAGCTGTGTAAATACTATGCCCTGGCCCATACTATGCCTTACTATCCCCTACCCTGCCATGTACCCCCTATGTGCACAGTGACATAGTACGTGCTGTATTGCAACATCACTGTGCATATTATCCCTATACTTTAATGTCACTGTGCATATTAACCGTGTAGTGCATTGTCACTGTGCACACTATCCCTGTACAGTACAGGGTTAATATGTGCAGTGATATTACAGTATAGGGTTAATATACACAGTGACTTCACAGTACAGGGTTGACATGTACATCGGTGTCACAGTACAGGTATAATTCACACAGTGATATCACAGTACAGTAATGATACATTCAGTTGTGTCACAGTACAGGGATAATGCACACAGTCATGTCAAAGTACAGGGAAAATACACAGTGATGTCACGGTACCAGGATAATACATGCAGTGATGTCACAGTACAGGGATAATACACAGTGATGTAGCAATACAGAGATAATATACACAGTGATGTCCCAGTACAGGGTTAATACACACAGTGATGTCACACTACAGGGATATTTATTATGTTATTGTACAGGGATATGCATACATTGATGTGAAAGTGCAAGAATAATAAATACAGTGATGACACAGTACAAGAATTATAAATATGGTGATGTCACAGTACAGGGATAAAACACACAGTGATGTCACAGTACGTAGGGCAATACACATGGAAGTTTGTAAAGTCCTGGGGATGGTGCTATATAAAGGAACCTAAAATGTTTGTCTAGCAAATTTTGCAGTTACAAGTCTTGGCCGGAAGAATTTTTTATGGCAGTATGAGCCAAATAGAGAAGAAAAAGGGAACTCCCCATACATAACCAACACTAAGATGACACATCCTAGATCTGAATGAACTAATCATTAGAAATCTCATCAAGAGTGGGAACAATAGCACCTTTCTACGTGGCTCTGGATATACCTATATCAGCAGGTAACAGCAATTCATGGTAACGCTGATGTTTGTGTTATAGGTCAGTGCTACAATGTATCACAGTCATTTGTAAAACATCACAAGCATAGAGAAACAAAGCACGGAGCACTGACCAGTCTGTAGCATCAGGATTCTTTATTCAGATCATCCAGTTATCCATGTTCACGGGGGGGAGAGAAAACTTGCCCGCTATGTTAGCAATGGAATGCCTGATAAGGCAACCGCAGAGAAATTACTTCCAGTGTCCCCCAAACACCCTAAGTGGTATCTAGTCCCCAAAGTCCACAAGAATGTTGTTTCCCTGTCCAGTCGGCCGATTGTGGTGGGTATAGGAGCACCAACTGAGTACCTCTCAAGTTATCTTGATTGGTTACTCTCTCCACTCCTACAACATATTCCTATGTTTCTCTGAGATACAGGAGATCTCATAAAAATTTTGGACAGTTTTGACTGGGTTGATGGTTACTCCCTTTGCTCCATAGATGTAGAGAGCCTGTACACCCGAAGCCCACTCGATGCGGGTGTACAGGCCCTCAGGGAATTTTTGAGTGGTACAGACTGTACACCTACCCTTATAGATTTTGTTGCAGAATCTCTACAATTGGTCCTCACCGTAATATCTTTTAATATAATACATAATGGTACAAACAAGTCAATGGGACAGCAATGGGCACGCCCATCTCTTGTCTTTACGCTAACATATTTTTGGCTATCTTCCAATGTAACCACATCTTTTCCACACATAACCCATTTGTCAAACACATTAAACTCATCATGAGATATGTCGATGACATATTTATAATATGGAGTGGCACTCAATTTACCCAGTTCATCGAATACCTGAATACAACCAACACTGTTAACATGCTATTTACATCTCAATTTGGGGGGCTGTCTTTAGAATTCTTAGATGTGATGATCCAAATTCAGCATAATACTATCATAACTACAGGTTTTTGTAAACCCACCTCAAGAAATGCGCTTTTGCATTTTGACTCATCACATCCCACACAACTCAAAGCAAGTATACCCTACAGTCAAATGGTGAGACTCAAACGTATTAACAATGACCCTAATCTACTCAACACACAGTTAGATGAGCTCAGCCAGAGGTTTCTCAATAGAGGTTATCCCAAACACATAATAAATACGGCAGGCCAGCGGATTGACAACACACCCAGACAGTCTCTCTTACAGAAAAAAAAGAAACCTCAATCCCAAAATAGATGCTTTTTATCATTCAGAAATACACCCAGGAATGACCATATTAAAAAAAAAACATACACAAATATTGGTACATGCTCCAGAGAGACCAAGATCTCAAAATGGCTACACAAAATAAGCCCTTAATCACCTATAAAAAAAAATAAAATTAAATTAAAAAATTAAAAACGCACCATTTCAGATTTTCTCAAAACAGAACAAAATAGAGTTCACACTAAACAAAATAAAGATTGGATCACTGGGAGTAGACCTACAAGTAACTACTCGTGTTGGTCTTGTTCTTTTTGTTCCTTAAATGCGCGAGTAAAAGAAGTTACACTAGGGGGATATAATATACATATTAGACAATTCATAACATGCAGATCCAATTTTGTGGTGTATTACATGATGTGCGATTGTGGACACTACGATCCGCCCCCTATTCCATCGAATACGGGAGCACATACGGTCCTTAAAAACAGGCCGAGGGTCACAAAAATTTATCTCCCACATAATGAGTGCCCACAATTGAGATTATAGAGCCATGAAATTCTCAGCCATTGATAGATTGGAACCTTCACAGGAAAGACAAGATAGACATAAAAGCCTATTGGTGAACGAATCACATTGGATTCTACGCACTAATGCCACCGGTCCACTAGGTCTTAATGACCATAACGAAATAAGTATATTCATTTATTATTGTCTTAATGTTGGCATGCGCAAGATACATGTTCTCACTATGGTGACTTTGCTTTTAATCCCACATGTATATTTTTTTCTTATGTTGTTCTTATCCCTTCCCTGTCAATCATATCCCTTCCCTATACCTTCCCCTCCCCCCCCCTCCCTTCCTACCCCCCCCCCCCTCCCCTCCTCTTTCTTACCTCACACCTGCACCTACCCCAACCAGGTGTCATGACCACCAGGTTGTTTCCTTAAAAGCACACCTACGGACATGATGACATAGGGCCTAAGGAAGCGCTAACGCATGACACGGTCGTTGCCCGAAGTCTCACCTACCGTCCGCTCCCCCCCCCCCCTTGAACATGGATAACTGGATGATCTGTATAAAGAATCCTGATGCTACAGACTGGTCAGTGCTCCGTGCTTTGTTTCTCTATGCTTGTAATGTTAATCATAAGAAATACTTTCATCTTTACATAGTTGAATGCGCTGACAACATAATCATACAAAAATTATCAATGGAAATCAAATTAATCAACCTATGGAGGTCTGGATATGGAGTCACAGTCAAAATCAAAGTGGAAAACAACACTACAGGCTGATCCAACTTTGATGTAATGTCTTTAACCCCTTAAGGACGCAGCCCTTTTTCACATTAAAGACTGAGCCCTTTTTCGCAATTCTGACCATCGTCGCTTTACGAATTAATAACGCGAAAACGCTTTTACCGAATATTCTGATTCTGAGATTGTTTTTTTGTGACATATTCTACTTTATTTTGGTGGTACATTTTCGGTGTTACTTGCATTCTTTTTTGGTGAAAAATCCCCAAATTTCATGAAAATTTTGAAAATGTTGTATTTTTCTAACGTTGAAGCTCTCTACTTGTAAGGAAAATGGACATTCCTAATAAATAATATTTTTCTTCACAAATACAATATGTCCACTTTATGTTGGCATCATAAAATGGACATATTTTTGCTTTTTGAAAAAATTAGAGGGCTTCGAAGTAGAGAAGAAATTTTCAAAAATGTCATGAAAATTGCTAAATCTGAAGGGACAGATGTTACAGAACTACAACTCCCAGCATGCCTGGGCAGTCCAGACATGCTAAGACTTGTAGTTTGGCAACATCTGGAGGGCTACCGTTTGGGCACCACTGTAACAGTGGTCTCCAAACTGTGACCCTCGAGATGTTGCAAAACTACAACTCCCAGCATGCCCAGACAGCCTTTGACTGTCTGGGCATGCTGGGAGTTGCAATTTGGCCTTCCTAGTGGTTGCCACTGTAAAGATCATTTTACTTTCACTTTCAATTCCCCCCCACCGTTGCTTCCCTACCTGAGCCAGGATCCAACAACCTCCAGCGAACATCGGGGGGTCCCCAGGCATCTTCTTTGCAGGTACCCAGCCTCCATCTTCTGTCCATGTTCCCCTCGACATCCAAGGGTGGGCAGAACTGGGGGTTGCCAACCCACTGTTCTGCTCTACCATTGGTCAGAATCAGTTCTGATCAATGGCAGGGGATAGGAGGAAATTGCAGCATTGCGATCTCACTCCTAGTCCTCAGGATGATTGGGGCTGTCTCTGACAGCTCTGATCATCCCTATTTTCTGGGTGATCAGGTCACCAGAGACCCGATCAGCCCGGAATAGCAGAAAATCGCATGTCTGAATTGACATGCGATTTTCTGCGATCGCCGATATGGGGGGGTCTCAGGACCCCCCCTGGGCGATGTGTCGGGGTGCCTACTGAATGATTTCAGCAGGCATCCCGGTCCGGTACCCTACCGGCTAGCGGCGGGGACCAGAATACGCCCGGCGTCCTGAACAGGTTAAAACAAGTCAAAATGAGGCTCAGTAGTGTGTGTGGCCTCCACCTGCCCGTATGACCTCCCTACAATGCCTGGGCATGCTCCTGATGAGGTGGCGGATGGTCTCCTAAGGGATCTCCTCCCAGACCTGGACTAAAGCATCCACCAACTCCTGGACAGGCTGTAGTGCAACGTGGCTTTGGTCGATGGAGCGTGAAATGATGTCCCAGATGTGCTCAATTGGACTCAGGTCTGGGGTATGGGGGGGCCTGACACACTTTAGCCTTATGAGGTATAGCATTGTCTTGCATTAGGGGGAACCCAGGGCCAAACGCACCAGCATATGCTCTCACAAGGAGTCTGAGGATCTCATCTCGGTACCTAATATCAGTCAGGCTACCTCTGGCAAGCACAAAGAGGGCTGTGTGGCCCCCCAAAGAAATGCCACCCCACACCATTACTGACCGACCGCCAAAACGGTCATGCTGGAGGATGTTGCAGGCAGCTGAATTTTCTCCACGGCGTCTCCAGACTCTGTCACGTCTGTCACATGTGCTCATTGTGAACCTGCTTTCATCTGTGAAGAGCACAGGGCACCAGTGGCAAATTTTCCATTCTTGTTGTTCTCTAGCAAATGCCAAATGTCCTGCATGGTGTTGGGATATAAGAACAACCCCCACCTGTGGATGTCGGATCCTCATATAACCCTTCATGATGTCTGTTTCTGATCATTTGAGTGGACACATGCCCATTTGGGGCCTGGTTGAGGTCATTTTGCAGGGCTCTGGCAGTGCTCCTCCTGCTCCTCCTTGCACAAAGGCGGAGGTAGCGGTTCTGCTGCTGGGTTGTTGCCCTCCTACGGCCTCCTTCTCCTCTCCTGATGTACTGGCCTGTCTCCTGGTAGCACCTCCATGCTCTGGACACTACCCTGAAAGACACAGCAAACCTTCTTGCCACAGCTTGCATTGATGTGCCATCCTGGATGAGCTGAACTACCTGAGCCACTTGTGTGGGTTGTAGACTCCATCTCATGCTACCACTAGAGTGAAAGCAACGCCAGCATTCAAAAGTGACCAAAACATCAGCCAGGAAGCATAGGAACTGAGAAGTTGTGTGTGGTCACCACCTGCAGAACCACTCCTTTATTGGGGTGTCTTGCTAATTGCCTATAATTTCCACCTGTTGTCTGTTCCATTTGCACAACAGCATGTGAAATTGATTGTCAATAAGTGTTGCTTCCCGAGTGGACAGTGTGATTCCACAGAAGTGTGATTGACTCAGAGTTACATTGTGTTGTTTAAGTGTTCCCTTTATTTTTTTGAGCAGTGTATATTTCTATCTACTCCTGGTCCCTAGCTGGTCTTGCCACTGCTCTGGTTATTCTTTCTTCAGCCCCCACCACTCATCTCTTCAACAGGCTTCCTAGCACTGGGGCAGCATCTTCCAGCACCTCAGCTAGTAACTGCAGTGGTGTTTCATCTCGATCAGTCGTTGGCTAAGTAGAAAGGTCTTGCTTCTAGTGCTTATCGTGGAACCTGGTCAATGAGGCAAGTGGTGGGGGACCAGAAGAAGAAGCATCACATCTGTGGTGGGATTAGTGGACGTCCAGGGGTAGGTAAACACATAGATTTCTTTTTTCTATTTTCCCAGGGCCTCAACACTGTATTTTTTTTATCTACAGTGCCTGAATACCCTCGTAATCATCGATTTTACATTTTTTCTTATATTTTTACATTTTTCTCCTTCCAGTTAAAGTTTAAATAAAAATTATGGAATATAGAGATGTTATAATACTCACCCTTCTTTTATAGTCATACATGTTGGAAGTATTTTTTTTTTTTTTTGTCATCAATAAAAATTTTCAGTTTGTGCAAAGCCTGAGCCATAATATAGACGGCAATATACACTTGGTAAGGAGTTATGTCTCCAGAAAAATTATACTCTATATTAAGTTTCTTCTCCTCAGAACAATTACTATATGGATATAGATCTGCTAATGGCATAAGAAAATCCTTTAATTTATTTCCTGTATAGCAATGGAATATAGTCATCCAAATATCTTCCAGCAATGGATCAGAAGGTTGGTTGGATAATTGAACAATATTAAACAACTCTTTTCCAGTGATATTGTATGTGGGGATGGAGAACACTAAACTACAATTACCAGGAATTACACGTTGTCTGTAAAGTATAAGGTCTGTCGCCAGTGACCATGAACTTGGAAGTATAAGAGTCTTGTTCTTTAGAAGAGAAGCGACATTGTATAAAAACTTGATGTAAGTCATACTATAGGAGCCACAGATAATAATAACATCAGTAGATGAAGCCTGTAAAGCTGGAGGGACATGATCTATATTATCTAAAGATACAAGAATAGTAAATTCTATACAAATCTGATGAGATGTAAATAGTTTGACCCACGCCTGTAACTCTCGCCGTCCATACTCATCATCTGATGTGATGATCCCAACCCAATTCCACTGGAATCTCTCCAATAGCTTCACAAATGCTGCATATTGTATCTTGTCATTAGGTACAGTACGAAAAAAGTTTGGGTAAAGCCTTTTATTACTAAGAAGAGGATCTCTGGCCCCATAACTGATCTAAGATAAAGAAAAAACAGCAGTGTCCATACTGTGACCATAAATGATAAATTATTCACCATCCCAAAAAAAATGAGACACTTAACATTACAATAATATGTAAAGCAACCAACATAAAACTGAACAAATAAAAATAATTCATAACCCCAAGAAATTAACCAATACCGATCAACATTAAATGGCCACTATCGCCAGATATACAAGGCAGCAAGTGGGCAGCCATTTCTTAAAACTGATTTGTAGAAAGCAGAAAAAATGGCAACTATAAAGGCCCTGGGGGCTTTGACAAGGGATTATGATGACTAGATGACTCAAAATATCTCTAAATCTTAGCTTAGTTATCTTAGTAAACAATGATAAATGGGTAGTCTAACTGATAACATCCACCGTCTATACTATTCCGCTGCTCCCAGCTGGTGAAGACGGATATATACATATATATCTACATGCCCGTAACAGTGCTATGCCTGTTGCACAACTTCACCAGATAAGAACACCTCTTACCTCCACTACCCATTTCTACATCCTGAAAGGGTACCTGCACTAGATAGCGTCTTTTTCTCTTCTTTTTTGACATATACTCTGGAGTTTATTTCGACAGGAGGCTCATAATATAATGCATTTCTTTCTCTTTACTAAACTTTCAGCAGCGAAATGGTTAATACAATGAAAATAAAAAACTTAGAGGTGCAACCAAACATGTATATTTATGAGTCACCAATTCTAGTGCATTAAAGGTCTGTGAGAGAGGAATATTTCCTTCTTTCTCGCTGCTCCCAGCAGGATAAAGGATATGTATTTCTCTCTCATATTTTAGTTCATATTATAAATTTTATTGTGAACAACTTATTATATTACTGTATAAGTATTATCAGTTTATATATATATATATATATATATATCTACATATATATATATATATATATATACAGACACCTACAGTATAAGTCTCCATTGTATATCCTTCATATCAAATTGTTTGTTTTCTTATTCCCCCCTCTCATTCCCCCCCCTTCCTTTGTTTCTTTCCTTATTCCTTTGCCCATTACGATTACCATATTTTTTGCCGCCTTTCTGCTATTATCCGCATCTCCTGCTTCATAGCGCTTGCTGCGCTGTGTTCCTGCTTCTCGCGAGATTACGCTCTCCCTCACAGACATGGCTGAGCGCAATACTCTCCTCCCAGCCGACTCGCGTCATAGCATTTATTCTCCTCACACAGACAACGGCTGCCTTACATTCCGGTTCTCAAAAATTGCTTGTTTACTACTTGTATCACCAACCTTTAACAAGAGAATATTCCCCTATATTTGCTGACGTCTTTTTACTGACCTATATATATATATAATTTAGGTTCTCTCTCATATATTAAGAAATGCCTTAGATATATAAAAAATCTTCCAATTAATTTCTTATTATAATTACTTACCTTATATTAGTTATTTCCTCTCTGAATGACTCCATTTCCAAGTATATTTCCATGGCCATGTCCCAGAATAAACCAGCTATTTTTTTCACTCCCTCTGACCCCTTTTGGTCAGCAGAGGAATCTACCTCACAATTGGCTAAAGGACATAAAGGAGCCAGTAAATGTGCTTCAAAACAGCGCTATAAAACCCTAAAATCTAAGCCCTCTCATGATAGGGTAGGTCAAGACAAAAATAAGACACCACTTGAAACTGGTGATTTAGGTGTCACGCACCTTTATGTGGGCAGTCTGGTACAGGATGTGGATCCTCTACCTGTGTGGCGATTACTTGGACTCGGGAGCATAGTCTAAGGTGCCTCTGGTCTTCACGAGAGCCCGCCGCAAGGTAACTGGGCAAGGCGAGGTACAGACGTATGAGGCTATAGCATAGTCAACGTAGCAGAAGGTCAAGACAGTCGGCAAAGTTTCGTAGTCAAGAAACATAGCGGGAAGTTCTGGGTACATGGGTATGGCAAACCGGCAATAGGGAACACTTTCTCTCAGGCAATAGGCACTGGCCCTTTAAATTTCAGAGCACCACCGCGCGCGCGCCCTAGGAGATGGGGACGAGCGCGGCGGAGCTGAGTTACTGAAGCAGCAGAGCCGGGTAAATGATGGGCTGGGACTCGCATACAAGGGAGAGAGGAACAGTGCACTAGCGGCCAGGAGAAGCATCCGGAGCGCACGCTGTTACAATGCCCCCCCCCCCCCCCCCCTTGTCTCCCCCTCTTCTTACAATTTAGAAATTTACTAAGCAGGTCATGATCCAGGATGTTTTCTTCAGGCTCCCAAGATCTTTCCTCCGGACCGAATCCTTCCCAATCCACAAGATAAAAGTGTTTTCTTCTGATAAGCTTGGAGTCCAAAATCTGTTTGGCAACATAAACATCAGAGATGGGAGTAGGTAAAATGTCCTTTTTAGAGAAGTGGTTGTGGATGACATGTTTAAAAAAGGAGACATGGAAGCCGGAAGGAATTCGAGATCCGGAGAGAGGACGGCAGATGGAGAGAATAGGCAACAGGATTTAAATGCTTCTTGATTTTATAGGGACCTAGATAGCGAGGGCCCAGTTTATAGCTGGGTACTCTGAAGCGGATGTACTTGGCAGACAACCAGACTTTGTCACCTGGAGAGAACTCGGGAGTGAAATGTCTTTTCCTGTCCGCTTGAAACTTCATTCGACCTGTATCATGTAAAAGTGATGAACGTGTCTTCTGTCAGATGGTGGAAAAGTTCCATACTTGCTCATCAACCACAGGAACTCCGGAGGAAGAGGACAGAGGAAGGGGAGGATGAGGGGCGAAGTCCGTAAACTACGAAAAAAGGCGATGTTCCAGTAGACTCAGAATTCCTATGATTGTACGAGAACTCTGCCCAAGGAAGTAATTCAACCCAGTCATCTTTTCAAGCCAAAACGAAATGGTGCAGATAGTCTCCCAAGACCTGATCACCCTCTCAACCTGTCCATTGGATTGAGGGTGGTAGGCTGAGGAAAAATCCAACTTCACTTGGAGACGTGAGCAGAGGGCCCACCAAAACTTAGAGACGAACTGGACTCCACGGTCGGATACAATATGTGAGGGCAAACCATGCAAACGGACGATGTTGCAAAGAAACCGTTTAGAAAGCTGTGGAGCAGATGAAAGTTCAGGCAGCGGCACAAAATGAGCCAAGTTAGAAAAACCAGTCCACTACCACCCAAATGACAGTATTGCCTCCAGAAGACAGAAGATCAGTAATGAAATCCATAGCGATATTAGTCCAGGGTTGCTCTGGAACAGGTAAAGGCTGTAAAAGACCTGCAGGTTTTGAACGAGGAGTTTTATCCCGGGCACAGACCGAACAGGAATGAACAAAATCCATGACATCCTGTCTTAAACTAGGCCAACAGTAATGTGTTGAGATGAGCTGTAAGGACTTCGGAGTTCCAGAATGACCAGCCAGAAGAGAGTAATGACCCCATTTCAGGATTCAGATTCTTTTCTGCAGGACGAAAGTGGATGAAAAAGTCAAATCTTGAGAAGAATAGAGACCATCGGGCCTGCCGGGGGTTGACACGTTGGGCTGTCTGAAGGTAAAGCAAGTTCTTGTGATCAGAATATATTGTAACTGGAGGTACTGAACCTTCCAAGAGATGACGCCATTCTTCCAAGGCAATCTTTATAGCCAACAGTTCACAGTCTCCTATAGAATAATTTTTCTCTGCGGGAGAGAAGGTTTTAGAAAAAAAACACAGTTTACAGTTCATCCCTTAGAGAACTTTTGTGTTTTTAGCTCCTGCTCCAACTGATGATGCATCCACCTCCAAAATAAAAGGCTTGCTAGAGTCGGGGCTAGACAGGAGCGGGGCCGAAACGAAGGCGGACTTTAACTGTTTAAAGGCATCTTCAGCCTCTGGAGTCCAGACCTTGGGATTGGAAGTCTTCTTGGTGAGAGAGACAATGGGTGCAACCAAGGAGTAATGAGGTATGAATTGACTGTTGTAATTGGCAAACCCATGAAAACGCTGAATAGCTTTTAAGCCGGTAGGTTGGGGCCAGTCCAGTACAGCAGATAACTTGTTAGGATCCATCTGGAGACCTTGACTAGTGACAATGTAATCCAGAAAAGGAAGACTGGTTCTTTCGAAAACACACTTCTCCAGTTTAGCATAAAGATGGTTGTCACGGAGACGTTGCAAGACCTGGCGGATGTGAGAATGATGTTTCTGAAGATTGGGCGAGTAGATGAGTATATCGTCCAAATAGACCGCAACACAGGTGTACAAGAGGTCACGAAAGATATTAACGAACTCCTGGAAAACTGCTGGAGCATTACAAAGTCCGAACGGCATCACCAAATACTCAAAATGTCCATCCCGAGTATTAAATGCAGTCTTCCACTCATTTCCTCAAACAACGGTCAAACAACTCCGAGATCAAGGGAAGAGGGTAACGGTTCTTGACGGTGATTTTATTCAGACCTCGGTAGTCAATGCAGGGTCGCAAAGAACTGTCTTTTTTTTCTCCACAAAGAAGAATCCGGTACACACAGGGGAAGATGACTTCCTGATAAAACACTTTTGAAGATTTTCTTGTATATATGTAGACATGGCCTGAGTTTCAGGAACAGACAGAGGGTAAATTCTTCCCCGTGTAGGAGTGGTCCCGGGCAACAAGTCTATAGGACAATCATATGGACGATGAGGTTTGCAATATTTCAACCTGTTTCTCACTGAAGACGTCAACATAGTCCTGCAGAAAGAAAGGCAGACCGGGAAGAGAAGTAGAAGGAGGCGCCTGCTTAAACGGACGAGTATGGATGCAGTGATTGTTGCAATAAGGTCCCCAACAGAGAACTTCTCCCGTATTCAAATACAGCTGCAGGGAATGGAGTTGCAACCAAGGAAGGCCTAGCAGGAGAGGAGAGGTACAGTGAGGAAGTACACAGAAGGACAAGTTCTCCTTATGCGAGACTCCGACCTGCATAGATATCGGTTCTGTGTGGTAAAGCATGATACAGTCCAGATTTTCTATGTTAAATGAAGAGATGTACAGGGGCTTTAATAGGCGGGACACCGGCAGATGGAACCTATGTACTATGGAGGCATCAATAAAATTTCCCGCAGAACCAGAATCCAGGAAGGCAAGAACGGGAATAGTCTCTTTGGAGGGTAGAGAAAGCTGGACTGGCAAATTCAAGCATGGAGAGGCTGTGTTCTCACCTAGGGACGCCTCTCCCACGAACCCTTGGTGCCAGCGTTTCCCTGTGGCTGTGGACGTACCGGACAATCTTTGAGAAGCGGCCAGACGCACACTGTAACATTAGATTTATCTGCCTCACATATGCACACCAGACCCTCCGTCAGAGAGGAAGTATCCATCATTCGGACAAAGAAAGCCCATAAAAGGGCAAAGCCGGACTCATATGTGGTATCATCCTCTTCTGAATCTGATTCTGAAGTTTCAGATGGAATAGTATCTAGTAATAATAATGATGATGCTTACTCTGATGTGGGTGAATTATCTGATACCCCTATAGACCACTCCTGACATTACAGGAACAACTATTCTGGACAGTCAAGGTAACCCCTTTTTTGATCCAGAGCCTATCACTCATCCTTGATCCTCTGAATGGGTCCCTCACTCGCAGATTGCAAAATATCTAAACTCAAGAATTAATAAAGCTCTTGACAGATCCTCACAGAATAAGCTCTGTGCTGAAGGCCCGAGACCTAACCTTCTAGGCAAGACTACTACCACTCCTGAATTAGACCTTGTACTTATTAAGTATATTCTAAATAATATAAATTCCTGATTTGCAATCAAAGAAATGGGGAGTGAATAATTAAAACGTAACTTTTACTGTGTTTTAAAAATTAAAAGGTAATCTGCAAGTGAGCAGAGACCAGACTCAAACAACAATTACAAGGCACAGATGAGTACAGGTGACTGATATCTAGATATCCAGATTACTAAAAAGTGCATTACATATTGGCACCTATATTGTGTGGTGTTCAATCACCTTAAAGTGTATATTGTCTCACAATACAAAATTTCTTGACAACATCTCACAACAAGGTATCTCAATAGTGAATCTAAGTTACAAGGTTTCTCGACGCGTTTCTGCCAAAATTTGTCGGCTTCCTCAGGGGAAACCCTGTAAAGTAGTTATCAGAAGGCTCATTAACAATATAGATCAGAGCATAATATAAATGTCCCTATAGAAAAAAGCCAGGTCCGATGCTTATGATGTCAAGCATTCTAATACACTTAGACCAAATCACTATAGGCTTAAACTGCAGGGCATCCAGTACCTAAAGAGAAGAAAGAGAGAGTTTAGTATAGAATATAGAGCATGACTGCTTTACATCTGCTCCCCCATGTCCTTTAGTCACATATAAAGTTTCTCTTGTTTAGATAAGTGCGGGATGTGCAGAGAAGCCGGAATCGTGGCTCCCTGCTGTATGCAGGTTTGCACATCACTGCATCAACTGAGGGCCGGACTACGTAACTGTGAGTTATCACAAGAATAAGCAGACAAAGCTTATTGATTTTGTTCACAGGACACAGAGTGAAGAGTATATTTTCCTCTTGTGCTTTTTTGCAGGTTTATCTAAACAAGAGAAACTTTATATGTGAGTAAAGAACATGGGGGAGCAGATGTAAAGCAGTCATGCTCTATATTCTATACTATACTCTCTCTCTTTCTTCTCTTTAGGTACCGGATGCCCTGCGGTTTAACCCTATAGTGATTTTGTCTAAATGTAGTAGAATGCTTGACATCATGAGCATCGGACCTGTCTTTTTTCTATAGGGACATTTATATTATGTTCTGATCTATATTGTTAATGAGCCTTCTGATAATTACTTTACAAGGGTTTCCCCTGAGGAAGCTGACAAATTTTGGCAGAAACGCGTTGAGAAACCTTGTAACTTAGATTCACTATTGAGATACCTTGTTGTGAGATGTTGTCAAGAAACTTTCTATTGTGAGACAATATACACTTTAAGGTGATTGAAGACCACACAATATAGGTGGCAATATTTAATACACTTTTTAGTAATCTAGATATCAGATGAGACACCTGTACTCATCTGTGCCTTGTAATTGTTGTTTGAGTCTGGTCTCTGCTCACTTGCAGATTACCTTTTAATTTTTAAAACACAGTAAAAGTTATGTTTTAATTATTCACTCCCGATTTCTTTGATTGAAAATCAGGAATTTATATTATTTAATTAATGACTGGGAGATTGGGTCTTCCTGCTGGACCCTTACTGTTGAGCAGTTCCCTGTATACAATAAGTATATTCTAAAAATGGGTAAAAACCCCAAGAAGGGTCTGGATCGTTCGTTCAAAAGTGTCCAAGACAAATTACTGGAAATTCTAGATATTTCCAAAGAATCTATTTCTTCTGGCCAACCTATTGACACCTCTACTTTACAAGGTTGGGCCCAGCGGGCCATATGCATTTTCGGCAACGCTAATGCTGCATTGACCGCTGAAAGGTGAAGAACAATCTTAATGAAGCTCGACCCTCAGTTGACATATTTGGCTACAGCAGAATTTGAATCTTCTACTGAAGGTCTTTTATTTGTAGATAGTTTCCTAAAAGAAATTGGGAAATCTTTAGGGATCTTCACCTCCCTAGACAAGGCTCAGAATTCCCTCCGTAAAGTTTTTCCAGGTAGAGTTTTTGGGTGGGCTGGAAAAGGACAGAGCCGTTTTCCCAGCCGCTCTGCCTCATCCAGAGGATTCAATCAGGAAAGACCTCAATATACTACCCCCACATATCAGCCAGCACCGTTCTTTCCTACCAGGTCAAGACCATGGAAGTCTAGAGGATCTCAAAGCTTTTTCCAGATCCAGGCCATCTGCAGGTAAGTCCTCTTCCTCTACTTTCTTCCGCTAGGTGGAAGACTCCAGTATTTTTCTCAAGCCTTGGCATCCATAACCTCAGACTCTTGGATCCTCAACACTTTCTCAGGTTACATGATAGAGTTAATATCTTCCCCTCTTCAAACTTCTTTCCCTCTTCCGATTCATTTTTTCTCATCTAGACGAGAATCTGATAGATAAGGAAATAGAAGACCTTTCTTTGAAACCCACCGTTATTCAGGTCCCTCTACATTTACCAGGTTTCCTCAGCCACATCTTCCTGGTGAAAAAGAAAGACGGTGGTCACAGACCTGTGATCAATCTTCAATATCTCAACAACTTTATAGTTTATCATCATTTCCAGATGGAGGGCATCCATCTCCTAAGGGACCTTCTAATCCAAAATGATTGGCTTGTCAAGGTAGACCTAAAAGATGCCTACCTCACTGTTCCCATTCATTATTCCCATCAACCATATTTCCAATTTCTATGGAAGAACTGGAGATGGCAATTCACTTGCCTTCCCTTTGGTCTTTCTTCAGCCCCATGGTGTTTCACCAAACTGTTGAAACCAGTTGTGGCACTTTTAAGGGGCCGAGGTGTCCGTCTTATACCTAGACGACATCCTCATCATGGCACAATCAGAATCCCTGATCCATTGTCATCTTCAATGGACATTATCTCTTTTAACCAGTTTAGGTTTTTCAATAAACCTTAAGAAATCAGTACTGACCCCCTTGAGGGAAGTCGAATTTTTGGGTTTCACAATAAGATCTGGGTTGCAATTGAAAATGGTTTTGATATTCCAAAGTTGAACATGGATAAGCAACTATGACAACTCTATTCTGGCTTCTGGGGAAAGAGGGACATTGTCTGAGTAAGATAAACCTTCTCTGAGATGTTTTATTTTGAGGTGTTGTAGAGCCCTGTAATGTAATGGGGCTGGAAAAATGGCCTGAATGGAGGCAGATAAAAGGCCCACTATGCATGCATCAGTCCTCAATTATATCATCTGTTTGTTAAATACAGTGTGGATCTCTTTCCGAATTAATTGTAATTTTTTGAGGGGAAGACTGAAAGTAGTTGACTGGGTAGTCAACTACTCTCAGTCTTCCCCTCAAAAAATTACAATTAATTCGGAAAGAGATCCACACTGTATTTAACAAACAGATGATATAATTGAGGACTGATGCATGCATAGTGGGCCTTTTATCTGCCTCCATTCAGGCCATTTTTCCAGTCCCATTACATTAAAGGGCTCTACAACACCTCAAAATAAAACATCTCAGAGAAGGTTTATCTTACTCAGACAATGTCCCTCTTTCCCCAGAAGCCAGAATAGAGTTGTCATAGTTGCTTATCCATGTTCAACTTTGGAATAGCAAAACCATTTTCAATTGCAACCCAGATCTGATCATAGAATCAGATGCCAGCCTCCTTGGCTGGGGTGCCCATCATGGTCTTCACTCCACAGGCGGAAAATGGTCAGAAGAAGAGAGTTCTCTTCATATCAACTGCCTGGAACTATTAGCAGGTTTCTTCGCCATCAAGAGCTTTTCAAAATTCGGATCGCATTGCTGCATATTACTTCGTATGGACAACATTTCTGCAGTCCAATATATCAACAAACTGGGAGGGACAACCTCAAAGACTTTATCAGATATCACTTTCAATATCTGGAATTATTGTTTCTACAAAAATATTGTCCTAAAAGCCGAATACTCACCTGGCCTCTCCAACGATGTGGCGGATTGGATCTCCTGCTTCCTGTCAGACCACAGCGATTGGATGTTAGATCCGTCCATATTTTTCATAATCAATTCTTACTGGGGTCCTATTTACATGGATCTTTTTGCATCTCATCTAAACCGATAACTCCCA
Source organism: Hyla sarda (assembly GCF_029499605.1). Taxonomy (NCBI): domain Eukaryota; kingdom Metazoa; phylum Chordata; class Amphibia; order Anura; family Hylidae; genus Hyla; species Hyla sarda. The sequence goes on from NC_079189.1 coordinate 20,050,867, forward strand.
CTTTTCTTCAGTTGGCGTCTGGACCCGGAAGCCCTAGGAATGAATGCGTTTCTTCAAACATGGCCATCAAAAACCCTTTACGCTTTCCCTCCTTTTGCAATGATTCCGAGGATTGTGTCACAAATAATCCATCAATGAGCAACTTTGGTCCTAATAGCTCCCTGGTGGCCATCCCAAGTATGGTTTCCTCAAGTCCTGAGTCTTTTGATAGACTTTCCAATCCTTCTTCCTACATCTCCTCTCATCCTTCAAGATCCTTCCGGGAACCCTCATCCTCTTGTTCTTTCAGGAGGACTTCCTCTAGTTGCTTGTCTCATTTCAGGTCAACCTGTCTTGACCTTGAGATTTCACAATCTATTAGAGACATCTTGTCAGAAGCCTTGGCTCCAGGCACCAGAAAAGCTTACAGATCTGCTTGGCGACCTTGGGTTCATTGGTGCTCTCAATGACACTTGGATCCCATTCATACGTCTATCAGACATATCCTAAATTATCTATCTGAAGCTTTCGATTCCGGAAAAGCTTATAGGACCATTAATTTGTACAGATCAGCCATTTCTTCAGAACATAATCCTATTGATTTGTAGACTCCTCAGAGTTATTCGATGCAGAAGACCTCTTCTCCCTAAATATCGTTCTACTTGGGATGTATCCCTTCTTCTCAACCTCTTTTCTTCTTGGGAAGATAATGATCTCCTTTCTTAAAAACTATTATCATATAAGTTAACTGTCCTCTTATGTTTAATTTCTATTAATAGGGTTTCAGATGTCAGAGCCCTCGACATTTCTCATAGATATTTTTCTCCTCAAGGAATTCACTTTACCATTTCCTATCAAACTAAAACTAACATGCGTTCTGTTTTCTATCCTTCCTTTCTACAACATCCTAAATTACGTGTAGTTAGATGTCTTAAATCCTACGAATCTAAGACTATGTCTCTTGGATCATCTAATTCTACCCAACTTCTTATCTCTTACTGTAAACCTCATCTTCCAGTGTCTTCTCCTACTCTGGCCAGATGGTTTAGGAAAATTATGTACCTAGCAGGTATTGATATTTCTCTGTTTGGTGCTCACTCTATCAGAAGTGCTATGTCTACCAAAACCATCCAAACAGGTGGCTTTCTTTCTGATGTCCTTAAAGCTGCAGACTGGTCATCAGAATCAACATTTAAATCCTTCTACTTTAGACTAGAACCTCATGTTTCTATGTCAATTTTATCATTCATTCTTTAATCGTGAAGCTTTAAACTTGCATTATATTATGAGCCTCCTGTCAAAATAAAATTGAAGATTAGTATTTATGACAGAAAATATTGATTTTATTAACAACAAGAGGCAAGTAATATCCCTCCCTATATTACCCATTCCCTCTATTATTATACATGTGTTTTTGTTCTTTCAGCTTATTGAAGTTATCGCCTAAAGTTTGTCTCCTTCATGGATTTTTCCAAAGAAGCCCTTACTCCCTCTACCCATCATCTACAGGAACCACCGCTTGAGACTCTTCATCAACGTGTTTCTTCTATCCGGATGACATCTAGTTTCTTCTCACCTGTTATATTGAACTTAGACTTTGGTTTCTTTTTTCTTTGATATCGCATCAAGAAAGAAGGAAATATTCCTCTCTCACAGACCTTTTATGCACTAGGACCTGTCCTGAATGCTGACTCATACTTATACATATTTGGTTGCACCTTTAAGTTTTCTTCTTTTCATTGTATTAACCATTTTGCTGCTGAGTTTAGTAAAGAGAAAGAAATGCATTATATTACTCGCCTCCTGTCGTTAATAAAATCTATATTTTCTGTCATAAATACTAGGAAAATCTTCAATTCACCTTTAGATGGAGCAGCGAGTCATACAAGAGAACCATCATTCATTTATTGTCTAGGGAGCTGCTTCACTATTTTGAATATTTATGCATAAAAGTGACAAAAACTAAATAAGATTTTCACACAAGTCCTCAAAGTAGATAAAGAGGGTAAAATCAGACAAATGAGTCAAAACTATTTGAACTGGCCATTTATTTATTAAGGAAAATGTCCAATGTCTGTAAGTGGAGAAAGTATGTGAACTTTTGCAATTAGCAGATCATTCAAAGATAAAATTCAAGACTGGAGTTTTTTTGTATCATTGGAATGACCATCAGATATGACCTGTTTTATTTAAAGAACAGGGATTTAGTCTGATCATCACAACACGTTTGTGAAAGAGAATAATGGCAAAAAAAATATTTCTGAGGGCCTTTAGAAGAAGATTTCTTGATGTTCACCTGGTTGGAAAAGTTTACAAAACCCTTTCATAAAGAGGTGTTCCAGAAAAAACTTTTTTTTATATCCACTGGCTCCAGAAAGTTAAACAGATTTGTAAATTACTTCTATTAAAAAATCTGAATCCTTCCAGCAGTTATCAGCTACTGAAGTTGAGTTGTTATTTTCTGTCTGACAACAGTGCTCTCTGCTGACACCTCTGCATATCTAAGGAACTGTCCAGAGTAGGAGCAATTCCCCATAGAAAACCTCTAATGCTTCAGACAGTTCCTGAGACAAGCAGAGGCATCAGCAGAGAGCACTGTTGTCATAAAGAAAAGAAAAATTCAACTTCAGCAGCTGATAAGTACTGGAAGGATTAAGATTTTTTAATAGAAGTAATTTACAAATCTGTTTAACTTTCTAGAGCCAGTTGATATATATATATAAAAGTTTGTTTTCCCTAGAATACCCCTTTAAGAGTTTGGACTTCATGACCCAGCATTCTTATTTTTTTAAATTTTTTTTTGGCTTATGTTTTATTTGCTCCTTACATTCTAAAGCCCAAAATATATGGAAGGCAAAATTGAAAAAAAAAATAAGGAATTGCGAAATTTTGTGTGGAATTTTTTCTTTTTCACAATATGGTAAATCTGATATGATATCTTTATACTAAACTTGGATCATTTTTTTTGTTTTTGTTCCAAGCTGAAGTGGAACGTTGTTGTGGCTGGAGATTAGCTGAGTCATGGTTTGGTTTGATGTGTCGGGCACCAAAAGTCGAAAGAAGACATGAATTTTTTTTCCCTTTATACTTCCATCGCCCCCTTTTTTATTTAACACTCCCCTTTTGCACTCAACTGTACTATTTCCCCCTTACACTGCCCTAAACTGTTCCAGAACTGCCGGGGGCAATATCGCCCACTTTGGGAAACACTGTACTAAGGTCTGGACTGCTGCTGGGAAGCGAAAGGGAAAGGAAAAGGGAAGGGGAAATGATATTGCATCACTGTGGACAAACAGCAGTAGGTACACTGGTATGTACTCAAGGGACAGATGCCCTGCCATTTACTCCTATCTGTGTTGGTCAATGCTTAGAGTCCCTCACAGAGATCTTCACCTAACACCTGCTATCTTTAAACTGGCTGCCGAAGCTATGTGCATAAGGTTTATAGTGACTCTAACATCGCTACTTTACTGCCTCCTATTTAACTGGGACAGCTGTTTGAACAATATTATGGGATTCCCTGAAGTCATGTGATCCTTTAATTTTAACATTTAAAGGCAATGAGGATAGATTGTTTCACTACTACTTCCCCTGTAGTATACAGCAGCTGATGGAAGGGACTGGAAGGGATAAGTTTTTTTTATAGAAGTAATTTACTAATTTGTTTAACTTTCTGGCACCAGCTGATTAGAATTTTTTTTCCACCAGAGTACCCTTTCAAAGGCTGGTAATCCCTGGTGTCAACTGGTCCCATCAGCACTCTCTTAATGTATTTTCAGGGTGCAGCTATGTTTCTGGGGAAGCTTGAGCCTTACATGTCCCTTTGTGTCTTCCATGACCTTTGAAAGGCTGTAGCAATTGATTTCCAAGAGCATAGACCAATATAATTACATTTATCTATATAAGCCAATGATGGCTTATGATAGGCTCCAAGGAGGGCCAGAAATGTGTAAAAAAAAAAAGTTACAACAATGGCCCTCATTTACTTAGAAAATCGGGTTGTAAGTCTATCTTGCTTTCTTACCCGACTGCTTTTTTTCCCCTGGTATTTATTATTATGTTGCATCCTGTTTGTCGCACGTGGGTTTTGTTGGTTTTGGTTTCCAACTCCTCAGAGTTGTCGGGAAAAAATCCACAACAATTCAACAAATTCGGGTTGTAAACCTTTATAAATACGTGGGAAAGCTCAGAAATGTCGGGTTAAGCCCCTTTTTCGGGTTTGGGAGAATCCACATCGGGTCCGTCGGGAAAAAATGTTGCATCATGTCGCAGACTGGCGCACGATGTCTGCGACATGTCGCAGACAAAGATGCGCCAAAAAAAACCCGACAAAAGAAGTCGGGTTTAGAATAGTAAATGAGGGCCAATGTTTTGAGAAAAAAAAAATAAATCCCCCTCACTTTTAAAATAAAACACTTTAGAAAAAGTTTAAAAAAATATATATACGTAATAGGTGTCACTGCGTGTGTAGTTGTCCGAACTATTAATTTATTACATTCTTGATTCCGCACAGCCAATGGCATAAACACAAATAAAATTCAAGCTAAATTGCAGTTACATTTTTGTTATATTACATTTCAGAATTTTTTTTTATAAAAAGTGATCAAAAAGTAAAAACTACATATATATATAAAACTCAACGTGTGAGTGTGTGTGTGTGTGTATATGTATGTATGTATGTATGTATGTGTGTGTGTATGTTCCAGCATCATGTCCAAACGGCTAAAGATATTAAAATGAAACTTGGCACACATGTTACTTATATGTCAACAACAAACATAGAATAGGTGATTTAACCCTTACTCACCCCCATTTGCCAGGGGCGGGGTTTATGTTTAAAGTCCCATACAAGTCAATGGGAAATATATGTTACTGCATAACTTCCAAACGCCTGGAGATATTTCGATAATACTTGGTCACATGTTACTGATATGTCCCCTAAAATATAGGATAGTTCATTTAACCCTTAACTACCCCCATTTGTGAGGGTCAGGGTTTTTGTTTAAAGTCCCATGCAAATCAATGAGAAATGTATGTTCCCACATAACTTCCGTACGGCTGGAGATATTTCAATAACTGGTACACATATTACGGGTCGGGATAGGAGGTCGACATAGGAGGTCCGGATAGGAGGTCGGGATAGGAGGTCAGGATAGGAGGACGGGATAGGAAGACGCGATAGGAGGGCGGGATAGGAGGTCAGGATAGGAGGTCAGGATATGAGGTCGGGATAGGAGGACGGGATAGGAGGACGGGATAGGAGGACGGGAAAGGAGGACGGGATAGGAGGACGGGATAGATGGATGTGATGCGAGATATGAGGACGAGAAAGGAGGACAGGATAGGAGGACAGGATAGGAGGACAGGATAGGAGGACAGGATAGGAGGACGGGATAGGAGGGCAGGATAGGAGGACGGGATAGGAGGTCGAGATATGATGACGGGATAGGAGGTCGGAATATGACAACAATATATGAGGACGGGATATGAAGTCAAAAGCTTCCTCCTTTGTTTATTTTCCTCCCCAACAAGGATTAGGAAGGAAAAACCGGGCAACGCCGGGTACTCAGCTAGTATATATATATAAAACTCAACGTGTGTGTGTGTGTGTCTGTTTGTATGTATGTTCCACAAAAACTTCCAAACGGCAAAAGATATTAACATGAAACTTGGCACACATGTTACTTATATGTCAGCAACAAACATAGGATAGGTGATTTAACCCTTATTCACCCCCATTTGCCAGGGGCGGGGCTTATGTTTAAAGTCCCATACAAGTCAATGGAAATATATGTTACTGCATAACTTCCAAACGGCTGGAGATATTTCGATAATACTTGGTCACATGTTACTTATATGTCCACTTAAAATATAGGACAGTTAATTTAACCCTTAACTACCCCCATTTGTGAGGGTCGGGGTTTTTGTTTAAAGTCCCATGCAAATCAATGGGAAATATATGTTCCCACATAACTTCCGTACGGCTGGAGATATTTCAAAATCTGGTACACATATTACGGGTCGACATAGGAGGTCGACATAGGAGGTCGGGATAGGAGGTCGAGATAGGAGGTCGAGATAGCAGATCGGGATAGGAGGATGAGATAGGAGGACGGGATATGAGGATGAGATAGGAGGTCTGGATAGGAGGTCTGGATAGGAGGTCGGGATAGGAGGTCGGGATAGGGGGTCGAGATAGGAGGTCGAGATATGAGGATGGGAAAGGACAAAGGAAAGGAGGTCGGGATAGGAGGTCGGGATAGGAGGACGGGATAGGAGGACAGGATAAGAGGTCAAGATAGGAGGTCGAGATAGGAGGTCGAAATATGAGGACGGGAAAGGAGAACAGGAAAGGAGGTCGGGATAGGAGGTCGAGATAGGAGCTCGAGATTGGAGGATGGGATAGGAGGTCAGGATAGGAGGTCGGGATAGGAGGTCGAGATAGGAGGTCGAGATATGAGGATGGGAAAGGAGGTCGGGATAGGAGGACGGGATAGGAGGATGGGATAGGAGATCTGGATAGGAGGTTGGGATAGGAGGTCGAGATATGAGGAAGGGAAGGGACACAGGAAAGGAGGTCGGGATAGGAGGTAGGGATAGGAGGTCTGGATAGGAGGACGGTATAGGAGGACAGGATAGGAGGTCAAGATAGGAGGTCGAGAGAGGAGGTCAAAATATGAGGACAGGAAAGGAGAACAGGAAAAGAGGTCGGGTTAGGAGATCTGGATAGGAGGATGGGATAGGAGGATGGGATAGAAGGACAGGATAGGAGCTCGAGATTGGAGGATGGGATAGGAGGATGGGATAGGAGGTCGGGATAGGAGGTCGAGATAGGAGGTCGAGATATGAGGACGGGAAAGGAGGATGGGAAAAGAGGTCGGAATAGGAGGTCAGGATAGGAGCTCGAGATTGGAGGACGGGATAGGAGGTCGGGATTGGAGGTCAAGATAGGAGGACTGGATTGGAGGACGGGATCGGAGGACGGGATAGGAGGTCGGGATAGATCAGGATAGAAGGTTGAGATAGGAGGTTGAGATGGGAGGACAGGATAGGAGGACGGAATAGGAGGGCGGAATAGGAGGACGGGATAGGAAGACGGGATAGGAGGTTGAGATAGGAGATCGGGATAGGAGGTCGGGATAGGAGGTCGGGATAGAAGGTCGGGATAGGAGGACGGGATAGGAGGATGAGATAGGAGGACGGTATAGGAAGTCAGGACAGGAGGTCGGGATAGGAGGTCGAGATAGGAGGACGGGATAGGAGGTCAGGATAGGAGGTTGGGATATGGGGTTGGGATATGACAAGAATATATGAGGACTGGATATGAAGTCAAAAGATTCCTCCTTTGTTTATTTTCCTCTCCAACAGGGATTAGGAAGGAAAAACTGGGCAACGCCGGGTACTCAGCTAATAAATATATATATATATATATATATATATATATATATATATATATATAAAAAAATCTGGAGAAGCACAAACCAAAAAAGGAAAGTGATGATGGGTGCCAGCAGACCGTTGTCCAGTAGATAGCCAAGTAAATGAATTCCACAGCACTCCAAAATAAGATGCAAAAAATGGTGGATTTATTATCCTGATGGCATAACAACGTTTTGGCTGTCCACTTGCAGCCTTTTTCAAGCTCCTTTCAAGGAGCTTGAAAAAGGCTGCAAGTGGGCAGCCGAAATATTGCTATGCCGTCAGGCTTATTTTGGAGTGCTGCAGAATTCATTTACTTGGCTATATATATATATATATATATATATATATATATATATATAATCTAAAAAAAAGGATAATTCCGCAGCACACAGGGTAAAGTGCAAAAAAAAGTGGTGGTTTACTTTGAAAAGTGACATTTTGACCAGGCTCATCCAGTCTTTTTCAAGCAGTGCACATTCAAAGGTATACACACATTTAACCCCTTAAGGACGCAGGACGTAAATGTACGTCCTGGTGCGGTGGTACTTAACGCACCAGGACGTACATTTACGTCCTGTGCAAAACCGCTGGCATCGGAGCGAGCCAGAGACCCACCGGCAATGGCCGACGCCCGTGATCTCGCGGGCGTCCGCCATTAACCCCTCAGGTGCCGGGATCAATACAGATCCCGGCATCTGCGGCAGTGCGCGATTTGAATGAATGATCGGATCGCCCGCAGCACTGCTGCGGGGATCCAATCATTCAGAACGCCGCACGGAGGTCGCCTCACCTTCCTCCTTCCGGCTCCCGGCGTCTCCTGCTCTGGTCTGACATCGAGCAGACCAGAGCAGAAGATCGCCGATAACACTGATCTGTTCTATGTCCTATACATAGAACAGATCAGAATTAGCAATCATGGTATTGCTATGAATAGTCCCCTATGGGGACTATTCAAGTGTAAAAAAAATTTTAAAAAATGTAAAAGTTAAAGTAAAAAAAAAGTAAAAAATCCCCTCCCCAAATAAAAAAGTAAAACGTCCGTTTTTTTATATTTTACCCCCAAAAAGCGTAAAAAATAAATTTTATAGACATATTTGGTATCGCCGCGTGCGGAAATGTCCGAACTATTAAAATAAAATGTTAATGATCCTGTACGGTGAACGGCGTGAACGAAAAAAAAAAGTCCAAAATTGCTACTTTTTTAATACATTTTATTTTAAAAAAATTATAAAAAATGTATTAAAAGTTTTTTATATGCAAATGTGGTATAAAAAAAAAGTACAGATCATGGCGCAAAAAATTAGCCCCCATACCGCTGCTTATACGGAAAAATAAAAAAGTTAGAGGTCATCAAAATAAAGAGATTATAAAGGTACTAAATTGGTTAAAAAGTTTGTGATTTTTTTAAGCACAACAATAATAGAAAAGTATGTATTAATGGGTATCATTTTAATCGTATTGACCCTCAGAATAAAGAACACATGTCATTTTTACCATAAATTGTACGGCGTGAAAACGAAACCTTCCAAAATTAGCAAAATTGCATTTTTCTTTTTAATTTCCCCACAAAAATAGTGTTTTTTTGGTTGCGCCATACATTTTATGATATAATGAGTTATGTCATTACAAAGGACAACTGGTGGTGCAAAAAACAAGCCCTCATACTAGTCTGTGGATGGAAATATAAAAGAGTTATGATTTTTAGAAGGCAAGGAGGAAAAAATGAAAACGTAAAAATTAAATTGTCTGAGTCCTTAAGGCCAAAATGGGCTGAGTCCTTAAGGGGTTAAATAAGGGTATAAATTAACTGATACCTACGTGTCATAATTATATAATTAGTGTAAAAAATATCAAAATTCATACAATATTTCATATACATTAAAGGTGCTAAAGTGCAAGTAAATATAATAAACATCATATAATAAAGTGCCAGTGGATTAAATGCAATTCAAAAACAGATACTACCATAAATTATTAACAAGATGCCATAAGTACACATCTGAGAACAACACTATTATAATTAGGGGGTGGAGATAATATCAAACTCACCAGATGCATCATATCTGTAATGGCCGCCACCGCCGGCTCTCCGGCATCATACTTTTTTAACTGCGCATGCGTGCGCAGCGTCCCGGCTTACCATAATGCAATCACGGGCAAGCGTGTTATTCAGCCAATCAGCGTCTACATGTAGTCACATGACGCACATAACAGACAAGCACACGTGACCTAAATCGCAGAGTGTCAGGCATCGATCCCGTGCGCCTGCGCACTGTGCAATCTAGGCTAACTGACGCCATCTTTGTAATGGGAACTCGCCAGGCTGTGGACTTATATAGAGAACAGGCATAATACAGCTCATTGTAGCAGCATTGCAGGATACACATACATTTGTAGTACGGCATGAAACTCATGGTGTTATTCACACCCATGAGTCATGCCACCAACTCAAGCCAGGCAAAGGAGGTTGGTCCCGTCCCATTAAAGTGACAGGCACAACCACCAGCCTTAGTCCCACTCAGTCCACAGCTGGAAAGGGACATCAGATCCGGGCACAATGAAGTGTCAGGACAGATGCCCCCACCAATTGGGCATTTCTACTCACATGCATACACCTCGCTGCTCAAAAAAATGTATTAAATTGTTTTGTTCTCTATTGCCACAGAAGACCATGGAGTATTAGACTCCCCCAAAAATATGTCAGATGCCTAATCACTTACTTACACAAATATCGCGCAAGTGCATATGGATGCCATGATAAAGAAGGTATTTTTATTTTGTTGGTGTCCACATATTAAACAAAGTGAAAATAAAACTAAATATAAACAAAAAGAAACTTAAAAGAATATTTGCAAAAGATATAAAAATTATATATATATATATATATATATATATATATATATACACACACACACACACACACATATATATATATATATATATATATTCTCTGCATCAGGTGAGCATTGATATTTGTCTCCTCCTTAGCCTTTGCCCCAGTACAATGGCTGATTGGTTTGAACTTGAACTTGACTTTGCACAATTTATTAGAAGATTGAAGCAAAACATTTGGTTTGCCAACAAGGAGGTCTCGGTCCCGAATGTGAGATCTGAAAGTGACAAACGAGCCTCAAAATTCAATGATGTGGGGTTGAGGAACATTAGTGAGTTTCAGCCAAATGTTGTGTCTCATACAATTGAGACATTCAGTTGTGTAAGGAGAGACTTTCAGAAATTGAAAGAAAAATTGGTTGGGTTAAAACATCCTAAAATGACTCATAAGGAAATGAAATTGCTGTCTGAGCTCGTCCATGACAGAGAATTTGTCATTAAACCGGCCGACAAGGGCGGGGCCACAGTTGTTATGGATCGAGCCCAATACATCAATGAAGCTGAAAAACAACTTAGTGATGCTAATGTGTACCAACATGTTTCTAGGGATCCAAAACCGGAGATTGAGGAGAGGGGGCACAGGGTTGTTAATGATGGCTTTACAGCTGGTTTGATTGATGAGGATAATAAACAATATTTAACAGTTCTTTTCCCTGTAACTCCTCTCCTCTATCTTTTACCAAAAGGTCCACAAAGATCTGAGAAATCCGCCTGGGAGGCCTATTGTTTCCGGACGAAATTCGGTCACCTCCCGGATCTCAATCTTTTTGGACAAGATTCCGAGAAAATTTGCGGTAGGTACTAAATCGTATCTGAGGGATACTGGAGACTTTCTTGAGAAAATCTCCAAAATCACTGTACCTGATGGGGTGCTCTTGGCACCCTTTGATGTAGTAAGCCTCTACACCTCCATCCAACATGATGGAGGTGTAGAGGCGGTGAGACGTGCACTTACTAAAGCTGAATTCCCTTTGGAGAAAGTGGATTTCGGCACTTTGCTCCTCAGGGTGGTCCTAGAAAACAACTATTTCATGTTTAATGACAAATATTACATCCAGAAGCAAGGGACCGCCATGGGGAGCAATGTGGCTCCCACTTACGCTAATATCTATATGGCTCATCTCTAAGAAATGTCTATCTATATATCCCACCACTTTAGGCATGTCCTGAGGTGCTGGAGATATATCGATGAAATTTTTCTTCTTTGGACAGGGACGGAATCTGAATTGATACAGTTCCATATGTTCCTGAATTCTGTAGACAATAGCGTCAAATTTACACTGACTCACTCCACCAAGGAAATTAGTTTCCTGGACGTGAATATTATGGTACAGAATAATCATTCGACTACGGATCTTTTTGTAAAAGAAACAGACTGCAATACCCTCCTGTCCTTCAGCAGTTGCCACCCTTGGGCTATGGTTAACAGCTTACCTTATAGTCAGCTGCTGAGGGCCAAGAGGATTGTACAGGATGAAATAATACTTGACCTAGCAGTCAATAAAATGGTGGAGAACTTTCATGAAAGGGGTTACCCGAGGGCCCTAGTACAAAGACAAAAAGAGTCTTGAAGGGGGAGATTGTACAAAAGCGAGCCTCCGCACGCAATCCACGTATTCCATTTGTCACCACCTACAGTGATTGGTCTAGAGATATAACGGGAATTGTAGGGAAACATTGGCACTTGATTAGGGAGGGCTTCAACATTAAGGAGTTCAAGGAGTACCCCTAATGTCTTATAGGAGGAATACCAATCTGAAAGATAGATTGGTTAGAGCAGATATCTCTACTAAAACTGGCTGTGTTCAATGTTACTTAACTTTGGCAAAGAAGGGATGTTTCCCCTGTAGGTGGTGCGTGAATTGTGGCCTAATGCAAAAGGGCAACACATTTACTCACCCGACTACTGGGATTACATACCCAATAAAATTTTACCTGACGTGCGATACATAATTTGTTGTGTATGTTCTTTGGTGCCCATATGGTCTCCTCTATGTGGGGGAGACCACATGGGATTTAAAGACACGCCTTAACCAATAGGTATTCGATTAGAAAAAGGAAACTGGATTTACCTGTGTCCAGTCACTTTACGGTAAAGGGACACAGTGAACGAGAACTGAGATTTATGGTCTTGGACCACATACCAATTCCAAAGAGTGTTAGACAAGCTGCCCTGAAAAAGTGTGAACTTAAATGGATTTATATGTTAACCCCTTAATGACCAAGCCCATTTTCACCTTAAGGACCAGGCCAATTTTATTTTTGCGTTTTCGTTTTTTCCTCCTCGCCTTCTAAAATCCATAACTCTTTTATATTTCCATCTACAGACCCATATAAGGGCTTGTTTTTTGCATGAGCAATTTTACTTTGTAATGAAACCTCTCATTTTACCATAAAATGTACGGGGAACCCCCCCAAAAAAAATTTAGGGAGGAAATTGAAATGAAAAACAAGATTTTGCACATTTTGGAGTGGTTCGTTTTCACACTGTACAATTTACGGTAAAAATGACATGTGTTCTTTATTCTGTGGGTCAATACGATTAAAATTATACCCATTGCTAGATACTTTTATATTTTTGTACCGCTTTAAAAAAATATAACACTTTTTGTACAAAATCAGTAATCTAAAATCGCCCTATTTTGACCACCTATAACTTTGTCATTTTTCCGTATATAGGGAGGTATGAGGGCTCATTTTTTGAGCCATCATCTGTACTTTTGTTAGATACACTGCTCAGTATTATCGGCGATCTTCTGCTCTGGTCTGCTCGATCGCAGACCAGAGCAGAAGACCACGGGAGACTGCTGGAGCAAGGTGAGGGGATCTCCGGATACCATGCTGGATGATCGGATCGCCGCGGCATCGCTGCGGGCGATCCGATCATCCAATCCATGTACCGCAATGCCGCAGATGCCGTGATCTGTATTGATCACGGCATCTGACGGGTTAATGGTGGACATCCGCGCGATCGCGGATGTCGGCCATTAAGGGCGTGTCACCGGCTGCTGCTAGCAGCCGGAACCTGCCGTGTATGACGCGAGCACCGTCATGCACAGAACGTAAATGTACGTCCTGGTGCGGGAAGTCCCGCCAAGCCAGGACGTACATTTAAACACCTTGAAACCAAATGGGTTAAACGTTGAGTTTAAAACCTCGTCAAGGATCTTAAATAAGTAGTTTTGGATGAAAATATTTGTTGGATAATTTCTGCATTTATGTTGGTATATTGTTTGCACATTCTATGAGTTGATTTTTGTGATTTTATTTCAATTTTTTTCAGATTCCATATGAGGAGACAACTATCAATACTCACCTGATGCAGAGAATCTACATATATATATATATATATATATATATATATATATATATATATACACCGGTATATATATATATATATATATATATATATATATATATATATATATACACCGGTATATATATGTATATATATATAATTTTGTTTATATCTTTTGCAAATATTCTTTTAAGTTTCTTTTTGTTTATATTTAATTTATTTTCACTTTGTTTAATATGTGGCCACCAACAAAATAAAAATACCTTTATCATGGCATCCATATGCACTTGCGGGATATTTGTGTTAGTAAGTGATTAGGCATCTGACATATCTTTGGGGGAGTCTGATACTTCATGGTCTTCTGTGGCAATAGAGAACAAAGCAATTTAATACATTTTTTTGAACAGCGAGGTGTATGCATGTGAGTAGAAATGCCCAATTGGTGGGGGCGTCGGTGCTGACACTTCATTGTGGACTATGGACTGAGTGGGACTAAGGCTGTCACTTTAATGGGATGGGACCAACCTCCTTTGTCTGGCTTGAGTTGGTGAATAACACCATGAGTTTCATGCCGTACTACGAATGTATGTGTATCCTGTAATGCTGCTACAATGAGCTGTATTATACCTGTTCTCTATATAACTCCCCAGCCTGGCGACTTCCCGTTACAAAGATGGCGTCAGTTAGCCTAGATTGCACAGTGCGCAGGCGCATGGGATCGATGCCTGACACTCTGCGATTTAGGTCACGTGCGCGCATCTGTTATGTGCGTCATGTGACTACATGTAGACGCTGATTGGCTGAATAACACGTTTGCCCGTGATTGCATTATGGTAAGCCAAGACGCTGCGCACGCATGCGCAGTGATAAAAGTATGATGCCGGAGAGCCGGCGGTGGCGGCCATTACAGTTATAATGCATCTGGTGAGTTTGATATTATCTCCACCCCCTAATTATAACAGTGTTGTTCTCAGATGTGTACTTATGGCATCTTGTTAATAACTTATGGTAGTATCTGTTTTTGAATTGATTTAATCCACTGGCACTTTATTATATGATGTTTATTATATTTGCTTGCACTTTAGCACCTTTAATGTATATGAAAACTGTATGAATTTTGATATTTTTTACACTAATTATATAATTGTGACACTTAGGTATCAGTTAATTGATACCCTTATTTAAATGTGTGTATACCTTTGAATGTGCACTGCTTGAAAAAGACTGGATGAGCCTGGTCGAAACGTTGCTTGCTGTGAAAACACTTTTTAATATGGAATAAACCACCACTTTTTTTGCACTTCCCTCTGTGTGCTGCGGAATTATCCTTTTTTTGATTGTATCTATGGTGAGCCCTTGACCACAGCTCCAATTTCTGCGTGCACCACCAATACTTTCTCCATCATCCGGTGTGCTGTTCATCTCCTCATTTGCTTATATATATATATATATATATATATATATATATATATATATATATAGTACCTTAGCCCCTTAAGGACACTGGGCGTATGCATACGCCCCAGTTTTTAAGTCCTTAAGGACTAAAAGCGCATGGGTATGCTCGTGGGAATTCCGGTCCCCGCCGCTTGCCAGGCGGGGACCGGACCGGGGTGACTACTAATATCTGTCAGCAGGCACCCTGTGCAAACCTCTAGGGGGTCCCGAGACCCCCCCAGGTCGGCGATTGCCACAAATCGTCAGTCAATTCAGACCAACGATTTGCCGATATTCCGGGTCAATCAAGTCTTTGGTGACCCGGTGACCCAGAAACAAAGGGTGAATGGGGCTGTCCGAGACTCACGACCGACCAATCATGACCCTGTTGGGCAGCGATCGGGACGGGGTAGATGGTGGAGATCGGCACCAGCGGGGGTCTCCTACCTTGCCCTGGTCCGGCGAGTTCCCTTCAGTGGCCGCGACAGGAGCAGTAGGATCAGCAGCAGCGGTGGCGCTTCCGGCGACAGCATACAGCAGGAGGTGAGACCTTTTCACTTCCTGCTGTTGCTTAGCAACAACTCGCAGCATGCACAGCCAAAGGGCATGCTGGTATTTGTAGTATTGCAACAGCTGGAGTTCCAACTAACAACTCCCAGCATGCCATTTGGTAGTCTGTGCATGCTGGGGGGTATTAGTTTTGCAACAGCTGGAGGCACATTTTTTCTATGAAAAATTGTGCAGCCAGCTGTTGCATAACTACGACTACCAACATGCATAGACTACCAAAGGGCATGCTGGGAGTTGTAGCAGTTTGCCTCCAGCTGTTGCAAAACTACAACTCCCAGCATGAGCTTCGACTGTCAATGCATGCTGATTGTTGCAGTTTTGCAACAGCTAGAGAGACGCATTGGTTGTGAAACCGAGTTTGTTACCTATCTGTGTTATGCAACCAGTGTGCCTCCAGATGTTGCAAAAATACAACTCCCAGCATGCACTGAGAGACTGTAGGTGCTGGGAGTTCTAGTTTTGCAACAGCTGGAGGCACACTGGTTGTGAACACTGAGTTAAGTAACAAACTCTGTGTTTCGCAACCAATGTGCCTCCAGCTGTTGCATAACTACAACTCCCATCATGTATGGTCTGTCAGTGCATGCTGGGAGTTGTAGTTTTGCAAAAGCTGGAGGTTTGCCCCCCACCCATGTGAATGTACAGAGTACATTCACACGGGCGGGTTTACAGAGATTTCTGCTTCAAGTTTTCTGCCGCAGCTCAACTCCCAACGAGAATCACATTGTAAACCTCCGCCCGTGTGAATGTACCCTAAAAACACTACACTACACTGACACATAATAAAGGGTAAAACACTATCAGCAGGCACCCTGTGCAAACCTCTGGGGGGTCCCCCCCCCCTCCAATAAAAAAAAAACATATTGTACTGCAGTGTTTCCAAAACGGAGCTTCCAGCTTTTGAAAAACAACAACAGTATTGCCGGACAGCCACTGACTGTCAAGGCCGGGAGTTTTGCAACAGCTGGAGACACCCTGTTTTGGAAACACTGCCGTAGGGTATTTTTGTGGCGGATTCAAATCCCCAATTTAATCCTCAAATGCGCATGGTGCTCTCACACTTCGGAGCCCTGTTGTATTTCAAGGAAACAGTTTAGGGCCACATAAGGGGTATCTCCATACTCGGGAAAAATTGCGTTACAAATTTTGGGGGGCTTTTTATCCCTTTCCCCCTTATGAAAAGGTAAAGTTGGGGTCTACACCAGCATGTTAGTGTAAAAAAAAAATGTTTACACTAACATGCTGGTGTTGCCCCATACTTTTAATTTTCACAAGCGGTAAAAGGAAAAAAAGTCCCCCAAAATTTGTAACGCCATTTCTCCTGAGTACAGAACTACCCCATATAAGGGTGTAAAGTGCTCTGCGGACGCACAACATGGCTCAGAAGTGACAGTGTGCCATGTACATTTGAGGTCTAAATTGGTGATTTGCACAGGGGTGGCTGATTTTACAGCGGTTCTGACATAAACGCAAAACAATAAATACCCAGATGTGACCACCTTTTGGAAACTACACCCCTCATTGAATGTAACAAGGGGTATAGTGACCCCTAAAACCCCACAGGTGTTTGACAAATTTCCGTTAAAGTTGGATGTGAAAATGAAAAAAAAAAAATTTCACTAAAATGCTAGTGTTACCCTAAATTTTTCATTTTCACAAGGGAGAATAGGAAAAAAAGTCCCTCAAAATGTGTAGCCCCATTTCTTCTGAGTAAGAACATATCCCATATGTGGATGTAAAGTGCTCTGAGGGCGAACTACATTGCTCAGAAGAGAAGGAGCGCCATTGGGCTTCTGGAGAGAGAATGTGTCCAAAATTGAAGGCCATGAGTGTTTACAAAGCCCCCATAGTGCAAGAACAGTAGACCCCCCCACACACATGTGACCCCATTTTGGAAACTACACCCCTCATGTATTGTAATAAGGGGTACAGTGAGCATTTGCACCCCACAGGTGTCTGAAAGATTTTCAGAACAGTGGTCCGTGAAAATGATTTTTTTTTTTCATTTGCACAGCCCACTGTTCCAAAGATCTGTCAAATGCCAGTGGGGTGTAAATGTTCACAGCACCATTTTTTTTTTCTGTTCTGGCACCATAGGGAATTCCTAAATGTGACATACCCACCAAAAACCATTTCAGCAAAATATGCTTTCCAAAAGCCAAATGTGACTTCTTCTCTTCTGAGCATTGTAGTGCGGCCGCAGTGCACTTGACATCCACACATGGGGTATTTCCATACTCAGAAGAGATGGGGTTACACATTGTGGGGGGCATTTTCTCCTATTACCCCTTGTAAAAATGTAAAAGTTGGGGGAAAACCAGCATTTTAGTGAAAAAAAATTCATTTACACATCCAACTTTAACGAAAAGTCGTCAAACACCTGTGGGGTGTTAAGGCTCAGCGGACCCCTTGTTACATTCCTCGAGGGGTGTAGTTTCTAAAATGCTATACCATGTTGTTTTTTTTGCTGTTCTGGCACCATAGGGGCTTCCAAAATGGGACATGCCCCCCAAAAAGCCATTTCAGAAAAACTCACTCTCCAAAATCCCACTGTCGCTCCTTCCCTTCTGAGGCCTCTAGTGCACCCACAGAGCACTTGACATACACATATGAGGTATTACCTTACTCAAGAGAAATTGGGTTCCAAATTTCGGGGGCTTTTTCTCCTTTTACCCCTTGTAAAATTTAAAAAACTGGGTCTACAAGAACATGCAAGTGTAAAAGATGAAGATTTTGAATTTTCTCCTTTACCTTGCTGCTATTCCTGTTAAACACCTAAAGGGTTAACACACTTTCTAAATGTCATTTTTAATACTTGGGGGTTGCAGTTTTTATACTGGGGTAATTTATGGGGTATTTCTAATATGAAGACCCCTCAAATCCACTTCAAAGCTGAACTGGTCCCTGAAAAATTCTGATTTTGAAAATTTTGAGAAAAATTGGAAAATTGCTGCGGAAATTTGAAGCCCTCTGGTGCCTTCCAAAAGTAAAAACATGTCAACTTTATGCTGCAAATATAAAGTAGACATATTGTTTATGTGAATCAATATATAATTTATTTGGAATATGCATTTTCCTTACAAGTAGAGAGTTTCAAAGTTAGAAAAATGCAAAATTTTCTACATTTTCATGAAATTTGGGGATTTTTCACCAAGAAAGGATACAAGTAACAACGAAAATTTACCACTGTGTTAAAGTAGAATATATCATGAAAAAGCAATCTTGGAATCAGAATAATTGGTAAAAGCATCCCAGAGTTATTAATGCATAAAGTGGTCAGAATTGCAAAAAAGGGCTCAGTCCTTAAGGGGTTAAAAACACTACAGCTCTTGTTCACAAAAACATAACCCTAGCACGGCGCACAAAGTTATTGGGGTCAGAACAGGGAAATTAACAGATTTAGTTTTTTAAGTTTTCTATTTTTTATTTATTGTTTTTTTTTTTACTATGAAGCGAAACATAAATAATACAAGTTTGGTCTCATTGCAATCTTACTGATACAAAGAAGAAAGTTAGCCTGTCAGTTTTACCGTATTATGAAGGCCCAAAAACGTATTGCCGCATAAATTTGCATATCTAATCCTGGAGATAAACTGTCACAGGATGAAAAAATGCTGTGACAGTAAGGTGACATTGGTGACGACTAGAGGACCCCCGGCGGCCTGCCCCCCCCCTCCCCCAATCAGCACCCGTTCTGCCGATGCATCCAAGTTCCGCAGAACGGGTGCTATAGATGATGCGGTCACACTGATCGCAGCATCTATAGTGTGAAAGAGGGAGGAGGCTCACTCTGCTCTTCATCGGCATCCTGCAAAACGATTGTGGGGCATTGATGGTAGCCATGGGAAACAGAGGTCTGACAATGCCTCTGTTGTCATGGCTACCCAAGCTGAATAGACTCTGCCTGAGTCTGATCGCCTGTACTATGTAATATAATACAGTGCAGCACATATGTATACTTCACTGTATTATATGTACATAAAAAAGTGAAAAATAAATGTAATTTTTTTTTTTAAATTAACAAACAAAAAAGCGAAAAAAATAAAAATAAAATGTTAACAGGACATGCGCCATAAATGTACAGTACTACTGGGCATGCTAGGATTTGTAGTTTTGGACATCTGGAGAGCAACAGTTTAGAGATCAATGTGCAGTGGTCTTTAAAATGTGGCCCTCCAGATCTTGCATAACTACAACTCCCATCATGCACGAACAGCAAATGGATGTCTGGGCATTCTGGGAGGGTGTTGTAGTTGTGTGCCTCCAGCTGTTGCATAACTACAACTCCCAACATGCCCCTAGTTCTGCAACAACTAAGTTAGGTTTTGTTTTCTAACTCAGTGACTCCCCATATGATGGCTTTTTTTTTGCGCCACCAATTCTACTTTGTAATGACGTCAGTCATTGTGGCCAAAAATCTACGGTAAAATGGAAAAAAAAATCATTGTGAGACAAAATTGAAAAACAAAACGCAGTTTTGTAACTTTTGGGGGCTTCCGTTTCTACGTAGTACATTTTTCGGTAAAAATGACACCTGATATTTATTCTGTAGGTCCATACAGTTAAAATGATACCCTACTTATATAGGTTTGATTTTTTCGTACTTCTGGAAAAAATCATAACTTCATGCAGGAAAATGTATACGTTTAAAATTGTCATTTCTGACCCCTATAAGTTTTTTATTTTTCTGTGTATGGGGCGGTATGAGGGCTCATTTTTTGTGCCATGATCTGAAGTTTTCAAGGGTACCATTTTTGCATTGATAGGACTTATTGATCGCTTTTTATTCATTTTTTCATTATATAAAAAGTGAACATAAATGCACTATTTTGGACTTTGGAATTTTTTTGCGCGCACGCCATTGACCGTGCGGTTTAATTAACGATATATGTTTATAATTTGGACATTTTCACACGCGGCGATACCATATATGTTTATTTTTATTTACACTGTGTTTTTTTTATGGGAAAAGGGGGGTGATTCAAACTTTTAATAGGGAAGGGGTTAAATGATATTTATTCACTTTTTTTTCACTATAACACTGCACACACTGATCTTTCACATTGATCACTGGTTTCTCATAAGATGATTCTGCCGCTTGACTGCTCATGCCTGGATCTCAGGCACTGAGCAGTCATTCGGCGATCGGACAGCGAGGAGGCAGGTAGGGACCCTCCTGCTGTCCTGTAAGCTGTTCGGGATGCCGCGATTTCACCGCAGCTATCCCAAACAGCCCACTGAGCTAACCGGCATGGTTTCAGTTTCACTTTAGATGCAGCGTTCAACTTTGAACGCCGCGTCTAAAGGGTTAATAGCTCGCGGCATTGATCGCTGTTAGCCACGGGTCCCCGGCCGGGCCCGACCCGCTATGACACGGGGTCACGCCGTGGCCCCGCGTTATAGATTGGGAGCGGACACATGCCATTCCAGTACGTCATGTGTCCTTAAGGGGTTAAATCAACTGGTGTCAGAAAGTTAAACAGAATTGTACATTACTTCTATTTAATCCCTCAAGGACCAGGCCCATTTTAACCTTCAGGACTAGGCCAATTTTAGTTTTGCGTTTTTGTTTTTCCTCCTCACCTTCTAAAATCCATAACTATTTTATATTTCCATCTACAGACCCATATAAGGGCTTGTTTTTATGTGCGACCAATTGTACTTTGCAATGAAACCTCTCATTTTATCAAAAAATGTATGGCAAACCCAAAAAAATTTTAATGAAAAACACAATTTTACGGTAAAAATGGCATGTGCACACTTTTTGTACAAAATCAGTAATATAAAATCACCCTATTTTGACCACCTATAACTTTATCATTTTTCCGTATGCTGAGCCTATACCGCACCTTTTTGCATCATAATCTGTTCTTTTAATTGATATCACATTTGCTATATAAAACTGTTAGATCACTTTTTATGAATTTTTTTAAAATAAAATATGACAAAAAAGCAGAATTTAACTTTTTTATTTTTTACATTTACGCCGTTCACCGTACTGGATCATTAACATTATATTTTGATAGTTTGGACATTTATGCACATGGCAATACCAAATATGTTTATAAAATTATTTTAAAAAAAGTTTTACGCTTTTTGGGGGTAAAATGGGAAAAGGGACAATTTTCATTTTTATTGTGGAAGGGGATTTTTCACTTTTTTTTACTTTTTAATTTTACATTTTTCAACTTTTATTTTTTTACACTTTTTAATGTCCCCATAGGGGACTATCAATAGCAGTCACTGGATTGCTAATACTGTTCAGTGCTATGTATAAGTCATATTACTGATCAGTATTATCAGCTATCTTCTGCTATGGTCTGCTCGATCTCAGACCAGCGCAGAAGACCCGAGGAGGCGGCCGGAAGGCAGGTGAGGGAACCTCAGGCTGCCAGTACAGATGATCCGATCCCCGTGGCAGCGCTCCGATCCCCGTGGCAGCGCTCCGATCCGATCATCCATTTTAACTGATCTGATCATCTATTTTAACATGCGCATTGCCGATATCACAATCGCAGATATCGGCCATTACCGGCAGGTCTCTGGCTGCTGATGGAAAAAGAAAAAATTACCCAGGGTATCTGTGTCCCAATCAGGGACTAAAGGAGCCGCAAATCTATAAAATGGTTGCTCACCGGAAGTATGTAGAAATAGGCATATCACCCCTTAGGGTTACTCAGCATGTGGAAGCGAACTGCACGGCCCAGGGTCCAACAGGAGAGGATGAAATCTTCTCCCGTATGATCAAGAAGAAATGAAGAGAGAAAAAAACGGAACCTTGTCTAGGCGCTGTTCGCAGATCCAGGTTAATGAAACACGAATATGTATGGAAAGTAAAGTGCCCGGAGGCACTGCATTTATTAATAGAGCTTCCAATTACGCGTTTCTGAGGGTATTTCCTCCTTCCTCAGATTGGCATACACACGATAGCACCAGGGGTGCTATATATACAAACATAAACACCCACTTAAGGTGGGCGGAACTAAGCACGTTACATAATAAGCATTCAAAATTATGAGAAACAATATAAGAGCATTTACAGATGTTAAATATAATTAAAATCAGTATATAGGAACAAACATCATTAAAATATTTGTGCATTCAACACTGTTACAATTATGTAACTAAAGGTCACAGCAAGTCCGCAGCTTCCATGCCCCGGTAGTGATACATGAGAGCTAGGTTCACTGAACCATAAACAAACACAGCGTAGCTGAGTGTGTAACAATGTGCTGATAGGACTGTTTGTTATGTAACTAAGGACGCGTTGCCTGGGGTCGGGAAACATGTGGATAGCCAGGAGACAAGAAGACGCGATGTGCTTAGAGAAGTACACTGCAGACTCGCGCTGTCAGAAGAGAAAGTCCTGTGAAATCGCAGGCTCCCGGCACGTTCCTGATAAGGGTGGGTTCACACCACGATTTTCTATACAGTTTTTGGATACGTTTTTTTTTTTAAAAACGTATGCAACTGTACAGAAAACCGTGCCCATAGACTTTCCATTCAAAACCGTATGCACCATATTGCATACGGTTGTCTCCATTTTTACACCACACGGTTTTTTCCTTTTTTTTTCTGGACAGAAAACCATGGCCTACCACGGTTTTTGGTCCAGGTGAAAAACCTTATTGATCCGTATATGTTTTTTTAAACATGGGAGTCAATGGGAACCGTACAGAAATGTATGTGTGTACTGTTCCATCCAGTTTTTACCATACAGTTTTTGACTTTGCACAGTTTTTTTTCTTGGAATTTCAATCAAACAAGTGAAACTTTATTCATAATGGAGTGAAAAGTTCAAAACGTATGCATTTTTTTTCTTAAAAAACGGATGCAACCGGACATCACTTTTCAAACCGTATACGGTTTTCAACTGTATACAGATAAAACTTTGTACACACGTTTTGATACAGTTTAGTCAGGCTTTGAGGAATCCGTTTTTTTTTATCAAAAACCTGAAAAAAAAAACTGTATTGCAAAAATGTGGTGTGAACCCACCCTAAGACATGGAAACAAAAGAACAAATATCAGAGGCTAATTTAGAATAGGTAGCTGGTCATAAAGTCTAGGCAGTGAGTTAGTTTTTGTGAAATTAAAGCCATAAGGATTATAGGGACTAGCATATAGATAGGGATGCTGTCAGGATCCGGATACTGTGAGGTTACTGGTGGTGGATCCTCTGTGTCAGTGGCGTGATGACGTGGGCCGTACCAGGGGAACGGAGTCTAAGGGGTTACTGGTTTTGACCAGAGCCCGCCGCAAAGCAGGATGGACTTGCAGCGGCAGGTAAACCCCAGGTCGTTCCACCCGATAGCGACTCAACCCCAACTGACGGCTGAGACAGGCGCGGTACAAGGGATTAGACAAGAGCAAGGACGGATGTAGCAGAAGGTCAGGGCAGGCAGCAAGGATCATAGTCAGGGGCAACGGCAGAGGGTCTGGAACACTGGCTTGGGACATACAAGGAAACGCTTTCACTGGCACAAGGCAACAAGATCCGGCAATACTGGGAAGGGGAAGTGAGGTTATATAGAGAGGACACAGGTGTGAGCACTAATTGGGTCAGACGCCAATGAGTGGCGCACTGGCCCTTTAAATCGCAGAGAGCCGGCGCGCGCGCCCTAGGGAGTGGGGCCGCGCGCGCCGGGACTGAGTCGTTGGGGAACAGGACGGATGATTTGGGAGCCGCACGCGGGTCGCATCCCCGCCGGTGACATTAATGCAGCTCTCCCGGTCAGCGGGGAGGAGCAGGGACCCAGAGCACTCGGCGTAACAGTACCCCCCCTTGGGTCTCCCCCTCTTTTTGGAACCCAAAAACTTGCGAATGAGCTCCTTGTCGGGTTCCCAAGACCTTTCTTCGGGGCCACAATTATCCCAATCTACGAGAATTTTTTTTTACCTCTGAGCATTTTGGACCCGAGGATTTCCTTAACAATGAAGACATCGGAGGAGCCAAAGACAGGAGCTGGAGCGACAACCTTGGGAGAGAAGCGGTTAAGAACAAGAGGTTTGAGAAGAGAAATATGAAAAGAGTTAGGAATACGGAGAGAAGGGGGAAGAAGAAGTTTGTAGGAGACAGGATTGATTTGACTCTTGATTTTGAAAGGTCCAAGATAACGTGGTCCCAGCTTATAGCTGGGAACACGGAAGCGGATATACTTGTCAGAGAGCCACACTTTGTCCCCAGGAGCGAAGACAGGAGGAGTTCTTCTCTTCTTATCGGCATGTCTCTTCATACGAAACGAGGTCAGTAGGAGCGACTTTTGAGTTTCCTTCCAGATGATAGAGAAGTCCCGGGTAACTTCATCAATGGCAGGCAATCCAGAAGAAGTGGGAATGGGGAGGGGGGGGCAGAGGGTGACGGCCGTACACCACAAAGAACGGGGATTTGGCAGAAGATTCAGAGTTTTTGAAATTGTACGAGAATTCAGCCCAGGGTAGAAGGTCGACCCAATCGTCTTGGCGGGAGGAAACAAAATGTCGCAAATAGTCACCAAGGATCTGGTTAACTCTCTTTACTTGCCCATTGGATTGGGGATGATAGGAGGACGAGAAATTTGATTTGATTTTTAATTGATTACAGGGAGCTCTCCAAAATTTCGATACAAATTGGACGCCTCTATCCGAAACGATATGCATGGGTAGCCCGTGAAGGCAAAAAATATGCATAGAAAATTGCTTCGCCAACTGTGGCGCAGAAGGAAGACCTGGAAGCGGAATGAAGTGTGCCATTTTGGAGAAACGATCAACGACCACCCAGATGACGGTGTTGCCATGGGATACAGGAAGATCCGTAATAAAATCCATGGCAATTTGAGACCATGGTTGCTCAGGAACAGGTAAAGGAAGGAGGAGTCCAGCAGGCTTCTGGCAAGGGGTCTTGTCCCGGGCACAAACTGTACAGGCCCGAATGAAATCAGCGACATCACCCTCCAGCGTAGGCCACCAATATAAACAAGAAATAAGTTGGATGGACTTCTTGACCTCCAGCGAGGTGAGAGGAATGTCCCCACTTGAGGATCTTGAGGTGCTGGCGTGGAGGGACAAAGGTCTTTCCAGGAGGAGTTTGTCTAATAGAAGCTGGAGCAGAGGAGACCAGGCACTCAAGAGGTACTATGTGTTGTAGAGGGGCTTCAGATTCGGTAGCATCAGAGGAACGTGAAAGGGCGTCAGCCCTGACGTTTTTGTCAGCAGGACGAAAGTGAATCTCGAAGTTAAAGCGGGCAAAAAACAACGACCACCTAGCCTGGCGAGGGTTCAGACATTGGGCAGACTAGAGATACGAGAGATTCTTGTGATCTGTGTAGATGACAATGGGGTGTTTGGAACCTTCCAGTAGATGCCTTCATTCTTCCAGAGCTAGCTTGATGGCCAGAAGTTCACGATCACAATGGAGTAATTTTTTTCCGCCGGAGAGAAGGTTTTAGAAAAGAAACCACAAGTAATATTATGTCCGGTAGAGTTTTTTTGGAGGAGTACGGCTCCGGCTCCGACTGAGGAGGCGTCCATTTCCAGCAAGAAGGGTTTCGATGGATCAGGTCTGGACAGTACTGGAGCAGAAGCGAAGGTAGTTTTGAGGCGATTGAAGGCCTCATCCGCTTGAGGAGGCCAGGACTTAGGGTTGGCATTCTTCCTGGTTAGGGCCACAATCGGAGCCACAATGGTGGAAAAATGGGGAATAAACTGTCGGTAGTAGTTGGCAAATCCTAAGAAGCATTGGATAGCACGGAGTCCAGAAGGGCGTGGCCAGTCTAAAACCACTGACAGTTTGTCTGGGTCCATTTGAAGTCCCTGGCCAGAGACTAGGTAACCTAGGAAGGGAAGAGATTGGCATTCAAAGAGACATTTCTCCATTTTGGCATACAGTTGATTTTCGCGGAGTCTCTGGAGCACTAGGCGGACATGACGACGGTGTTCCTCTAGACTAGAGGAGAAAATCAAGATGTCGTCCAGGTAAACCACAACACAGGAATATAACAAGTCCCGAAATAACTCATTAACGAAGTCCTGGAAGACTGCAGGGGCGTTGCAGAGCCCAAAGGGCATAACAAGATATTCGAAAAGTCCGTCTCTGGTATTAAATACAGTTTTCCACTCATCCCCTTTCCTGATGCAAATGAGATTATATGTGCCTCTTAAGTCCAATTTAGTGAAGATGTTGGCGCCACGAAGGTGGTCAAAGAGTTCCGAGATTAGAGGCAGGGGATAGCGTTTTTTGATGGTGATTTTATTTAAATCGCGGTAGTCAATACATGGCCGTAGGGTACCGTCTTTTTTTGAAACAATGAAGAACCCGCTCCGGCAGGGGATGAGGACTTGCGAATAAATCCCCTCTTTAAATTTCCTGGATGTAGTCTGACATGGCTTGAGTCTCTGGGGCGGACAGAGGATAGATCCTGCCCCGGGGTGGAGTAGTACCAGGAAGGAGGTCAATAGGGCAGTCTTAAGGCCTATGAGGTGGCAAAGTCTCTGCTTGTTTTTTACAGAAAACATCGGCATAGTCCAGGTAGGTCTTGGGAAGACCTGGTATAGGTGGAGCCACAGGGGTTTGACTGATGGGAGCAGACGTGAGGCATTGTTTGAGACAAGAAGAACCCCAGCTATTGATCTCCCCGGTAGTCCAGTCAGACGTTGGAGCCATGGCAAGCCGAGGAGAATTTCAGAGGTGCAGTTGGGTAGGACAAGAAATTCTATTTTTTCGTGATGCAGTCCAATGCACATTAACAGGGGTTCTGTGCGGTAACGCACAGTGCAGTCCAATTTTTTTCCATTAACTGAAGAGATGAAGAGTGGTCTGACAAGACTGGTCGCTGGGATGTTGAACCTATTAACGAAAGAGGCCAAAATAAAATTTCCTGCAGATCCGGAATCCAAGAAGGCCACAGCTGAGAAGGAGGAGCTAGCAGACGAAGAAATCCGCACAGGCACAGTAAGACGTGGAGAAGCAGAATTCACACCTAGAGCTGTCTCACCTTTGTGTGGAATCGGAGTGCGTTTTTCCTGACGCGGAGGACGGATAGCACAGTCTTTTAGGAAGTGTTCGGTACTAGCACAGTACAGGCATAGATTCTCGTTACGGCGGCGAGTCCTCTCTTGTAGGGTCAGGCGGGACCGGTCCACTTGCATAGCCTCCACGGCAGAAGGCACAGGAACAGATTGCAGTGGACTTGAGAAGAGAGGAGACGGGGAGAGAAATCGCCTGGTGCGAACAAAGTCCTTCTCTTGTCGGAGCTCCTGGCGTCTTTCAGAAAAACGCATGTCAATGCGGGTGGCCAAATGGATACGTTCATGCAGGTTAGCAGGAATTTCTCGTGCGGCCAGTACATCCTTGATGTTGCTGGATAGGCCTTTCTTGAAGGTCGCGCAGAGGACCTCATTGTTCCAGGATAATTCAGAAGTGAGAGTACGAAATTGGATGGTGTATTCGCCCACAGAAGAACTTCCTTGGACAAGGTTCAACAAAGCAGTCTCGGCAGAAGAGGCCCGGGCTGGTTCCTCGAAGACACTACGAACCTCAGCGAAGAAGGACTGGACAGTGGCAGTGACAGGATCATTGCGATCCCAGAGCGTTGTGGCCCATGACAAGGCCTTTCCAGACAGGAGACTAACCACGAAATCCACCTTAGACCGTTCTGTGGGAAATTGGTCTGACATCATCTCCAAGTGTAGGCAACATTGAGACAGGAAACCACGGCATAGTTTAGAGTCCCCATCGAATTTGTCCAGCAGGGATAAGCGGATGCTGGGAGTGGCCACTCGCTGCGGAGGGGGTGCAGGAGCTGGCGGAGGAGATAGTTGCTGAAGCTGTGGCAGGAGTTGTTGCAGCATGACAGTCAGTTGGGTCAGCTGTTGTCCTTGTTGCACTATCTGTTGAGATTGCTGGGCGACCACCGTGGTAAGGTCAGCGACAACTGGCAGCGGGACCTCAGCCGGATCCATGGCCGGATCTACTGTCAGGATGCGGATACTGTGAGGATACTGGTGGTGGATCCTCTGTGTCAGTGGGGTGATGACGTGGGCCATACCAGGGGAACGGAGTCTAAGGGGTTACTTGTTTTCACCAGAGCCCGCCGCAAAGCGGGATGGACTTGCAGCGGCAGGTAACCTCCAGGTCGTTCCACCCGATAGCGACTCAACCCCAACTGACGGCTGAGACAGGCGTGGTACAAGGGATTAGACAAGAGCAAGGTCGGACGTAGCAGAAGATCAGGGCAGGCAGCAAGGATCGTAGTCAGGGGCAACACTGGCTTTGGACATACAAGGAAACGCTTTCACTGGCACAAGGCAACAAGATTCGGCAATACTGGGAAGGGGAAGTGAGGTTATATAGAGAGGACACAGGTGTGAGCACTAATTGGGACCCTTTAAATCGCAGAGAGCCGGCGCGCGCACGGCCTAGGGAGCGGGGCCGCTCGCGCCGGGACTGAGCAGTCGGGGAACAGGACGGGTGAGGAGACCGGGATGCGAGCCGCGAGCGGGCGCGTCCCGCTACGCGGGTCGCATCCCCACCGGTGACATTAATGCAGCGCTCCCGGTCAGCGGGTCTGACCGGGGCGCTGCAAGAAGGTGAACGATGCGAGCGCGCCGGGGAAGAGCAGGGACCCGGAGCGGTCGGCGTAACAGATGCATTGTTAACCAACATGATGTTGCTAGGGGAAATGGCAAAAAAGCACCAACATAAGGAAGTCATGCAATGTACACTGGGGATGGCATTGAATCATAGAATATAAGTATATGGTGAATAAGTAGTAGCAGCAAGGAAGAATAAAGTGTGCAGTGGCAATAAATATCTCTCTATAAAAAGTGTAAAAAAAATAAAAAATATATATGCATAATACATCTATAAATAGCGTATAATTATCCCTCCATAAAATATATAAAAAATCTCATAATATATATTGTTAAGTGTAAAAAACATCAGTGTTACCAAATAGAATTCATACTAATATATAAATATAGGGGGAGATTTATCAAAATCTGTGAAGAGTCAAAGTTGCCCAGTTGCCCATAGCAACCAATCAGATTGTTTCTTTTATTTTTCAGAGGCCTTGTTAAGAATGTGAGAAGGAACCTGATTGGTTGCTATGGGCAACTCAGCAACTTTGACTCTCCACAGGTTTTGATAAATATTCCTCATAGAGTGCAAGTTGATAGCAGCAAAAGCACCTACAAACTGGAGTGGCAGCACCAATCCAACTCCAGTGAATGTGCACCAAATACTAAAATATAGAGTGTAGCGATTTAAAGGGCATACACATATCCATAAAAACCATAGGGGAGATTCATGTATGCATATAAATATACCGTATTTTGTTGCCGTATAAGACGCACTTTTTCTTCCCCAAAACTGGGGGAAAAAAGTCGGTGCGTCTTATTCGGCGAATACACCCCTATCGCGGCGGTCCCTGCGGCCATCAACGGCCGGGACCCGCGGCTAATACAGGACATCACCGATCGCGGTAATGCCCTGTATTAACCCTTCAGGCACGGCGATCAAAGCAGACCGCCGCGTCTGAAGGGAAAGTGACACTAACCCGGCTGTTCAGTCAGGCTGTTCGGGACCGCCGCTTTCACCACGGCGGTCCCGAACAGCCGGGTTAGTGCTTACAGGACACCGGGAGGGACCTTACCTGCCTCCTCGGTGTCTTCTCCATTCAGGGATCCCCAGTATGGCTGGCACTCTCCTTCCTCGTCATCACGTTGTCGCGTACGTGCGTCGGCGTGCGTAACGACTTGATGGCGGCGACGGAGAGCGAGGATACCCGGCCGGCAGCAGAGACGTTCCGGAGCGACGGGGACACGGCGACAGATATGGAGCGACATCCAGGGCAGTGGTGACTGGTCCGGAGCGGCGGGGACACGTGAGTATTACCTCCTATGCAGTGGTCTTCAATCTGCGGACCTCCAGATGTTGCAAAACTACAACTCCCAGCATGCCCGGACAGCCAACGGGTTCAAAATCTTTATTTTTTTAGATTTTGCACCTATAAATTGGGTGCGTCTTATATGCCGGTGCGTCCTATAGGGCGAAAAATATGGTATATAGAGAATTAATAAATATATAAAAACCAGTGTTAAAATTATTATAAATCAATTATATATTATGCCTCCATTAATGTAAATCACACCTGTATTCGAAAGTGGTTTTTATACATACAGTTTACAGCTGAGCTGTCACGATATTAGGCTAGGATAAAGAGCAACAGAATGTATAAATAAATAACAATGGTTAGAAGGATATAAATATATATATATATATATATGGGTGAAAAGTAGATCAGATAGTTATATATACAAAATAAAACGTGGCCGCCGGGGCTCTCACAGTGAACTCTCAATGAGCTCATTAAGACCAAAGGGCATTAAAGTGCCTAACTTGTATATCCCAACATTTTCCCATCGTTTTAAAGTAGAGAACCGTTGGGAATTTTCCTTTGGAATACATTCAATAGGGGTAATGGAAATCACTCGTAAATCGGAGTTGTGGGTTTGTACCAAATGTCTAGAGACGCTGTGGAGCATAAAGTTCAGGTTGGTATTGCTCCTGTGTTTGTTGACGACATTGAGTTGTGCGCCCGATATATTGAAGGCCACAAGGGCACTGTAAAAGGTATAAAACATATCTAGAATTATAGGTTAAAAATGACTGTATGGGAAATGTTTCTTGGGTGGTTCTAGAGGTGAATGTATTGATTTTGTTGAATATTTGTGTGCAACATTTGCATTTCAAAGTGCCACATTTAAAGCTGCCATATTTATCTAAAAACGTAGGTTTGGAACGTTTAGGGGTCTTAAGTTTACTGGGTGCTAAAATGTTCCGGAGAGTACGATTTCTCCTAAAGGTGATACCAGGCCCAGGGGGCAGAAGTTTACACAAATAGGGGTCCTTTAATAATATATGCCAGTGTTTGGACAACATTTTCTTAATATCTTTGTTTTCTCTACAGTAGTTGGTGATAAAATTGAAAGACCACTTATGGTCGGGTTGAAAAGTCTTTGTTAAATGACCCATATGTTTACCGTTATGTCTGCCAGGTTGTAGACAGTCCTGTTGAGTAAGCTTGCTTGCTTTATCACAGGAGTAGTCTATCAGTTGTTTCGGGTAATGTTTAGCAAGCAACCTTTCTTTTAGGATATTACTCTGTTCTTGGAAGTCTGTCTCTAAAGTGCAATTGCGTCTTATTCATTTAAACTGGCCAAATGGTATGTTTGTGATCCATTCGGTATAGTGTGCACTAGAGAAATCTAAATAACTATTACTATCAACCTTTTTTTTTAAAGTTTTCGTGTACAGTTTTTCTGAGTCACCATGGGATACTAAAACATCTAAAAATTCAGCATTATCTGTAAAAACGGTATGTGTAAAATTAAGGCCCCAATCGTTGGTATTAATAGCAGATAAAAACTCATTAAGGTCATCAAGGTTACCACTCCAAATAAAAAATATATCATCGATGTAACGTTTAAAAAAGGTACAAAGTTTAAAAAGTGGGTGGGGACAAATAATTTGTTTTTCAAAGAGACCAACAAAAAGATTCGCAAAACTGGGCGCCACTTTGGACCCCATTGCTGTTCCCATGTGTTGCGAGTAAATTTGCTGTTGGAACTCAAAATAATTGTGGGTAAGTATAAAACGTAGTCCCCTTAGAACAAAATCTACTTGGGCTGATGGCATATCGCCATCCAGCCCGAGGAAATGAGAGGTTGCTTTAAGACCTAATTCATGGTCAATCACATGGTGCTTTTAAAATATTTTTTATAAAATCTGTGGTATCCTTGAGATCTGACTCGAGTTTAAAAACATGCTTTTGTAGTAATAGGTTGATGTAATGGGCTAAATTGGCCAAGAGAGAATTTATCCCAGATATAATTGGGCGGCCCAGTGGATTTGTTAGATTTTTATGGACCTTAGGCAGAAAATAAAAAATTGATAAGGTGGGCTCTGTTACCAATATGTAGTCACGCTCAGCTTAATCTAAAACACCTTTTGTAGATCCATCTAAAACCAATGTTTTTAGTTCATCCTTATATTTATCTGTAGGATTAAAAATTAATGGTGTATAATATGCCGTATCAGATAATAATCTGAGGGCCTCTTTTATGTAGTCCTCCCTTTCTAAGATAACAATGCCACCCCCTTTATCTGCGGGGCGAATAATAATGTTGGAGTTCCTGGATAATTTGTTAAGAGCCTGAGTCTCTGTGTTTGATAAATTAGAGGAGTATAAAGTGTTAGTTTTAGTGAGATTATCTAGGTCAGTTGACACCAATGCTGAAAAAGTGTCAATAAAACTGCCTTTAGATTGAATAGGAAAGAAAGTAAATTTAGGGCACAGGTTGGTGGAAATAGGAGGGGGTTCTAATTTAATATTATGCGTGTCAATATTATGTGCTTCTCCACCATCATTACTTTCTTTAATGGCGAAGAACCATTTAATGGTTAGTTTTCTCACATAGTTGTTCAAATACAAGAACAAGTCACAGCTATCTGCCTTGGATGTCGGGCAGTAAGAGAGACCTTTCTCCAAAACTTGTTGGAGGTAGGTTTGAGCGGTGGTAAATAATGATATTGGTGATCTTTCTGGGATGTGGTAGAATGAGAGGATTTCTTCTTATTAAAACCTGATGATATAAAAGTCTTGGTATAATGTGGTGAGTGCTTATTGTAGGGTTTGTGGTGTTTAACATGTTTATAATTTTTGTTTTGGAATGGTGTATTAGTACTAGCATTTTTCTGAGGGTTGATGTTATTAACTGTGATGGGTACTCCTTTAACATTAGGATCGGGTGTGTTTTTATTCGATTTTAGCCAGTAACGAACATTGTTATTATTGTAGTCATCACGGTGGCAATATTATCCTAGAAAGGGAGGACTACATAAAAGAGGCCTTCAGATTATTATCTTATACGGCATATTATACACCATTAACTTTTAATCCTACAGATAAATATAAGGATGAACTAAAAACATTGGTTTTAGATGGATATACAAAAGATGTTTTAGATAAAGCTGAGCGTGACTACATATTGGTAACAGAGCCCGCCTTACCAATTTTTTTTTTTCAGCCTAAGGTCCATAAAAATCTAACAAATCCACCGGGCCGCCCAATTATATCTGGGATAAATTCTCTCTTGGCCAATTTAGCCTATTACATCGACCTATTACTACAAAAGCATGTTTTTAAATTCGAGTCACATCTAAGGATACCACAGATTTTATAAAAAATATTTTAAAAGCACCATGTAAAAAAGACAATTTCTTGATACAATGGACATTTCATCACTTTACACTGTTATTGACCATGAATTAGGTCTTAAAGCAATCTCCCATTTCCTCGAGCTGGATGGCGATATGCCATCAGCCCAAGTAGATTTTGTTCTAAGGGGACTACGTTTTATACTTACCCACAATTATTTTGAGTTCCAACAGCAAATTTACTCGCAACACATGGGAACAGCAATGGGGTCCAAAGTGGTGCCCAGTTTTGCAAATCTTTTTGTTGGTCTCTTTAAAAAACAAATTATTTATCCCCACCCACTTTTTAAACTTTGTACCTTTTTTAAACGTTACATCAATTATATATTTTTTATTTGGAGTGGTAACCTTAAAGATCTTAATGAGTTTTTATCTGCTATTAATACCAACGATTGGGGCCTTAATTTTACACATACCATTTTTACAGATAATGCTGAATTTTTTGATGTTTTAGTATCCCATGGTGACTCAGAAAAACTGTACAGGAAAACCTCTTTTTTAAAAAGGTTGATAGTAATAGTTATTTAGATTTCTCTAGTGCACACTATACCAAATGGATCACAAACATACCCACAAACATACCATTTGGCCATTTTAAACGAATAAGACGCAATAGCACTTTAGAGACAGACTTCCAAGAACAGAGTAATATCCAAGGTTTTGTGCTAAACATTACCCGAAACACCTGATAGACTACTCTTGTGATAAAGCAAGCAAGCTTACTCAACAGGACTGTCTACAACCTGGCAGACATAACGGTAAACATATGGGTCATTTAACAAAGACTTTTCAACCCGACCATAAGTGGTCTTTCAATTTTATCACCAACTACTGTAGAGAAAACAAAGATATTAAGAAAATGTTGTCCAAACATTGGCATATATTATTAAAGGACCCCTATTTGTGTAAACTTCTGCCCCCGGGGCCTGGTATCACCTTTAGGAGAAATCATACTCTCCGGAACATTTTATCACCCAGTAAACTTAAGACCACTAAACATTCTAAACCTTACGTTTTTAGATAAATATGGCAGCTTTAAATGTGGCACTTTGAGATGCAAATGTTGCACACAGATATCCAACAAAATCAATACATTCACCTCTAGAACCACCCAAGAAACATTCCCCATACAGTAATTTTTAACCTGTAATTCTAGATATGTTATATATGTCTATGCCTTTTACAGTGCCCTTGTGGCCTTTAATATATCGGGCGCACAACTCAATGTCTACGAGACCGCGTCAACAAACACAGGAGCAATACCAACCTGAGCTTTATGCTCCACAGCGTCTCTAGACATTTGGTACAAACCCACAACTCCGATTTATGAGTGATTTCCATTACCCCTATTGAATGTATTCCAAAGGAAAATTCCCAACAGTTCTCTACTTTAAAACGACGGGAACATTTTTGGATATACAAGTTAGGCACTTTAATGCCCTTTTTTCTTAATGAGCTCATTGAGAGTTCACTGTGAGAGCCCTGGCGGCCATGTTTTATTCTGTATATATAACTATCTGATCTACTTTTTACCCATATATATATGTATATCCTTCTAACCATTGTTATTTATTTATTCATTTTGTTGCTCTTTATCCTAGCCTAATATTGTGACAGCTCAGCTGTAAACTATATGTATAAAAACCACTTTCGAATACAGGTGTGATTTACATTAACGGAGGCATAATTTATAATTGATTTATAATAATTTAACGCTTTTTATAGAGCGATATTTATACGCTATTTATAAATGTATCATGCATACACAATTGTGTTGTGCAAATATTGCCACTGCACACTTTATTCTTCCTTGCTGTTACCACTTTTCACCTTATACTTATATTCTATGATTCAATGCCATCCCCAGTGTACATTGCATGACTTCCTTATGTTGGTGCTTTTTTGCCATTTCCCCTAGCAACATCATGTTGGTTAACCATGCATCCCTATCTATATGCTAGTTCCTATAATCCTTATGGCTTTAATTTCACTAAAACTAACTCACTGCCTAGACTTTATGACCAGCTATTTATTCTAAATTAGCCTCTGATATTTGTTCTTTTGTTTCCTTGTCTTAGGGTGGGTTCACACCACGTTTTTGTAATACAGTTTTTTTTTCAGGTTTTTGATTAAAAAACGGATTCCTCAAAACCTGACTAAACTGTATCAAAACATGTGTACAAAGTTTTATCTGTATACGGTTGAAAAGTGATTTCCGGTTGCATCCATTTTTTAAGAAAAAAACGCATACCTTTTGAAATTTTCACTCCATTATGAATAAAGCTTCACTTGTTTGATTGAAATTCCAAGAAAAAAAACTGTGCAAAATCAAAAACCGTATGGTAAAAACTGGATGGAACCATACACACATACAGTTCTGTACGGTTCCCATTGACTCCCATGTTAAAAAAAAAACATATACGGGTCAATACAGTTTTTCACCTGGACCAAAAACCGTGGTAGGCCATGGTTTTCTGTCCAGAAAAAAAAAAAAGTAAAAAACCGTGTGGTGTGAAAAATGGAGACAACTGTATGCAATATGGTGCATACGGTTTTGAATGGAAAGTCTATGGGCACGGTTTTCTGTACAGTTGCATACGTTTAAAAAAAAAAAAAAACGTATCCAAAAACTGTTTAGAAAATCGTGGTGTGAACCCACCCTTATCAGGAACGTGCCGGGAGCCTGCGATTTCACAGGACTTTCTCCTCTGACAGCGCGAGTCTGCAGTGTACTTCTCTGAGCACATCGCGTCTGCTTATCTTCTGACTGTCCACGTGTTCCTCGACCCCCGGCAATGAGTTCTTAGTTACATAACAAACAGTCCTGTCAGCACAATGTTACACACTCAGCTAAGCTGTGTTTGTTTATGGTTCAGTGAACCTCGCTCTCATGTATCTCATGTACCGGGGCATGGAAGCTGCGGACTTGCTGTGACCTTTAGTTACATAATTGTAACAGTGTTGAATGCACAAATATTTTAATGATGCTTGTTCCTATATACTGATTTTAATTATATTTAACATCTGTAAATGTTCTTATATTGTTTCTCATAATTTTGAATGCTTATTATGTAACGTGCTTAGTTACGCCCACCTTAAGTGGGTGTTTATGTTTGTATATATAGCACCCCTGGTGCTACCGTGTGTATGTCAATCTGAGGAAGGAGGAAATACCCTCCGAAACGCCTAATTGGAAGCTCTATTAATAAATGCAGTGCCTCCAGGCACTTTACTTTCCATACATATTCGTGTTTCATTAACCTGGATCTGCGAACAGCGCCTAGACAAGGTTCCGTTTTTTTCTCTCTTCATTTCTTCTGGCTGCTGATAGCAGCCGGGACCTGCAGTGTATGACGCGAACATGATCTGATGCTCACGGTCCTACACAGGACGTAAATGTACATCCTGGGGGGCTAAGTACCTCCGCCCCAAGACATACATTTAAGTCCGTGGTCATTAAGGGGTTAAAAATCTTAATCCTTCCAGTACATGTCAACTGCTGTATGCTCCAGAGGAAGTTCTTTTCTTTTTGAATTTATTTTCTGTCTGACCACAGTGCTCTCTGCTGACACCTCTGTCCATTTTAGGAACTGTCCAGGGTAGGGGCAAATTCCCATAGCAAACTGATCCTGCTCTAGACAGTTCCTGACCTGGACAGAGGTGTCAGCAGGGAGCACTGTGGTCAGACAGAAAGGAAATTCAAAAAGAAAAGAACTTCCTGTGGAGCATACAGCATATAAGTACTGTAAGGATTACAATGTTTTAATAGAAGTAATTTTGGTCCTTGCTGAACAGGTTCTTCACAAACTGGCAACGCAATAAGCCTCAAAACACATGTATAACACTGTCTAAAATGTACTTTATCTCCTCTCTATTGTAACATCATAGAGAGTGTTTGGTGCAGCGGGCAGCATTGTCAGCCCTAAGAGAACAAGCTTGTCTGACAGCCAAGTGGAAAAACTCTTGTTTGTTAAAATAAATCAGGTATGGAGCAGTGAGGTATTTAAAACTCCTGTGCCAGATTTAGGAAATTATTTGGTTTGCAACTAACAAGTTCCTTGCAAGTCGGCAATAAAATAAGCCTAAGACACCTGTATAAGGGTACGTTCACACGCACGGATTTAAAGCGTATTTTACGCTGCAAATCCGCTGGTGAGGGCCCGCTCTATTTTGGCTTTACATGTGCCTGTTCGCAGCGGCAATACGCTGCTACCAGCAGACACACTGCGATGTGCGAGTCGCAGTATACTCACACATCGCGGGAGCTCTCTGCCTAGCTCAGAGCAGGGAGAGTGGCAGCGATGTGTGAGTACGCCGCGCACATCGCTGCACTGTGTCTGCTGGTAGCAGCGTATTGCCGCTACCAGCAGGCACATGTAAAGCCAGCAGAGCGGGGCCTTCACCAGCGGATCTGCAGCTAAATACGCTGCGAAAATCCGCACATGTAACACTGCTAGGGTCACCTAGGAATGTGTTCAATTAGTTTTTAAATGGTTTTAAGGCTCAGTTAATGTCAAAGTTACGGCGGCATGCGGCAACCTGGCTATACCTTACTTTATTTTTGCTCTTTTGAGTCGGCACTATGACTTGTTTTCTTATCTGGTAAGATACCTTAGACAGATAGTTACACCTCCGCTTGACTGTGCCCCTCCTCTAGAAGTCTTTTTTTTCTTTTAATCTGCAGGTTCAGCAGCATCGCCGTCACCTGCTCCAGAGCTGATCAGACCAATAGGCCTGCTGACATCATTATCAAACTCCTTCTTATCACCCTTACCACTCCTCTCAATATGAACCTCTGATGTAGGACCATTGGTTCCTTTCTCCCCCTCATCATATCCACCATGATGCATTACATTCGACCTCTCACTAGTGCTATGTATGGTCATTGCTTCCACCTCCACCACCTCTATGTAAGATGAGGAATCAACTAACACCACTAACACATATTTCTATGTAAGATGAGGAATCCACCTACACCTGGTTCAACTTCATATTTTCATACTCTTCCTAATCCTACTTAGATGATCGAAAACAAGTCGACCAGTCCATAAGGGCCATATTATCTTCCTAAACCACACAACTCCTGGACAATAGTAATAATTTTAGCTTACTGATGCTGCTGCTGCTACTACTACCACCAGGTACCTGGCTGCTGCTGCTACCTGTACTGGTGCTGGTACTGCCACCAACATTCTTTTTGGCAGAAGACATGGCAGGGGTGCTTAATCCTGTACCTCATCCAACAATTCCTTTACCAGACATTTATTTTATTTTTACTTTTTTTAGATTTTGAGGTTATTTTTATCTTTTTGTGTAGATTTGTCCCTCAACTTCTTGTCAACTTTGACTCTTAACACTTTTAACTGTGTTCTTATTTTAAACCCAGGTAAAAAAAAAAAAAAAAAAGCTTGCTTTGATTAAACTAGAACATGTAACTGTGCTTAAGATGGCTAATGCGTGTTCACTTTAACTGAGTTGCCATCTTAAACCCAGGTAAAAATACTTAGTTTGATTAAGCACAAAAAATACCCTTAACTGTGCTTTAGATGGCTAAGGTATGTTCACTGTCATCTCTTTTAATTGTGTTGTGATTTTAAGCATAGGTAATAAAAACTTTTGATTAAACCTTGGAACTTCATGTAACTGTACTTTAGATGGAAAATGTACATTCACTTGAAATGCTTTTTACTGCATTGTTATCTTAAACCTAGGTAAAAATGCTTGACTTGAATAAACCCAGAAAAGACACCACAATGTGCTTTGAATGACTAATGAGTAGCGAGGAGTGAGTGGCTCTCAGAAGTTTTCAATGTTTCCCGGTTAGGCAAGCGTCAACTCAGAACATGAGGAATGAGGAACACATTTTATTTTGACACGCAAAGGAAGCAGGAAGTACAGGGGTAGTAAACTATCACATGATAATCCCAGGTTATACAATGATTTGCTAGTTTATGTGTCAATCAGCTCCCAGGCCAATAGGAGACAGCAAAGGAAGTAGGGACTTTTACAATGTTAACCTGTCCTGGACATAGGGCATATAGGTACGCCCTGGCATCCAGGTACTTAAGAACCCAGGACGTACTTGCATGCCCTGAACAATTCTATTTTCTGCCAGTAATCGGATAGTGAATGGAACGGAATTTCAGCAGGAATCCATTGCAAATGCCTGTCGGCGATCAGCGCAAATCGCCAGTCAATTCAGATCGACTTATGGCGATTCCGATTCATGGATTTAAGGATAGGGGATAAGTTTCAGATCACGGGAGTCTGACCACTGGGTCCCCCCGCGATCTCCTGTACGGGACCCCAGCAGCCCATGGGAAGGGGGCTTGTTGACCACCGCACGAAGCGGCGACTGATTCACCTCCTTAATACAAATCTAAGGCAGAGCCGGAGTTCTGCCTTCGGCAATCTCCTACTCTGCCATAGCGCAGTATTGAGGGGACACCAGCTATCTGGCCAGCGAGCCAGGGCCCCGTACAGGAGATCGCAGGGGGCCCCAGAGGTCTGACCCCCCGTGATCTGAAACTTATCCCCCATCCTAAGGATTGGGGATAAGTTTTTCAGCACTGGACTACCCCTTTAAGGCTCACTGTACCCCTTGTTACATTCCTCGAGGGGTGTAGTTTCCAAAATAGGGTGCCATGTTTTTATTTTTATTTTTTTACTGGTATGGCACTATAGGGGCTTCCTAAATGTGCCCTAAAAACCATTTCAGCAAAATTTGCTCTCCAAAATCCCAATGTCGTTTCTTCCCTTCTGAGCCCTTTACCGCACCCAAAGAACACATTATGTCCACATGAGAAATTGGGTTACATATTTATTTTTTTCTCCTTTTACCCCTTGTAAAAAAAAAAATGGGTCTACAAGAACATGCGAGTGTAAAAAACTGAAGATTTTGAATTTTCCCCTTCACTATGCTGCTATTCCTGTGAAACACCTAAAGGGTTACCAAACTTTCTGAATGTAATTTTGAATACTTTTAGGGGTGCAGTTTTCATAATGTGGTCATTTACAGGGCATTTCTAATATGAAGGCCCCTCAAATCCACTTCAGACTGAACTGGTCCCTGAAAAATTCTGATCTTGACATTTACAATGAAAAATTTGAAAATTGCTGCTAAATTTTGAAGCCTTCTAATGTCTTCAAAAACTAAAAACATGTCAACTTTATGATGCCAACATAAAGCAGACTTATTGTATATGTGAATCAATATATAATTTATTTGGCATGTCCATTTTTTTTTACAAGCAAAAAGTTTCAAAGTAAAAAAATGCTAAATTTTTTACGTTTTCATGAAATTTTTGAATTTTTTACCAAGAAATAATGCAAGTATCGACGAAAATTTACCACTAACATAAAGTAGAATATGTCATGAAAAATACTCTTGGAATCAAATTCATAAGTAAAAGCATCCCAGCGTTATCAATGCTTAAAGTGACAGTGATCAGATTTGCAAAAAATGCTCTGGTCCTTAAACAGGTAATCTGGCACTAAGACAGCTTATCCCCTAGGGGTTAAGATGTCTGATCGTGGGGGTTAAGATGTCTGATCGTGGGGGTCCCACCACTGGGGACCCCCGTAATCTCTCATGCATGCCGTCACGCTCCCTCCCATAGATTTGCATTGAGGGGGCAGAGCATAGTGTCACAAGGGGGCAGAGTCGTGACGTCACAATACTCCAGCCCCGTGGTCATGAGGCTTCAGACTCGGAGCCTCCAGTGCTGCGTGCAGCTGAGACAGGTTGGTGCTGCATGAGAGATTGCGGGGGTCCCCAGCGGCGGGACCCCTTTGATCAGACATCTTATCCCCTATCCTTTAGATAGGGGATAAGATATCTTAGGGCCAGAGTAACCCCTTTAACCCCTTAAGGACCCAGCCAATTTTCATTGTAGGACCCGGCCATTTTTTGCACATCTGACCACTGTCACTTTAAACATTAATAACTCTGGGATGCTTTTTCCTTTCATTCTGATTCCAAGATAGTTTTTTCGTGACATATTCTACTTTATGTTAGTGGTAAAATTTTTGTCGATACTTGCATAATTTTCTGGTGAAAAATTCCCAAATTTGATGAAAATGTTTTTTTTTTTTACTTTGAAGCTCTCTGCTTATAAGGAAAATGAATATTCCAAATAAATGATATATTGATTCACATATACAATATGTCTACTTTATGTTTCCATCATAAAGTTAACATGTTTTTACTTTTGGAAGACATCAGAGGGCTTCAAAGTATAGCAGCAATTTTCCAATTTTTCACAAAATTATCAAAATCGAAATTTTTCAGGCACTAGTGCTGTTTTTAAGTGGATTTGAAGGTCCTTCATATTAGAAATACCCCACAAATGACCCCATTATAAAAACTTCACCCCTCAAAGTATTCAAAATGACATTCAAAAGGTTAGTTAACCCTTTAGGTGTTTCACAGGAATAGCAGCAAATTAAAGGAGAAAATTCAAAATCTTCATTTTTTACACTGGCATGTTTTTGTAAACCCAGTTATTAAATTTTTACAAGGGGTAAAAGGAGAGAAATCTTCCTAAAATGTGTAACCCAATTTCTCTTGAGTAAGAAAATACCTCATATGTGTATGTCAAGTCTTCGGCGGGCGCAGTGGAGGGCTCAGAATGGAAGGAGCGACAGTGGGATTTTGGAGAGCGAGTTTTTCTGAAATGGTTTTTGGGGGGCATGTCACATTTAGGAAGCCCCTATGGTGCCAGAAAAAAAAAACATGGCATACTATTTTGGAAACTACACCCCTAAAGGCACGTAACAAGGGGTCCAGTGAGCCTTAACACCCCACAGATGTTTGACGACTTTTCGTTAAAGTTGGATGTGTAAATGATTTTTTTCCCACTAAAATTCTAGTTTTCCCTCAAATGTAAAATTTTTACAAGGGATAATAGGACATAATGCCCCCCAAAATTTGTAACCCCATCTCTTCTGAGTATATAAATACCCCATGTTAGGACGTAAAATGCTTTGCGGGCGAACTACAATGCTCAGAAGAGAAGGAGTCCCATTTGGCTTTTGAAAAGCAACATTTACTGAGATGGTTTTTGGGGGGCATATCCCATTTAGGAAGCCACTATGGTGCCAGGACAGCAAAAAAAAATAAAAAAATAACCCACATGGCATACTATTTTGGAAACTACACCCCTCATGGCATATAACAAGTGGTCCAGTGAGCCTTAACACCCCACAGGTGTTTGACGACTTTT
This sequence comes from Hyla sarda, assembly GCF_029499605.1. Taxonomy (NCBI): domain Eukaryota; kingdom Metazoa; phylum Chordata; class Amphibia; order Anura; family Hylidae; genus Hyla; species Hyla sarda. The sequence continues at coordinate 20,093,945 of NC_079189.1, forward strand.
CGTTAAAGTGGGATGTGTAAATGATTTTTTTTTTCTACTTAAATGCTAGTTTTCCCTCAAATGTTAATTTTTTACAAGGGATAATAGGAAAAAATGCCCCCCAAAATTTGTAACCCCATCTCTTCTGAGTATGGAAATACCCCATGTTTGGACGTCAAGTGCTCTGCTGGCGCACTACAATGCTCAGAAGAGAAGGAGCGCCATTGAGCTTTTGGGAAAAAAAATGGTATGGAATGGTAGTCAGGGGCCATGTGCGTTTACAAAGTCCCCCGTGCTGCCAGAACAGTGGACCCCCCCCCCCCCTCACATGTGATCCTATTTTGGAAACTACACCCCTCACAGAATTTAATAAGGGGTGCAGTGAGTATTTCCACCCCACTGGCATTTGACAGATCTTTGGAACAGTGGGCTGTGCAAATGAAAAATTACATTTTTCATTTTCACGGACCACTGTTCCAAAAATCTCTCAGACACCTGTGGGGCGTAAATGCTCACTGTACCCCTTATTACATTACGTGAGGGGTTTTGGCACTATGGGGGCTTTGTAAACACACATGGCCTTCATTTCTGGACAAATTTTCTCTTCAAAAGCCCAATGGCGCTCTTTCTCTTCTGAGCATTGTAGTTCACCCGCAGAGCACTTTACATCCACATATGGGGTATGTTCTTACTCAGAAGAAATGGGCTTACAGATTTTCAGTTTTTTTTCCTATTTGCCCTTGTGAAAATGAAAAATTTAGGGTAACATCAGCATTTTAGTGTTAAGGCTCACTATACCCCTTGTTACGTTCTGTGAGGGGTGTAGTTTCCAAAATGGGGTCACATGTGGGTATTTATTTTTTTGCGTTTATGTCAGAACCGCTGTAAAATCAGCCACCCCTGAGCAAATCACCAATTTAGGCCTCAAATGTACATAGTGCACTCTCACTCCTGAGCCTTGTTAAGCCTCTGAAGTGCATTTTATGCCCACATATGGGGTATTTCCATACTCAGGAGAAATTGTGTTACAAATTTTGGGGGTCTTTTTTTGCTTTTAACACTTGTGAAAATAAAAAGTATGGGGCAACACCAGCATGTTAGTGTAAACATTTTAATTTTTTTACACTAACAAGTTGGTGTAGCCCCCAACTTTTCCTTTTCATAAGGGGTACAAGGAGAAAAAGCCCCCCAAAATTTGTAGTGCAATTTCTCCCGAGTACGGAAATACCCCCTATTTGGCCCTAAACGGTTTCCTTAAAATACGACAGGGCTCCGAAGTGAGAGAGCTCCATGCGCATTTGAGGACTACATTAGGGATTGCATAGGGGTGGACATAGGGGTATTCTATACCAGTGATTCCCAAACAGGGTGCCTCCAGCTGTTGCTAAATTCCCAGCATGCCTGGACAGTCAGTGGCTGTCCGGAAATGCTGGGAGTTGTTGTTTTGCAACAGCTGAAGGCTCTGTTTTGGAAGCACTGCCATACAATACGTTTTTAATTTTTATTGGGGGGGGGGGGGGACAGTGTAAGGGGGTGTTTATGTAGTGTTTTACCTTTTATTATGTGTTAGTGTAGTGTTTTTACGGTACATTTGCACTGGCATTTACGGTGAGCTTCCCGCTAGGAGTTTGCGCTGCGGCGAAAAATTTGCCACAGCCCAAACATGAAGCAGGAAACTTACTGTAAACCTGCCTGTGTGAATGTACCCTGTATGTTCACATGGGGGGGGGGGGGGGGGCAAACCTCCAGCTGTTTCAAAACTACAACTCCCAGCATATACTGACAAACCGTGCATGCTGGGAGTTGTACTTTTGCACGGTATAGTGGTCTCAAACTGTAGCCCTCCAGCTGTTGCAAAACTACATATTCCAGCAGGCCCAAACAGCTGTCTGGGCATGCTGGGAGTTATAGTTTTGCAACATCTGGAGGGCTACAGTTAGAGACCAATGTATAGTGATATCAAATTGTACCCTCGAGATGTTGCTAGGCAACTTACAGGCTTCCGTAGGATCCAGCTGCACGACATCTTCAACCGCCGATCTCCGTCGCCCGCTGCCTCCGAATGGGTAAGTGGATCTTTGGCGCCCGGTCCCTGTCGGTTTCCCCGTCCTGCCCCGCCTATTGTGGGTGGGCAGGATGGGGAAAACGAAAGTTAAACCCCCACTTCCGATCTGCCATTGGTCGTCGCTTCTGGCAACCAATAGCAGGGATAGGGGGGGTGGCACCCCTGCCACCTCACTCCTATCCCTTCAGGGGGATCGTAGGTGTCTTAGACAACCGCGATCCCCCTTATATTCCGGGTCACCGGGTCACCATAGACCCGTAACGACCTGGAATCGTGCAAATCGCAAGTGTGAATTCACTTGCGATTTGTCGCGATCGCCGACATAGGGGGGTCTGATGACCCCCCCCCTGGGCGTTTGCACGGGATGCCTGCTGAATCATTTCAGCAGGCATCCCAGTCCGATCCTCTCCCGGCGTGCGGCGGGGGCCAGAATTCTCCATGACGTACGCGTACATCATGGGTCCTTAAGTACCAGGGTGTCATGACAAACGTGTACGTCAAAGGTCCTTAAGAGGTTAAGGTCAAAATGGGCTTGGTCCTTAAGAGGTTAAAGTCATGTAGCTTGCCACTGCTGGCATTATGGAGAGAGGAAGAGAGTCAGACAGACAGTGTGTGCAGGAGCCAGAGCAGAACGATCCTGCAAAATTAAAAGAAGCAAAAAGAGCCCTCTCATATCACAAAAACCTCCACTCGCTGAGTACAATCCCTAATCTATACATCTATACAATATATTTCACAGCAAAGTAAGCACAGTCTGGATCTGTCGGCTGACCTTAAAGGGGTACTCCGCCGCTAGACATCTTATCCCTTATACAAAGGATAGAGGATAAGATGTCTGATCGCAAGGGTCCCGCCACTGGGGACCCCGCCATCTCGGCTGCGGCACCCCAGATATCCGGTGCACGGAGGGAACTTTGCTCCGTGCCGGATGTCTGGCGGTGCTGGGCAGATCCTTGTGATGTCATGGCCACGCTCCACTCGAGCCATCACGGCCACGCCCCCTCAATGCAAGTCTATGGGAAAGGGTGTAATGGCCGTCACGCCTCCTCCCATAGACTTACAATGAGGGGGCATGGCTTTGACGGCTCAAGCCTCCAGTTTCGGCGCTGCACCTGTCACTCTATACAAACGCTGGGTGCAGCAGGGAGATCGTGGTGGTCACGCCGCTGGGGACCACCACGATCAGACATCTTATTACCTATCCTTTGGATAGGGGATAAGATGTCTAGGGGTGAAGTACCCATTTAAGTAGCTCCTGTCACTTTTTGCAGAAGCCTTATTGTGCACTACACATCTCAGCCAGCATTGTTCCAGGCACATACACATATCTTTACAACTTTGGGCTGCTTTACAGATTTAAATTGCAGTGAGTGCAGCATAGTAATCTAAAGCATCTTTACTTACATTTATGAGGTTTAAGCATGCCATTAGTAAACTAACAATGCAATAAAACGTGTGTTCATTAGTTGGTTTAATGAAAACACATGTTATATTTAGCTGGTTGTAAGCTAACAGCACAATAAAAGCAAATACATTTGTGGTAGCCCTTGGGGGGGTGTTCGTAGTGGGGGTATTGTTTCGGTAAATGAGGGGTTAATGTTAACCCTATAGCTCGTGACGCCAGGCTGAGGGCTAGTATACTGAGGTAATTCTCTGGCCTATCGTCACCCTTCCCAGTAACGATAGGTGCATGTAATAAAATGACTGAAGATCCACGAAGTAGTTGAACTTTAACTTGAAGAACTTTACTTAGATGCTTGCGGTACATCAAATGAACAATAACAGTCTCAGGCAAGCAGTCTCTATATATCTCAATGGCTGACAATTGTTGCGGACCTTGAATGAAATTAAAGTCTCTGAATTTAGGGTAATTATTGCAGATCTGTCCGGATTTAGGTGATAGATAAGGTCTGGTGATCCTGCAGAGTGCTTAGGGATTGATCCACTCGCGATTCTGAATATACCAGCAGTTGCCGCAAGGCTCAGGCCTAGCTCACTGCGATAGACAGCTGCGCAGATCCTGCTCGTTTGACAGCCCGGGAACAAGAGGGAGAGCAATGGCCGCCGCTCCCTTATATGGGTAGGGGCGGGGTGAATCTGATTGGTCCGAACATCTGTCATTCACTGTTACACAGTGTGATGGGATTGATAACGTCACAAGGACCTCGAAAGGTCCTTAAGCAGAAATACCATAGAGTTCACCTAATCACGTGACCCTCAGGTCCTGCTACGCTACAGACAGGTCATTAACTATTTATAGACATTGATATCATATTTACATGCTTCCTAAGTAAGCTATTAGTGCAATAACTATCTGGATGAGAGGTGACCAGGGGTGAACTAGACAATGGGGACCCCGACGTCCTAGGGACTCTGGCTAAGGGGACCCACACACGCAGGTACCGGATAGGATACGGTACCGGGACACCACACATTTAACACACATTAGCTTTCTAAAGCACCTGTATGTATATATCCTTGGTTTATTCAAACACACATTATATTTACCTGGTTGTAAGCTAACAGTGAAATAAAAATGCCTACAGTTAAAGTGCATTAACCTTTTTAAGCGCCTGTACATATATATTCTTAGTTTAAATAAAAATAACCTTAAAGGGGTTTTCCAGGAAAAAACTTTTTTTTTTATATATCAACTGGCTCCAGAAAGTTAAACAGGCACTGCAGACACACCTGAGGGCTCAAATACCATGCATCTAATTCCTACACCGGCTGAACAGTCCGCACAAGAGCGGTGCAACGCAGGTCCCCAAGATACAATTTGAATATATTCCAAGAAGTAAAAAAGAAGACCGTGGCACTCACCAGGATGCTTCAAACGACTTTATTCACCGGGTGACATTGCAGGGAGACAACGGATAAACAAGCAGGGTTGCTACTGGACAACGGAACCGTTTCGCGTGCTTTGACACTTCAACTGGTCCTGACGTCAGAACGTTCAAAGGTACGTATTTATAACCCCTGACCTTGGTTACCATAGTGATCACATATACAAAACAATTATCATGTGAAAAGCTAAAACATACCTTAAAAACATGAGTAGCAGAGAGATAACAATAATTATAACAGTACATTCAATTCCGGCTTATCATTATCACCTACATGTTCCGGCTTATCATTATCACCTACATGTCCCATAGCCTCCAGCCTCAATATCCACCATGCTTCTTTCCTGCACAGAACAGCTTCTTTATCCATCCCGTTCTGCGCATGTTCAACTCGTTCTAAGGCCGTGAAGCGGAAGGGCAAATTCTCTCCAGAATGGGATTCATTAATATGCTGGATGAATCTTGTCGCTCCTACCCCCGTTCTCAGCGAGCGAGCATGCTCGCGGATACGGTGAAATAAAGGGCGCTTAGTTCTGCCCACATAGAAGCGGCTTCATGTACAGGTAAGGGCGTATACAACATGATTAGAGCGACACATAAGGAATTGTCTGACATTTACAATGTAACCATTAAGATTGATCCATTTACATTTAGAATTAAATTTGCAGAACGTACAAGAACCGCCGCTACTCATGTTTTTAAGGTATGTTTTAGTTTTTCACATGATAATTGTTAAGAAACATTTTGCCAATGTGAAAAATGATAATAAAAATGTGGTGAAGCAGAAAAAAAATGGAGAAACTAGGTGTCATATTGGACCGTTGGGGTTTATGATCCCTAAAGAGTTTGATGTTATTGATGAACATAATGTTTTACTATTGTGTGATTTAACAGATACTGATCACAGTAATGAGAAGGAAGTAGATGTTACTACTTTTAAAGGAGGTAATCCCTCTATGTTTAATCCCCCTCTTATACCAGGTGGTGTTATTGACATATTCAGTCAATCAGTATTGAAAGAAGTGAGAAGTTTAATTTATCCCAAACCACATAATAATTTGTCTAAAAGAGAAAAGGCGGCTTTAGACAAGCTGAGTAAAAGAAGTGATGTCATCATAACTAAAAGTGACAAAGGTGGGTCGGTGGTCTTATGGTCCACGAGGGACCATGATAATGAAGCTGATAATCAGTTAGGAAATTTAATGACTTATGAAAAGTTAGATAAAGACCCGACCAGTCAAATTATGCAGAAACTCAGATCTTTTTTACGTAGTTATGTGGAAAAGGGGGTAATTGAGATGAAAACTGCTGAGAAATTATTACCGAGATACCCTACAAAACCTACCTGGTATCTATTACCTAAGGTCCATAAGTTGGTGAGCCAGCCACCGGGACGGCCTATCGTCTCGGGGATTGGCTCACCGACTCAATTTTGATCTAGTTACATGGATTGGATTGTTTCTCCTCTCTTGAAACACATTCCATCGTGTCTCAGAGATACAGGTGATTTGATTACCGCTCTAAGCAGTTTCCGTTGGCAACCAGGGTCTGCTTTAGCTTCTATTGACGTAGAAAGCCTGTACACCAGCATCCATCACGGTGCCGGTGTACAGGCTACACGTGAATTATTAGAAAAACGGGAAAGTCAAGAGACACCATTGATTTTGTTTCAGATGCTTTCAAACAATGCCTTTGTTTATAATGGAACCTAGTACAGACAGGTAATTGGGACTGTGATGGGGTCCCTAGCCTCATGCTCCTATGCAAATATTTTCTTGTCTGTACTAGAAAGCAATATAGAGTTTTCTACCAAAAACCCATTTATTATCAAGATTAAATTGTTTTTGAGATTTGTAGATGATCTCTTCATGATCTGGGAGGGTACTGAGCATGAGTTTGATATGTTTGTTCAGTACCTGAATAATGATAATTGTGTGAAGATGAGATTTACATCCCAGTTCGGTGGAGATCACCTCGAATTTCTAGATGTCCAAATTGTTGTTGAGGAGAACAATATAGTGACATCCATTTTCCGTAAACCAATAGCCAAGAATTCCCTCCTGCACTTTAATTCATCTCATCCACCCAGCGTTAAACGCAGTATACCTTACAGTCAGTTTTTGCGTATCAAACGCATAAACAATTATTCATCTAGGTACATGAAACAGGCTGACGAGTTAGGTATAAGACTGTCTCAGAGAGGTTACCCCATGGACATCATTAATAAAGCTAGATTGAAGGGGGATAGGATCCCCAGACAGGCATTGCTAGAACCTAAACAGAAAAAATCTGAGAATGAAGAAGGAATAGTTTTCTCCTTTGACAACACTCCACTTAACAACATCGTTCGAAATGTGATACATAAGAATTGGTATATGTTACAGGGAGATAATGATTTGGAGAAAGCTACCCAGTTAAAACCAATTATTACTTACAGGAAAAATAAAACTATCGGAAATGTTGTTAAGAGTCAAATGAGAAAATTGGAGGAAGATGAAAAATCTGGTGCATGTTGGTTAGGTGATTATAGACCAATTGGTAATTTTTGCTGCGGTTCTTGTACGTTCTACAAATTTAATTCTAAATGTAAATGGATCAATCTTAATGGTTACATTGTAAATGTCAAACAATTCGTTATGTGTCCCTCTACTCATGTTGTATACACCCTTACCTGTACATGTAGCCGCTTCTATGTGGGCAGAACTAAGCGCCCTTTATTTCACCATATGCGCGAGCATGTTTGCCCGCTGAGAACGGGGGTAGGAGCGACAAGATTCATCCAGCATATTAATGAATCCCATTCTGGAGAGAATTTGCCCTTCCGCTTCACGGCCTTAGAACGAGTTGAACATGCGCCGAACGGAATGAATAAAGAAGCTGTTCTGTGCAGGAAAGAAGCAAGGTGGATTTTAAGGCTGGAGGCTATGGGACATGTAGGTCTTAATGATAAGCCGGAATTGAATGTACTGTTATAATTTTTGTTATCTCTCTGCTACTCATGTTTTTAAGGTATGTTTTAGTTTTTCACATGATAATTGATTTGTATATGTGATCACTATGGTAACCAAGGTCAGGGGTTTTAAATACGTACCTGTGTATGTTCTGACGTCAGGACCAGTTGAAGCGTCAAAGCACGCGAAACGGTTCCGTTGTCCAGTAGTACCCCTGCTTGTTTATCCGTTGTCTCCCTGCAGTGTCACCCGGTGAATAAAGTCGTTTGAAGCATCCCGGTGAGTGCCACAGTCTTCTTTTCTTCTTCTTGGAATATATTCATATTTGTATATTACTTCTATTAAAAAATCTTAATCTTTTCAGTACTTATGAGCTTCTGAAGTTGAGACTGTTCTTTTTTGTCTAAGTGCTCTCTGATGACACGTGTCTCGGGAACCGCCCAGTTTAGAAGAGGTTTGCTATGGGGATTTGTAAGTAATTATTGGACGGGGTAGAGGACAGAACACCCCTGCCAAGTACATGGCAGTATTAGTAGCCATGTAAGCCAATGAAATGTCTCACTATCTTCCAGGGGTTTTGCGGTTTCACAGGATAGCACGGCCTTTGTGGGCTGGTTGAATCATTTCAGGTCTTCTCGAGGAGGAAGAAAAGTCTGACAATGTGACGGTGAGCCGCTGTTAATGGATTTTACATCATCTAAAGTTACATGGCACGGTGGAAATGTTTGACCTAGATCATCAATGTCTTTGTTTCCCCACCTAATGAAGGATAGCACTAGCCACGAGGAGAAGTTGTGTAAGAACTCGAGTCGATGTCATATTAGGTGTGTGTATAGGTATATACCAACACAAGATTGGCAGCTATCAATGCTATCCTTGCACGGTGACATTCCCTAAAGTCAACTATAAATATACGCCACACTACAGGTGGTTATCAGCTAGTGAATGGCGGTCGTAATATAGTAAGTTTACCAATTTTTGTTGTGCACTTTAGTTTTTTATTCAAATTCTAATACAAATCAAGTTTTAATTAGTATTCACGTCAGTGCAATATCATTTGTGAAGATACTAAGAATCCCTGGTCTATGAACCTATTGAGTGTATATCACTAATCAGTGCCATCTACAATACCCCCCCCCCTCCCCAGAGGTGGTGAGGGAATGGCCAAGCTATTGTCAGGCAAAGTGGATAATAACAAATGGCTGGAGAATGTCAAGGAGGTCTTCTCTGAGAAGGAGGTGGTGTTTAGTACACATAATGCTTCAATAAAAAGTTCATTTAAACTGGTAACTAAATTATACAAAGACCATGCACGTTCCTGGTGGGAAATTCACAGCCTTGATAACTACCTGGCAAGCGATATAGTTCCAAGGGGACTGATAATTCCCATAACCCCAACTGGGAGAGTACAAACTCCAAACATAAAAGAACGCTGGGAGAAAGAGGCTACAGCCAGCTCCTTAAGGCTGATGTGAATTTTATTGGAGGAGGAGAAAATGCAGTTAGAAAATATCACGGAGAAATTAAATACAGCGATAGAGCAGATTAACTCATATAAAGGAGATCCATCTTTCTCCAAAAAAGAACAAATATTAGAAGAGAACATATCCCGATTTGTTGCCTACTTAAAGGAGCGTGAGCACCAACAGTATAAGAGGGACGTGCAAGATTTCAAGGAGAAGAGAGAATATGAAATAATTAAAAAACAGTCGGCTGTACAACAAGAAACGGACATCTCTTCCTCTGAATGTGACGAAACAGACAGTGAAAGACCACCTCCCCAAAACCCTACAGTATATACGAGGGGGAAGGGTAGAGGTAACAACAAAGGAAATGCACGTGGAAAATGTTACCAGGCTGTTTTTTTAGGGACACCAGCAACAAAACAATACCCCCTCAGGAACCGAAAGTAACAACGCTAGAAGAAAAATCGGAAAACCTACAAATAATTAATCTTACATCACGTCAATTGAGTTAAGTAGAAATTAACTTACTCAGAAAAGGTCTATCTTATGTCCCAACAGTGAAATATAATACATTCTCATGGGTTAAAGACATCAATCTATACGCCCGAAAACTCAAATGGAAGAAATATTTTGTGCAGCATGAGGCAAGAATAGCTGAACAACATGACCTGGACATTGAGGATGTTACACTATTCCAGGACATGTTAGCACTATCAAGTGAAGATAATCAGGAACAGGGATATGGACCATTTTCTACACTCATAAAGAAAAGTTTAAGACCACCCCCTCTGGGAGATTATGCACACATAGACATGTTTGTAGAAATTGTCACTCGGGAGCTCAAAAAACTAGAGACACAGACGGTCTCACATCAGAATCTGACGTATGCTGAGAGAAGGGCATTATGTGCCCTGGATGGAGATGCCTCCCTGGTCATCAAGCCATCAGACAAGGGTGGCAATATAGCAGTGATGACCAGGGAGGCATACCACAAAATGTGTATGGGTCTTTTGAGTGATCAGGGATGCTACACAAAGTTGACAAGTGATCCAACTAAAATGTTTAGTGAGGAATTTTTAAAAATACTCCAGAGAGCTAAACAAAATAACTTACTCGATGATAGAGTTTGATTACTTAAAACCTGTTTCACCAAGGATAGCATCCTTCTACAGTACCCCTGAGGGGACGGCCGATAGTATCCGGCATTGACAATCTTACTCAGGGTCCAAGCCAATATGTTGACGGTATCCTGCGTCCATTTGTGTATGCTCTCCCCTCATATGTTAGAGATACAACAGATGTGCTGAGCCGCCTGGAGGGTCTCTGCGCCGAAGACGGGAGCTTTTTAGCGTCTCTGGACGTAGAGGCCCTCTATTCATCAGTACCACACGATAAGGGGTGTGAAGCTGTGCAGCACTTTTTGGGTATGAGGGGACTGCAATACATGGCCCATAGTACTTTTATGACAGGTAAGTCCTTCCACCAGCAACGAGGTACAGCGATGGGGAGCCCTTGCGCCCCCAGTTACGCTAACCTGTACCTCGGCTGGTGGGAGGACCAAGTGGTTTTTACCGATGTCATGTCGTCATATACCGGGCACATCAATATGTGGCTCCGGTATATTGACAACATTTTTCTCATCTGGTCCTCGACGCAGGAGAATTTTGAGAAATTTGTTGCAGACCTAAATGTTAATAATCTGGGACTGAAGTTTACCCACACAATCAGCTCTACTAATCTAGTGTTATTGGACCTAGAAGTGTGGATAGCCCCAGATAAGAAAGTGATGACGACTCTTCATAGAAAAGATACTGCTACAAATACACTACTACAGTGGGGTAGCTGTCACCCACCGGCCCTCAAAAGAGGGATACCGGTGGGACAGTATCTAAGAGTGCGCTGCAATTGTTCCACGTTAGACGAGTTCAAGATTAAGGCTAATGAACTCAGAATTACGCTGCGACATCGGGGATACCCGAATAAAACTCTCAAAAAGGCATATGTGAGAGCCCTCAAAAGTAATCGAGAATCCCTCCTGACCCCCAAAAATACAAATGAGAATGTAAAAGCTAACAAGAAGCCTGAACCCCTACGGATAATAGGCACCTACGATGAAAAGTCAGAGGAAATCAGGAGAATGATTTCCCAATATTGGAAAATTTTAAGGTCAGATGACATGCTTAAAGATCTAGTATCCGAAAATCCTCATATTACCTACCGAAGAGGACGTAATCTGAAGGATCATCTGACGAAAAGTTATTTACCCCCCATTTCTCAGCCAGGGACCTGGCTGAGTAGTAAAACGGTAGGGACCTACCCATGTACCCATTGTTCTATATGTAGATACATCAAATCTGGAAAAATATTCCGCAGTGTGGTATCTGGGTGTGAGTTCTCCAATAGACAATTTGCTAACTGCAGTACAGCAGGGGTGGTTTATCTCCTCACATGCATAAGTAAAATCTACCTTGCACCAGCAATGACAACACCAGTTGAACAATATGTCAAGGGATGTGACATTTGCAACACCTGCAACCCTGGAAGAACAGAAGTTACTCCGAAGAAACACTTGGCCAAACCTTGCTACCCATTTCAGAAAATGCAGATTGACCACATGCAAATGTCCAAATGTTGAAAGTTGAGTACGTGCTAGTAGCTAATCTTACAGCAAAGACTACTGTAAGGAAACTACTAACAGAGCTGGTATGCATATTTGGAGTCCCTGAAGTAATTGAAAGCGACCAAGGACCGGCTGTCATGAGAAATAGTGTTGAGCGGCATAGGCCATATTCGAATTCGCGAATATTCGCGAATATATGGACGAATATTCGTCATATTCGCGAATATTCGCATATTCGTAATTTGCTCGTTTGATTTTCGCATATGCGAATATTTGCGTGTGCGAAAATTAACATATGCGAAAATTTGCATATACAAAAATTAGCATAAGCGAAAATTCGCATATGCGAAAATTAGCACACCAGTCTCACACAGTAGTATTAGAGCCTTCTTACACCACATAAGCTGGAAGCAGAGAGGGATGATCACTGTGATGTGTACTGTGAAAAAAAAAATGAATATTCGTAATTACGAATATATAGCGCTATATTTGCGAATATTCGCGAATTCGCGAATATGCGATATTCGCGAATAAAATTCGAATTGCGAATATTCGCGAGCAACACTAATGAGAAACTTTAAAAAATGGTGGGAGCAGACCTCCATACCCCATATCATCACGGAGCAGTGGGAAAGTTGAAAGACTTAATGGCACCATAAAGAACAAAATCCTAAAATCCAGTAAAGAACTGTCCCTTCCATGACCAGAAGTGCTGCCCATAGCTTTGTATTCTGTTAGAAACACACCCTGACAGCCAACAGGCCTAACCCCACATGAGACACTCTTGGGGGGGTCCCTAAGCTAGGATGTTACTACCCTCAGTACCCTCAGTGCAGGAAATGATAGTTTGGTAAAGTTTGTTTTCACACTGTGTAATGAGCTGAAAGTAACACATGTTGCAGTTTTAGTCTTCCATTTCAGATCCAGACACTGAACCAGGAAATCACAATCTGCAGAGTTTGTCCTCCTGAAAAGACACATGAGGGGGCCTCTGGAACCTAGATTTGAAGGTCCTTATTAGGTTCTACTGACAACACTGACTTCGGTGAAACTGGAAGGAGAATCAACATGGATACTCCTCACACTGCAAGAGGGTTCATACACCATGCTCCTGATACATTCCTTTTTCGTATAAGTGGAGTGCAAACCCAGCAACTCAATCCAACTCCACCACACTACTGGTCTAACTTGAAAATTACCTAAGAGTTGTATCCCACGTTTTGATAACTCTTCCAGTGCCCAAGTGACTACCTTTAAATTTGACTACTGTGACATTGTTAATTGTCCCGAGGTGCCAAAACAATGTCTCATGTATGGGATGAAAATTCAATATACACATGTATGTCGGATGACTACTGGGGGAACAAATGTGACTATTGGAGAGCAGTGGGATGGAACGCAGGGACTGACTGGGACTATAGACCACAGAGTGCCAATAGAAGAAAAGACAATACCGACAAATCTCTACTACAGAGAATGACAATTGGGTGTTGCGTAGTCCCCTGTGTACAGAAAACAACAATCTCCACTGTAGAGGCCACATTTAAAACAGGGACAATGTATGTGGATATTGAAGGTAAATGAAGCAAGGTAGTCCAGCAGTCCCTTAAAACGTAGATCCTTTATTTCACTTTTCTTTAAAAATACAGAGCACACACCATCCACCTTCACCTGGTCAGCAAACAACTCCTATGGACGCGTTTCGAACGCATGCGCGTTCTTGATCACCACACCACCTGTGTGTTCCTCACCTCTTAAATACCAAGTTCAAGAGGGAGGAGCACTAGCTTCAAGAAGACTTGTACAAAACACAGTTCGTGTACCTTAAAACTTCTTACAAAAACAGGTAACTATTAAAACTTACGGTATAAGCGAGAACAGAAGGAATGGACAAATTTCAGGAAGCCATAGAAAGAGACCTCATGGACTTACAAACAGAATTAAACACAAATAGTCACAAGCACAATAATTTAAGCAAAGCACACAGATTAGCTTTAAAAGACCTCCAAGAAGACAAGTCGATTGTTATTCGAATGTCAGATAAGGGGGGCATGGTAACTGTTATGAATAAAAAGGATTACATACCACAGATACAAAAAATGCTATCTGACGACCAAATATATGGTAAATTAAGTGCAGATCCAACTGCCAAATTCACCAAGGAGTTAAACATTCTCCTAAGTGAGGGAGTAGCTTTAAAAGTGCTTAGTGAGAGAGAAAAAGAGTACCTTCTGGGTGATAGTCCTGTTATGCCCATCCTGTACACCTTACCCAAAACACACAAGGGAGTGTTGCCACCCCCGATGCTCCCTATTGTATCCAGCCGAGGATCCTTGTTAGAGAGATTATCTCTCTGGCTGGACCAAATGCTTCAGCCACTTGTCCGCCGTGTGCCGGGGTACCTACAAGACTCTAGGGATGTATTGCACAATTTGAGAGATTTGCAGTGGCAGTCTGGATGGTGTTGGCTCACTTGTGATGTGGTATCGTTATACACTTGCATACCCTGGCCGGTGGCTATGAGAGCCTTAGAACATCATCTAGATTGTCACAGCAACTATACAAGCGATTTGTGTGAATTCATTAAACAGGTCACATGGTTTTTAATGTCACATAATTTTTTCAATTTTGATAACCAATTTTACATTCAGCGCAGTGGGGTGTCAATGGGGGCGAGACACTCCCCCTCATTGGCCAACCTCACCATGCCTTACTGGGAAGAGACCACCATCTTCTCAAGCCACAATCCCTTTGCCACCCATGTACAGTGGTATGGAAGATTCATAGATGACCTTCTCCTTATTTGGAGAGGAGATATGTCTTCCATACCACTGTACATGGAACATCTGAATGACAACCAGTTCAATTTAAGGTTCACACAACATGTTGATTTAGTTACAGTCAATTTTTTGGATTTACAGCTCACAGGCATACCAGGACAGACAATACAAAGCTCCACATATCGCAAACCTACATCAGGAAACACCATTTTACGGGCCAATAGCAACCATCCCACACAAACCATAAGAGCCATTCCAGTCGGAGAACTTACTAGGTTGAAACGCAATTGCACTTCACATTCCACATTCCAGGAACAGGCAAAACAATTAAAGGACAGGCTCACAAAAAGAGGCTACAGCCACAAACAATTTAATAGAGCCATGAAAATTGTCCAAAACAAAAGTCGAGAAAATCTTGTGACAAGTCAAAAGAAAACAATGTGCAATAACACAACACAAAAACCGGTACTTGCAATCACACACAATCCACATTTTAAAAACATTCGTGGTTTAATTTACAAAAACCTGCACCTTCTAAAAGAAGACGAGATCTTGGCAGGTCTTTTGGCACAAGGAGTGGCTGTGGTGCCGAAAAAAGCTTGCAATTTAAAGGATAGTCTATCCCCGAGCCTAGTCATCTCAGAAATGCAATGTGTGAACACATGGTTAAGTAACAAAGGTTTCTTTAAGTGTGGAGCAAATCGGTGCAAACTATGCGATGTTGCTAAGGTGTGCAAAGATTTTGCTGATAGTACAGAAAACCATAGATATGACATCAAACAGTACATCAATTGCAATACGACAAATGTTGTATATGCAATTGAATGCACTGCCTGCAATTTAAAATATGTGGGATGCCCTTCACATCCATTAAAAATCAGGATCCACGAGCACTTATATGACGCGGTTAAAGTGGAAAGTAATAGAAACAAATCGGGTGCATCCACACATTTTGCACAGGCACATAATGGAAACATAAATAATTTCATAGCATATGGCATTGAGAAGGTGAAGAAACCCATAAGAGGTGGTGACATACAAAGAAAATTGTTCAACCGTGAGGCCTTCTGGCAGTACACTCTGCGTACCAGAATACCGCACGGTTTAAACATACGGAGGGAATTAATGTTGCATTATTAAAAACATTTTATTCAGTGGAAATTTTGAGAATGAAATTACATGGATTTCTCAGAACCAGTACACACAATGCGATTGCTGCTAATTCTGTTGTCGGTGTAGAACACGTATAAACTTACTGGTTGATTCATAAAATACACCAAGCAGAATCAGACAACATAGATTTTCCTCCGTTCTATTAATTTTTCATGCAATAGTAAGTTTTAATAGTTACCTGTTTTTGTAAGAAGTTTTAAGGTACACGAACGGTGTTTTATACAAGTCTTCTTGAAGCTAGTGCTCCTCCCTCTTGAACTTGGTATTTAAGAGGTGAGGAACACACAGGTGGTGTGGTGATCAAGAACGCGCATGCGTTCGAAACGCGTCCATAGGAGTTGTTTGCTGACCAGGTGAAGGTGGATGGTGTGTGCTCTGTATTTTTAAAGAAAAGTGAAATAAAGGATCTACGTTTTAAGGGACTGCTGGACTACCTTTCTTCATTTACCTACAAGTTTCAAGCCTGGCCGGGCTTGGGTCCTTGCAGACCGTGGAGGAGGTGAGCTGAGAGAACTTTATTTCTTATTCATTTGTTGTGGATATTGAACCTACTATTTCAGCTTAACTGAACCTAATTGATACATCAGACCAAAGCAGGACTGAGAGAATTCCCTCCATGAGAACAACCATCCTGTATGCCAATGGTGCAAGTGCAAACCCAACAGAGTAGGGCTAACATAGAAGTCTCAGGTGAAGGATCAGTCTGGGTACAAAGAATGAACCGCTCGTCTCATACCAGTGAAGCATCCCATACCCGTTTTTTCTTTTTATCCCACCTGAACCTGAGACTATTAGGCACAATATATTCTAGGGAGAGATGTCGTGTACGGTAACAAATATCTTTTAGGGGGGAATTGATTGGGATAACCCTTATGTTTCTAATGATTGATCAATATACTAATACTAATATTCCATTACTGCTGGAAAAATACATCTGATACATACCCCTTAACCCATATACTGTACATCAGTTTGAAATATGCTCGTAACTACGATTAAGGCCTTGCCATGATGCCAATACAACTGAGATAAGGAGTAGAAAGACAAAATATCTGACAAACAGAGAACTCTGGAATTTCCCAGTAGAGAAACTTCTGCCAAGAGATTAATGGACACTAAATATGCTAATATATACGGACACAATAATCAAACAACCAATCAAAATGTAACATGCTAATTTTGATGTCATAACTAAACCTTATTCTTTGTATAATGTAAAAACTAAATGTACTTCCTGGATTAAACATAACTCTTTGGGGCAGCTACGAGTATGCTAAGAAAGAGTGTATACCAACATCCTGCCTGGTGTATATTTCCTTATGTCGACACTTAGCAATATATGGCAGCACAGTCAATCACATTTGAAAGCCTCCCCTCAGACCATCTTTAACAATGTCACAATCATCCAAAATCAACAAAATGGTCCCTGGGGATTACAGGGCAATTGTAATCAATTAACAACATTTAAGGGGTTGCCCTCTCGCGAGGAAAACCCTTTACTAGAAAACCCCCTTAAAATATACCCCACACTTAGTTAAAATTCCAGCGACATGGGTGGTCTGTATTAGTGAGTATAGATGGTTCACTAAACGCGGTTTTGCTGTTTGGCCCAGATATTTGCTTTATGCTGGGTGCTTACTGTCTAGCCACCCTTAGCTACTGGTGCTAGATCCTCATTATCTTATGCCCCCATAGTTCGCTGTGTTAAAACTGCCACTAATAGCCTCCCCAATGTTTCGCTGAACGAATCAGCTTTGTCAAGGCTAATGCGTCCTAAGACGCAGTCTACTGCTTAAATAACCTTTCTTGTGATGTCACTTCCTGTTTTGTTTCACAAATCACCTGCTTAGACATCACCACTCCCGTCTCTCGCATTAGTTCCTTTAGCCAGTTTAGTTCTAGTATGTGCGTGTCCTCTTTGCGTGATCTCGGTCACGTGATGTAAACATAGGAGCCACGGCATCGTGAGAGTTCGGCACTGATTCCATTGCGCATGTTTCTGCACTTAGACTGAATTTCCTTCTGCTGTTACTACTGTGCATGTATTAATTCTTCATTCTATGGTGAGTAATGTCTTAATATCAGAATTAGTGCATTGCTACTGCTGTAATTGTTAAATGACAACCTACAGCTATGTTTGATGCAATTAGGATTTGTAGTTGCATATTTGGAAACATTTTTTGTGTTATTATTTGTACCATATCTATTGTTTGTGCTATAACTTTCATTGTATAAAGAGACGTAGTTGTTGGTCTGCGGGGTCCACGTCTTCCCCAATATATAACTTATTCATCCAGCATAATCACAAATATATAGGGCAAATACTAAGTGCCAGGGATGTGCTTATATAAAACTTAGCTTTTAATTTATCAAAAATGCTAAAAAAGTTATTTTTAGTGTTTAGTGATGTGTAAATGATATTTGTTAGATCACTAGTATCATTGGTCTACACTGGCCTCTGCAGGGCCCAGCCAGTCCAGTGCAACCAATCACCCTAGGCGGCACATGCACACCACAGGGTGATAATAGTTTAAACCACAACGCGTTTCTACCTGCTGGTACTGAGCAGGTGTCCTCAGGAGGTATAGACAGTGATCATATAAATAATATGCTAGAGGATTGTTATATCCCTACTAGCTCCACAATTACAGCTAAAAGAAAATTCTAGCTCAATGATCAGACCGCTATCATGATAGATAATAATATCACATAAGTTAACATGGGTGCCTGTAAAAAAGAATATTTCTTCTATCCCTACAGTATTTGCTCATTCGGAGCCTATACAGCTTAGGAACCTGTGGGGAGAAATAATATAGGCTTTCCCTAGTAGTCACACGTGGTATATAGTTGCAGTCTGGGGCAATCTGCCTCCGTGATCTCCACCTGCAAAAAAATGAGGGTATCGATGTTGAACATATTCCCTGTGGAGAGATAGACCAGTACTGTGTTCTAACAGACTGTATGCAACTCACGGTTAGTTGTAAGCAGAGTGCTTAGACGCGTCCCCGCTCTCCGCTGGGTGCCGGAAGTGTCCGGACACTCTCACCTGATGCGGTGAGATGTGGCGTCTGTCGTCACTTCCGCCGGCAGGGCTGCTTTATTCAGCGCGGCGCGCACCGCCCTCTGTGACGCAACCAGATGGGCGTGCGTAACTATTGTAAACAAACACACGCCGCGCTGACACCAATGAAAGCAGATGCCGGGAGTGACAGTTAAGTTAACAAGTGAAGTTAGTGAATCCCCAACGGCGGATCCCAACATTGGTATATCACTATATTAGATCAGGTATGCTGCATAGTAGGGACTTGAATCATTAGATTTAAGGGCAAGTTTGATGAATGATGGCTCACTATTTGTACCTGAATGTGCTAGAGAGCTCATTATATTCCAATAAGGTGTGTCAAAAAAGTAATGTTTGATTAGGTTATTAGATAAGGTATTAGGGATCAGCCAGATCACGCACCAAAGCTAATTTTGTATATATTTTGTTCAGGGTGTAATTATGTAAGCGACATGGGGGGGATGGATAGCCCTATGGGGATGTTGACAGTGGTTGATGGGGCCCTAGGGAACCTATCCTTACCCTATTATACCCTATAGAGTCGACCCTAGGCCTAGGCGGGGGGGCCGCCCTAAAAAGGGCGGTCCCGCACAGGAACCTCCTACTCTGTATCTATAATACCCTCTCTAGGGGGAGGAGGTGAGTAATTACTCCTGTCCGACCTACTAAGGTCGTCCCTAACTGCCTAGTGGTCACCTCAACAGGAACACCCATGTCGCACTATAAGAAACAAGCAAATTGTAATTGTTCATTTAACCCCCATGGTGAGATGGAATTCAAATTGTAGATCCATCTACACTTTTTTTGTAAGAGCAACCTATCAAGGTTGCCCTTTCTTTCTGAAGGGATTATTCTCTCAATGCCCACAAATTTGATATCACCGACTGCTCCTCCGTGTACTGTATTGACATGGATTGCTACTGGTGTATCACGTGAGTGCCGTATGTCACCTATATGCTCCAATATTCGTTTTTTGAAAGGGCGGATGGTTTTACCAACATAAAGCATAGGGCATGTGCATACAGCTACATAGATCACAGACACGGTGGAGCAGTTGATGAACTGTTTGATCCCATAGGTAGAAGTAGGGACCATTGCTGTCTTGCAGACATGTTGACAAGCGCGACAATGGCCACACTGAAAACAGCCTTGTGGTGGTTTCTGTTTGTTTAGCCACGTCTGACCCTGTAAATTCAGATTATCTAGATGGCTGTGTACCAGTAGATCACCCAGGCTTTTTCCTCTTCTGTAGGTGATCTCTGGCTTTGTTCCCACTATTTCTTGCAAGTCAGGGTCCATTCTCAGAATTTCCCAATGATGATTGATGATATCCCGTATTGGTGTTGCTAATTTATCATATGTGGCAATAATTCTGGCTGGTTGCATTGTAGCTTCTGTAGGTGGTTTGGGGCTAAGGAGCTCGGTGCGTGATCTGGCAGATGCCTCTCTATATGCCTGAGTGAGGATGTGTTGGGGATAACCCCTCTCCCGAAATCGTGCCGTCATGTCTCGGGCCTCTCTCTTGTAGTCTTTTGTCCTTGAACAATTCCTCCTGAGGCGTAAGAACTGCCCCTTTGGGATCCCCCTTTTGAGGGGGCCCGGGTGGCAGCTCTCCCACCTCAGGAGGCTGTTCGTAGATGTTAGTTTCCGATGTATAGTACTTTGTAATGTGTGGTCAGAATCAATGAAAATTTTTATATCTAAAAAGGCTAATTCTTTAGTCTGAATTTCATACGTGAAGAAAAGCCCTATATCATTGTTGTTTATAGATTGTACCAATTGGCCGAATTCTTCAGAGGTCCCATTCCACAGTACGAACACATCATCGATAAATCTAAGCCAAATCATGGCTGATTCACTGAAGTGTTCCTGTTCGTCGTGGAACAGGGTGGTCGCTTCCCACCAGCCCAGGGTGAGGTTTGCATAGCTGGGGGCACAAGGGCTCCCCATGGCAGTCCCCCTGAGCTGGTGATGGAAGCGACCTTGGAACAGAAAGTAGTTTCTGGTTAGTGTAAACTGTAATAATTGTAATACCAATTGGTTGTGTTCCTGGAATTGCGATCCACGTGCACTCAAAAAGTACTCCACGGCTCGCAAACCCACTGTATGGTGTATGGACGAGTACAACGCCTCGACGTCAATGCTTGCCAGGATAGTAGAGTTATTTACTGTTATTCCCTCAATCCTTTTTAGGAGGTCCATCGTATCCCTAAGGTATGAGGGAAGACTGAAGACAAATTGTCTTAAAATTCTGTCTATATAGATCCCCACGTTCTGCGTTATACTCCCCACTCCAGATACAATCGGGCGGCCTTTTAATGGAATTAGGCCTTTATGGATTTTGGGGAGTGCGTAGAACGTGGGGATCGTTGGTGAGATAGGAGACAGAAAGTCAAATTCTTTTTTGTCAATCAGTTTTTTCTGAAGTGCTGTATTAAGAATCACCATTAATTCCCTACAGTATTGTGAAGTGGGATCAGAGGGGAGAATCTCGTAAGTGTCCTTGTCGTCTAGTAATCTCTTTACCATTCTTACATATTTGGGTTTGTCCATAAGGACAACATTTCCACCCTTATCAGACGCTTTAATGACCACTTTGTCATTTCTTTGTAGTTCAGTCAGAGCACATCTTTCAGGGTACGAAAGGTTATCCCTATGTCCCGTTTTGACAGAGATTCCCTTTAAATCCCTTAACACCAGTTCAAGGAATACATCAATACATGAGGTGTCGGAGATCGGAGGAAAGAGTTTACTTTTCGGTTTTAGGGTAGTGAAGGGACCTTCACCCTCCGGATGATCACTTTCATCCAGAAGTCCAGTTAGTTGTCTAGCAACTATTAGATCCTCTTCGGAAAGACCATGATCCTGACAAGTGCGTCGATCTTTTAGTTTAAAGAACTTATGCCACTTTAATTTGCGGACAAAGAGGTTAAGATCCTTGGTCCACTCGAAAGGATCATATCTTGCCGAGGGGACAAATGAAAGCCCCTTATATAATACCTTAGTTTGAATATCAGTTAGGACCATACTGGACAGATTAATCACTTGAGTTTGAACTGAAGATGTTGGTGATGTTAATGACGATATTGGGGTCTGTGTGGAGGGGGTTCCTGAAGTTGGTAGGGGTCCCTTTCTAAAAATATGTTGTGAGGACGATGATGAGGAGGAGGGTTGGTTTGGGCCACATGTTGGGGTCTGATTATTATATGCTCCCCTAGAGTCTCCCCTTCCTCTACCTCTTCTGTTTCTACCCGTGCCCCGTTTAGGTCCTCGTCTGCGTGATTGAGCACTCGCCTCAGATTGATCTGTGTCTGAAGAGGTTAAGTCTGTTTCGGTGTCCTTTGATTGTGAGTTTTTCTCAAGTACACTGTAGACTCTATTTTCTTTGAAATCCTCCAAATCTATAATGTATTGAAAATGCTTGCGTTGTTTGAGTAAATATTGAAATTTTTCTATTTGATTCTGTAGTTGTGTCTCTTTGTTAAGAAAGTCAGGGTCTGTTTTGAAACGCAGAACAATTTCTTTTTGTTCTCGCAGTTTATTAGAAATTTGTTCAAGGTTCAGTTTTTCTGCCTCCAATAGAATTGTCATAAACCTTAGAGACGAAGCAGTCGCTTCAGTCTCCCACTTTTTAAGAACCACTGGGGTTCTTAATCTTTTGGAGGGTAATATGGGAACCCGTAGACCTCCAGGTACAATGTTGCTTTTTAGATAGCTCTCACATCCCTGGACCTCCCAGAAGGATGTAATATGTTGTTTATATAGATTTGTGAGTTCTCTAAAGGCAGACCGTAAGGACGGGGTAAACTTGGGCTGTGTAAAGCTTGCCTCTGAAAAGACGTCCCTAGCTTCAGTCATCCAGCTATTAGTATCCAATGCTGTATTGATAAAGCCCGCCATGGAGGTAATCAAATCAAAATTGTATAAAGAGACGTAGTTGTTGGTCTGCGGGGTCCACGTCTTCCCCAATATATAACTTATTCATCCAGCATAATCACAAATATATAGGGCAAATACTAAGTGCCAGGGATGTGCTTATATAAAACTTAGCTTTTAATTTATCAAAAATGCTAAAAAAGTTATTTTTAGTGTTTAGTGATGTGTAAATTATATTTGTTAGATCACTAGTATCATTGGTCTACATTGGCCTCTGCAGGGCCCAGCCAGTCCAGTGCAACCAATCACCCTAGGCGGCACATGCACACCACAGGGTGATAATAGTTTAAACCACAACGCGTTTCTACCTGCTGGTACTGAGCAGGTGTCCTCAGGAGGTATAGACAGTGATCATATAAATAATATGCTAGAGGATTGTTATATCCCTACTAGCTCCACAATTACAGCTAAAAGAAAATTCTAGCTCAATGATCAGACCGCTATCATGATAGATAATAATATCACATAAGTTAACATGGGTGCCTGTAAAAAAGAATATTTCTTCTATCCCTACAGTATTTGCTCATTCGGAGCCTATACAGCTTAGGAACCTGTGGGGAGAAATAATATAGGCTTTCCCTAGTAGTCACACGTGGTATATAGTTGCAGTCTGGGGCAATCTGCCTCCGTGATCTCCACCTGCAAAAAAATGAGGGTATCGATGTTGAACATATTCCCTGTGGAGAGATAGACCAGTACTGTGTTCTAACAGACTGTATGCAACTCACGGTTAGTTGTAAGCAGAGTGCTTAGACGCGTCCCCGCTCTCCGCTGGGTGCCGGAAGTGTCCGGACACTCTCACCTGATGCGGTGAGATGTGGCGTCTGTCGTCACTTCCGCCGGCAGGGCTGCTTTATTCAGCGCGGCGCGCACCGCCCTCTGTGATGCAACCAGATGGGTGTGCGTAACTATTGTAAACAAACACACGCCGCGCTGACACCAATGAAAGCAGATGCCGGGAGTGACAGTTAAGTTAACAAGTGAAGTTAGTGAATCCCCAACGGCGGATCCCAACATTGGTATATCACTATATTAGATCAGGTATGCTGCATAGTAGGGACTTGAATCATTAGATTTAAGGGCAAGTTTGATGAATGATGGCTCACTATTTGTACCTGAATGTGCTAGAGAGCTCATTATATTCCAATAAGGTGTGTCAAAAAAGTACTCGTCCATACACCATACAGTGGGTTTGCGAGCCGTGGAGTACTTTTTGAGTGCACGTGGATCGCAATTCCAGGAACACAACCAATTGGTATTACAATTATTACAGTTTACACTAACCAGAAACTACTTTCTGTTCCAAGGTCGCTTCCATCACCAGCTCAGGGGGACTGCCATGGGGAGCCCTTGTGCCCCCAGCTATGCAAACCTCACCCTGGGCTGGTGGGAAGCGACCACCCTGTTCCACGACGAACAGGAACACTTCAGTGAATCAGCCATGATTTGGCTTAGATTTATCGATGATGTGTTCGTACTGTGGAATGGGACCTCTGAAGAATTCGGCCAATTGTTACAATCTATAAACAACAATGATATAGGGCTTTTCTTCACGTATGAAATTCAGACTAAAGAATCAGCCTTTTTAGATATAAAAATTTTCATTACATAGTTACATAGTTACATAGTTAGTATGGTTGAAAAAAGACATACGTCCATCAAGTCCAACCAGGGGATTGAAGGGAAGGATGTAAGGGGATAAGGGAAAGGGATGTAGTTTTACAATTCTGCATAAGCTTTAATGTTATTTTGTTCCAGGAATGTATCTAACCCTGTTTTAAAGCTGTTAATTGTTCCTGCTGTGACCAGTTCCTGAGGTAGACCGTTCCATAAATTCACAGTCCTCACGGTAAAGAAGGCGTGCCGCCCCTTTAGACTAAACCTTTTCTTCTCCAGACGGAGGGAGTGCCCCCTCGTCCTTTGGGGGGGTTTAACCTGGAACAGTTTTTCTCCATATTTTTTGTATGGGCCATTAATATACTTATATACGTTTATCATATCCCCCCTTAAACGTCTCTTCTCAAGACTAAACAATTGTAACTCCTTTAATCGCTCCTCATAGCTAAGATGTTCCATGCCCCATATTAGTTTAGTCGCGCGTCTCTGCACCCTTTCCAACTCTACAGTGTCCCTTTTATGAACAGGCGACCAAAACTGAACAGCATATTCCAGGTGAGGCCGTACCAATGCTTTATAAAGGGGGAGTATTATGTCCCTGTCCCTTGAGTCCATGCCTCTTTTGATACATGACAATATCCTGCCGGCTTTGGAAGCAGCAGCCTGACATTGCATGCTATTCTGTAGTCTGTGATCTACAAGTACACCCAGATCCTTCTCTACCAGTGACTCTGCCAGTTTAATCCCCCCTAAGACATACGACGCATGCAAGTTATTAGTACCCAGATGCATAACTTTACATTTATCCACATTGAACCTCATTTGCCAAGTGGATGCCCAGACACTTAGTCTATCCAAGTCATCTTGTAACTTATGCACATCCTCTATAGACTGTACCGTGCTACAAAGCTTGGTGTCATCTGCAAAGATAGAAACAGAGCTGTTAATACCATCCTCTATATCATTGATAAATAAATTAAACAGCAGCGGGCCCAGTACTGAACCTTGGGGTACACCACTAATAACCGGGGACCAATCAGAGTACGAATCATTTACCACCACTCTCTGGGTACGATCCATGAGCCAATGTTCAATCCAGTTACAAACTAAAGTTTCCAAGCCCAAGGACCTTAACTTACCTGTCAGATGTCTGTGAGGGACAGTATCAAACGCTTTGGCAAAATCCAGAAACACTATATCCACAGCCATTCCTCTGTCAAGGCTTCTACTCACCTCTTCATAAAAGCAAATTAGATTGGTTTGACAACTTCTATCCTTAGTAAACCCATGCTGGCTATCACTTATAATACTATTATCCCCTATGTATTCCTGTATGTAATCCCTTATAAGTCCTTCAAACAATTTACCCACAATGCACGTTAGACTTACCGGTCTATAATTGCCTGGCGAAGACCTAGAGCCCTTCTTGAAGATTGGTACCACATTAGCCTTGCGCCAGTCCCTTGGCACAATACCAGACACCAGAGAATCTCTAAATATCATGAACAAGGGTACAGATATTACTGAACTTACCTCTCTAAGAACTCTTGGGTGTAGTCCATCCGGCCCTGGAGATTTGCTTACATTTACTTTACTTAACTTACCTTGTACCATCTCTACATTAAGCCAGTTCAATACATTACATGATGTGTTACCAGCACTGACCTGGCCAATGTCAGCTCCTTTTTCCATAGTGTATACAGAACTAAAGAACCCATTCAGTAGCTCCGCCTTCTCTTGATCGCCCGTGACAACCTCCCCATTATCATTATTAAAGGGTCCTACATGCTCTGTCCTTGGTTTTTTTGTATTTATATATCTAAAAAAATATTTAGGATTAG
Organism: Hyla sarda; assembly: GCF_029499605.1. Taxonomy (NCBI): domain Eukaryota; kingdom Metazoa; phylum Chordata; class Amphibia; order Anura; family Hylidae; genus Hyla; species Hyla sarda. The sequence goes on from NC_079189.1 coordinate 20,120,280, forward strand.
TTTTGCTTTCTTCGGCCACCTGTCTCTCATTTTGAATTTTTGCTGTTTTTATTACATTTTTACAGATTTTATTAAGCTCCTTGTACTGTTTAAATGTTATAGCTGACCCATCAGATTTGTATTTTTTGAAGGCTATTTTTTTGTTGTTTATTGCTCTTTTAACCTCATTTGTCAGCCATGCAGGATTTAGTTTTAATCGTTTATATTTGTTCCCCTTTGGTATATATTTAGATGTATAGTTATTTGGAGTTGATTTAAAGATGTCCCATTTCCCTTCTGTATCAGTATTTGAGAACACCTCCCCCCAGTCTATGTCCTGTAGTGCAGCTCTCAGCCCAGGGAAATTTGCCTTTTTAAAGTTATATGTTTTTGCTTTCCCCGTCTGTCTTTGTTTTCTACATTTTAAGTCAAAAGTAACTATATTGTGGTCGCTATTACCAAGGTTTTCCCTCACAGTTACATTACCAACCAGCTCTGCGTTGTTGGAAATGATCAGATCCAACAAGGCATCACTTCTTGTTGGGTCCTCCACAAACTGGCCCATAAAATTATCCTGCAATAAATTTAGGAATTTTCTCCCCTTTGTAGTTTTAGCCAACCCCCGGCCCCAATCTATATCTGGATAGTTAAAATCTCCCATTATTACCACTGTACCTGCCCGGGCGGCCCTCTCTATTTGTTTATACAGCCGACCTTCTATCTCTTCAGTGATATTAGGGGGTCTGTAGATTACACCAAATATTATTTTTTCAGTATTTCCCTCCTTTTGTAATTCTACCCACAGTGATTCCACCTCCTCAGAATCATCACACACTATGGCATCGTTCACACTGACTTTCATACCACTTCTTACATACAGACAGACTCCACCACCTTTTCTGTTCATTCTATCCTTGCGAAACAATGTAAACTCCTGCAGATTAACGGCCCAGTCATGCGAGGAGTCCAGCCATGTCTCAGTGACCCCAACTATATCAATATGTTCCTCCAGTATCAAGGCCTCAAGCTCCCCCATTAAGTTTTACACATATAGTCTCACTAATGGGATTTTCAGAGTTATTGGGGTTAATGTCATTTTTTGAGTTATAAGGGCTAATTGTTCTATTTAAGTTATTGGGGCTAATGGGATTTTTTGCGTTATTGCGTCTAACGTTGTTATTTAAGTTATTGGGGCTAACGGTATTTTTTGAGTTAATGGGGCTTATTGTAGTTATTGAGTTATTGGGGCTAATGGAATTTTTTGAATTATTGGGATTACAATTTTTCGGGCTACATTTATTTTTACAGCTGGTTTGTAACGCATGAATCTCCTTATCCACTGCTCTTAACCTCCCCCCACAGGACTCCTCTCCACCCGCCATTATGTCCTGACCCCTCTCTAACCTATCCATCCCACTGTCTGCTTTCTTTTGCTTTATTATCCTCCCCCCACTCACCTAGTTTAAATACTCAGCCACCCCTTCCACGATTCTCTCCCCCAGCACAGCAGACCCCCTTCCATTCAGGTGCAAATTATCCGTAGAATAGAGTTTGTACCCCAATGAAAAGTCAGCCCAGTGCTCTAAAAACCCAAACCCTTCCCCCTCACACCACGACTTAAGCCATGCATTTAACTCCCTAAGCTCCCGCTGTCTTTCCTGCGATGCGCATGGCACAGGAAGTATTCCAGAGAACACAACCTTAGAGGTCCTTCCCTTCAGCTTGGCACCTAGTTCCTTGTAATTATTCTTCAAGGACCTCCACCTACCATGTATTTTGTCGTTGGTTCCCACATGGACCACGACAGCTGGGTCATCCCCAGCCCCCCCTAGTAATTTGTCCACCCTTTCCACCACATGCCGAACCCTGGCACCAGGGAGACAGCAAACCATTCGGTTGAGGTGGTCTTGGCGACAAATTATTCTATCCGTCTTCCTGATTATAGAGTCCCCTACCACAACTAACTGTCTTGGCCTACCTGCGTTACCATCCCCCACACTACTAGTTGAGCTGTTCCCCCGGCTGTTAGGGAGACCAGTATCCACTAGGGTTGCCATCTCTGATACTGAGGCCCTCGCATCATCGCCCAACTTGGCAATTTTACTTGGGAGATCAGAAGCAGAAGTGACCTTCCTTTTCCTTGCCCCCTTTCCAGTCCCTCTAACTACATTAACCCAGCTCCCTACTTGGGCCTCCTGGCTAGTTTCTCCAACCTCCATTTCTACCCCACTAACTGCTTGCTCTGTAAGATTGTCAATCGCCCTCAATGTTGCATTTTGCTCCTCTAGATCTCTAATACGAGCTTCCAGGTGGGCACCATGCTCACATTTGTCACAGCGGTATTCACCCTGAAGCTGCTGCTCCAGAGATGTATACATGTGGCACAATGTGCACTGAAGAAAACCTCCAATCCTGCTGTCCATATCCTTGGTGACAAACAGCTGTTATTAACTATTAAGAAAAACTACTTTTATCAAGGGAGTGTAATACTTACAGTTACAGTGGGTCCTGCTTACAACTCCTGCTTTTTAAACTTCTGCTTATAAAACTTCTCAAATGTAACACTTAATAATACAACACTTTAGAATACAGACCCAGCTTCAGCTAGACTCAGTCAGAGCAGGGCTCACAGAGTTTCCCAGTTAGTTTTATACACCTGAGAGCAGTTAATCAATTAACCCCTCCCCCAGGTGTGCTACAGACAGGAGGGGAAAAAAAAATGCAAGGGCTATGCAACCGCTGGAGACACCCTGTTTGGAAAACAATGATCCACAGTATACTTAGCACATGAACTTCTGCTTATAAAACTTCTCAAATGTAACACTTAATAATACAACACTTTAGAATACAGACCCAGCTTCAGCTAGACTCAGTCAGAGCAGGGCTCACAGAGTTTCCCAGTTAGTTTTATACACCTGAGAGCAGTTAATCAATTAACCCCTCCCCCAGGTGTGCTACAGACAGGAGGGGAAAAAAAAAATGCAAGGGCTATGCAACCGCTGGAGACACCCTGTTTGGAAAACAATGATCCACAGTATACTTAGCACATGAACTTCTGCTTATAAAACTTCTCAAATGTAACACTTAATAATACAACACTTTAGAATACAGACCCAGCTTCAGCTAGACTCAGTCAGAGCAGGGCTCACAGAGTTTCCCAGTTAGTTTTATACACCTGAGAGCAGTTAATCAATTAACCCCTCCCCCAGGTGTGCTACAGACAGGAGGGGAAAAAAAAAATGCAAGGGCTATGCAACCGCTGGAGACACCCTGTTTGGAAAACAATGATCCACAGTATACTTAGCACATGAACTTCTGCTTATAAAACTTCTCAAATGTAACACTTAATAATACAACACTTTAGAATACAGACCCAGCTTCAGCTAGACTCAGTCAGAGCAGCATTGATTCTGACCACACATTACAAAGTACTATACATCGGAAACTAACATCTACGAACAGCCTCCTGAGGTGGGAGAGCTGCCACCCGGGCCCCCTCAAAAGGGGGATCCCAAAGGGGCAGTTCTTACGCCTCAGGAGGAATTGTTCAAGGACAAAAGACTACAAGAGAGAGGCCCGAGACATGACGGCACGATTTCGGGAGAGGGGTTATCCCCAACACATCCTCACTCAGGCATATAGAGAGGCATCTGCCAGATCACGCACCGAGCTCCTTAGCCTCAAACCACCTACAGAAGCTACAATGCAACCAGCCAGAATTATTGCCACATATGATAAATTAGCAACACCAATACGGGATATCATCAATCATCATTGGGAAATTCTGAGAATGGACCCTGACTTGCAAGAAATAGTGGGAACAAAGCCAGAGATCACCTACAGAAGAGGAAAAAGCCTGGGTGATCTACTGGTACACAGCCATCTAGATAATCTGAATTTACAGGGTCAGACGTGGCTAAACAAACAGAAACCACCACAAGGCTGTTTTCAGTGTGGCCATTGTCGCGCTTGTCAAAATGTCTGCAAGACAGCGATGGTCCCTACTTCTACCTATGGGATCAAACAGTTCATCAACTGCTCCACCGTGTCTGTGATCTATGTAGCTGTATGCACATGCCCTATGCTTTATGTTGGTAAAACCATCCGCCCTTTCAAAAAACGAATATTGGAGCATATAGGTGACATACGGCACTCACGTGATACACCAGTAGCAATCCATGTCAATACAGTACACGGAGGAGCAGTCGGTGATATCAAATTTGTGGGCATTGAGAGAATAATCCCTTCAGAAAGAAAGGGCAACCTTGATAGGTTGCTCTTACAAAAAGAGTGTAGATGGATCTACAATTTGAATTCCATCTCACCATGGGGGTTAAATGAACAATTACAATTTGCTTGTTTCTTATAGTGCGACATGGGTGTTCCTGTTGAGGTGACCACTAGGCAGTTAGGGACGACCTTAGTAGGTCGGACAGGAGTAATTACTCACCTCCTCCCCCTAGAGAGGGTATTATAGATACAGAGTAGGAGGTTCCTGTGCGGGACCGCCCTTTTTAGGGCGGCCCCCCCGCCTAGGCCTAGGGTCGACTCTATAGGGTATAATAGGGTAAGGATAGGTTCCCTAGGGCCCCATCAACCACTGTCAACATCCCCATAGGGCTATCCATCCCCCCCATGTCGCTTACATAATTACACCCTGAACAAAATATATACAAAATTAGCTTTGGTGCGTGATCTGGCTGATCCCTAATACCTTATCTAATAACCTAATCAAACATTACTTTTTTGACACACCTTATTGGAATATAATGAGCTCTCTAGCACATTCAGGTACAAATAGTGAGCCATCATTCATCAAACTTGCCCTTAAATCTAATGATTCAATTCCCTACTATGCAGCATACCTGATCTAATATAGTGATATACCAATGTTGGGATCCGCCGTTGGGGATTCACTAACTTCACTTGTTAACTTAACTGTCACTCCCGGCATCTGCTTTCATTGGTGTCAGCGTGGCGTGTGTTTGTTTACAATAGTTACGCACGCCCATCTGGTTGCGTCACAGAGGGCGGTGCGCGCCGCGCTGAATAAAGCAGCCCTGCCGGCGGAAGTGACGACAGACGCCACATCTCACCGCATCAGGTGAGAGTGTCCGGACACTTCCGGCACCCAGCGGAGAGCGGGGACGCGTCTAAGCACTCTGCTTACAACTAACCGTGAGTTGCATACAGTCTGTTAGAACACAGTACTGGTCTATCTCTCCACAGGGAATATGTTCAACATCGATACCCTCATTTTTTTGCAGGTGGAGATCACGGAGGCAGATTGCCCCAGACTGCAACTATATACCACGTGTGACTACTAGGGAAAGCCTATATTATTTCTCCCCACAGGTTCCTAAGCTGTATAGGCTCCGAATGAGCAAATACTGTAGGGATAGAAGAAATATTCTTTTTTACAGGCACCCATGTTAACTTATGTGATATTATTATCTATCATGATAGCGGTCTGATCATTGAGCTAGAATTTTCTTTTAGCTGTAATTGTGGAGCTAGTAGGGATATAACAATCCTCTAGCATATTATTTATATGATCACTGTCTATACCTCCTGAGGACACCTGCTCAGTACCAGCAGGTAGAAACGCGTTGTGGTTTAAACTATTATCACCCTGTGGTGTGCATGTGCCGCCTAGGGTGATTGGTTGCACTGGACTGGCTGGGCCCTGCAGAGGCCAGTGTAGACCAATGATACTAGTGATCTAACAAATATCATTTACACATCACTAAACACTAAAAATAACTTTTTTAGCATTTTTGATAAGTTAAAAGCTAAGTTTTATATAAGCACATCCCTGGCACTTAGTATTTGCCCTATATATTTGCTATAACTTTCACCCTGTGTTGATTTAAATCACCCAGTGGTGTACATGCAATATTAGTTGCCATCTATATACATCCTTATGATGTTGTTGGTACTATTTTGAACTTTGTACTGCTCTTTTCTTTTAAGTGTTAGTAATACTAATTGTCTCCATTCATGACAATAGGAATTGTATTTATACTTAACACAGCCTATAGACTATATTTAATAAAATATTTGTACAAAAGAAATGTTATCATTAGAACAATAGATGACAAAGGAACAGATATATTAGCAGAACGATATATATCTATGAAATATTCACATAACACGTCTCTGTACCAAGTGTCCTTTACTGATCACGTCAGGCTCCATCAGGATATTGTAACATTTAGGTAGAAACATGCAGATCAATATTCCTCCCCCTGAGGCCAATATGGCAAATATCTCTACAATGACCATGTGTTTCCCTGTACTGCTCAGATAGGCCGGGATGGCACCGATCCAGACACTGCAGAACACCAGCATGCTGAAGGTGATGTACTTGGCTTCATTATAGATATCAGGTAATGTCCTCACCATGAAAGCTAGAACAAAACTCACAGCTGCCAGAAACCCCATATAACCCAACATGAGGTAAAAGGCCAAGACAGACCCTTCATTACACTGAATGATGATCTTCCCAGGATAATCCAGGTTAAGCTCTTGATATGGAGGAGACAATGACAACCAGATAACGGCATTCAGGATCTGAAGAGATGAACAGACCAACACTACAGAATAAGGAAGCTTTACCCCCACACACTTTCTCCAGGAGCTGTCTGGTCTGGTGGCCTTGAATGCTATGCAGACTATGATGGTCTTGGCCAGGACAGAAGACACGACTACTGTGAAGAAGATCCCAAAGAAGATTTGTCTCAGCATGCAGGTTATATCCACTGGACGACCGATGAATAGAAACACACAGAGTAAACTGAACATGAGAGAGGTCAGGAGAATGAAGCTTAGGTTCTGGTTATTGGCTCTGACAATGGGAGATTTCCAGAATAAAGTGAATATTCCAATTATAAATACAGTTATAAGAGAGAATAATATGGAGATGATGGAGAAGACTGAAGAAACAACATCAGATTCATATGACAGAAACTCATAATCCCTCACAACACAATTGTTTCTTCCCTCATTTGGCCATTCATCTTCAGGACATCTCTGGCAATTTTCACTATCTATGGATAAAAAGAAGCATAGTTATCATTCTCTCCTCCTGGATTTATTTGCTGGATCAGCCTCATAGTCTGGTCAGTACTCCCTGATGTTACTTCCTGCTGGAACCTGTTGCTCTAGTATCATGTGTGGTTTTCCAGTTTTATATAAAACAGTGCACAGGAGACCCATGAAATGTCTGTCAATGTACTGCTCCATTGTGTGCGCTAATCTACCTGTGTCTACCTTAGTATTGCTTGTCCGGATCTCAATTTGTCTAACTATAATTCTTCTTGATGATTCCTTTGCTTGTTATTAGTTGTTGCTTTTGGAAATTTTGAGGGATCTACACTCCTTCAGGAAAGCCCATACTTTATAATGAACTTAAATTTGAAGAAGGTATAATCCCTTTGGACACCGAGCAATTTACAGCTTAAAAATGCCTAGTAGAGTGAGGAACTGCATGGTAGAGAGTCAGACAGATCCACTTACCATTGCCCAATTATCAGAAAGGTTCCCCTTTGTAGATAGTTTTTTAGACATCATACCAGACTGTTCCCATGTGCCTATGATGCCTGATGAATAGTGGGACTGTTATGCCTTAATTTTTAACCCCTAAGGAAGGAGCGTTTTTCTGTTTTGGCACTTTCCTTTTTTCTTCCTGACTTTTAAAAAATCATAACCCTTTCAATTTTGCATCTAAAAATCCATTTGATGGCTTATTTTTTTGCCACCAATTCTACTTTGTAATGAAATTGGTCATTTTACCCCAAAATCTACAGCGTAACGGAAAAAAAAATTGTTGTACAACAAAATGGAAGAAAAAACACCATTTTGTAAATTTAGGGGGCTTCCGTTTCTACGCAGTACATTTTTCGGTAAAAATTGCACCTTATCTTTATTTTCTAGGTTCATACGGTTAAAATGATCCCCTACTTATATAGGTTTGATTTTGTATTACTTCTGAAAAAAATCATAACTGCATGCAGGAAAATGTATACGTTTAAAATTGTCCTCTTCTGACCCCTAAAACTTTTTTATTTTTCCACATACAGGGCAGTGTGATTGCGCCGTGATCTGAAGTTTTTAGCAGTACCATTTTTGTTTTGATCTGACTTTTTGATCGCTTTTTATTCATTTGTTTTATGGTATAAAAAGTGACCAGAAATTAGCTATTTTGGACTTTGGATTTTTTTTGCACGTACGCCATTAACCATGCAGTTTAACTAACGATACATTTTTATACTTCGAACATTTACACACGCGGCAATAACACATATGCTTAGTTTTATTTACACAGTTTTTTTTTAATAGGATAAGGGGGACTGATTCAAACTTTTATTAGGGAAAGGGTTAAATTAGCTTTATTAACTCTTTAAAAAACTTTTTCTGCAGTGTTATAGCTCCCATAGGGGGCTATAACACTTCACACATTGATCTTTTACACAGATCACTGCAAAGCCATAGCTTTGCCTTGATCAGTGTTATCGGCTGTTGATTGCTCAAGCCTGAATTTCAGGCTTGGAGCAATCAATCGACGATCAAACGCGCAAGAGACAGGTGAGGGGACCTCCTGCTGCGTCCTAGGTTTTCAGGACATCGCAATTTTATCCTGATGGTCCCGATCAGCCCGACTGAGCAGCCGGGATGCTTTTACTTTCCCTTTTAGATGCGGCAATCCACTTTGATCACGCGTATAAGGGGTTAATGCCAGACATCCGCCCGATTGGCGATGTCCGGCATTAGCGTGGGTCCCGGTTGCTTATACAACCGGGACCCACCGGGTAAGATGCGCGCTCACCTCGTGAGCACGCATTATGGGGTAGATTTATCAAAACCTGTCCAGGGGGGGAAAAAAGTTGACCAGTTGGCCATAGCAACCAATCAGATTTCGTCTTTTATTTTTCAAAGGCCCTTTCAAAAATTAAAGAAGCAATCTGATTGGTTGCTATGGGCAACTCAGTAACTTTGCCTCTAGACAGGTTTTGATAAATCTCCCCCTATATCTGGGGATGCGCATATGTACGTTCATTAACGTCCACATGCGCTAAGGGGTTAAAGAGTACCTGTCATATCCCACAAAAAAGTTATGTTACCCAGTACCTAATCCTAATCATGTACATTTTATTTTCATGTATCTAGCAACTACATATCTTCCACAAATATCTTTTTTATGTTGCTCAATTGGTATGACATTCTGTGCCATGGAGGGGGCATACCCTAATTCTACATGACTCATCTTCCTCCCCGAGTCTGCTGTGCTGTGCTGGGTCTCTTCATCCAATCACTGCAGGCTGTTCTGTAAACCCCTTCTCTATGTTTTTAGACAGGAGTCTGATAGACAGGACAGAAGTGAGCACAGAGGAGTGCCAGACCAACATTTACTTCCTATGCTTCAGCTGGGACAAAGATCACGCTAAACCCGGACATGATTATGTTCGGAATGATATGGGAAACCCTAGTAGTCTGCTTTATTAAGCCATGCTTTCTGGGGTATTTGCTATTTAGTCTCCTGGGAAAAGCCTTGGTCAATGATATCTTGGCTGCTGGCAATTTAGATCCCTTAATGGTTCATGTGCAGTTGTAATATGGGATTGGATATAAGATGACTATATTAAATGATAATTCTGCTATAGAAAAATGGAGGTTCTTAGCATACAATCTGATCAGATAGTGTGCATCATAGAAACATAGAATGTGTCGGCAGATAAGAACCATTTGGCCCATCTAGTCTGCCCAATAATCTGAATACTAAGAATAGTCCCTGGCCCTATCTTATATGAAGGATAGCCTTATGCTTATCCCATGCAGGTTTAAACTCCTTTACTGTATTTGCAGCGACCACTTCTGCAAGAAGGCTATTCCATGCATCCACTACTCTCTAAGTAAAGTAATACTTCCTGACATTACTTTTACACCTTTGCCCCCTCTAAAAGAAGAAAAACTACCCCAAGAGGACATAGTTTTAAATTAAATATGCTCTCCTCCTTTACCGTGTTGATTCCCTTTATGTATTTAAAAGTCTCTATCATATCCCCTCTGTCTCTTCTTTCTTCCAACTATACATGTTAAAGTCCTTTAACCTTTCCTGGTAAGTTTTACCCTGCAATCCATGTACTAGTTTAGTAGCTCTTCTTAGAACTCCCTCTAGAGTATCTATATCCTTCTGGAGATACGGCCTCCAGTACTGCACACAATACTCCAAATGAGGTCTCACCAGTGCTCTGTACAGCGGCATGAGCACTTCTCTCTCTCTACTGCTTATACCTCTCCCTATACATCCAAGCATTCTGCTAGTGTTTCCTGCTGCTCTATTACATTGTCTTCCTACCTCTAAGTCTTCTGAAATAATTACTCCTATATCCCTTCCCTCAGATACTGAGGTCAGGACTGTGTCAAATATTCTATAGGGTTTTTCCGCCCCAGGTGCATTATCTTGCACTTATCCACATTAAATTTCATTTGCCAGAGTTCTGACCATTCTTCTAGCTTGCCTAAATCCTTTTCCATTTGGCGGATCCCTCCAGGAACATCAACCCTGTTACATATCTTTGTGTCATCAGCAAAAAGACATACCTTACCATTGAGACCTTCTGTAATATCACTAATGAAGATATTAAACAATATTGGTCCCAGTACAGATCCCTGAGGTACCCCACTGGTGACAAGATCTTGCTCTGAATATTCTCTATTGACTACAACCCTCTGTCTGTTACTCAGCCACTGCCTAATCCACTCAACAATATGGGAGTCCAAGCTCAATGACTGCAGTTTATTGATAAATCTTCTATGTGGGACAGTGTCAAAAGCCTTACCAAAATCTAGATATGCGATGTCTACTGCCCCTCCGCCATCTATTATTTTAGCCACCCAGTCAAAAAAAATCAATAAGATTTGTTTCACATGATCTCCCTGAAGTAAACCCATGTTGTTTTTCATCTTGCAATCCATGAGATTTTAGATGTTCCACAATCCTATCCTTTAGTAGGGTTTCCATTAATTTCCCCACTATTGATGTCAGACTTACTGGCCTATAGTTACTTTATTCCTCCCTACTACCTTTCTTGTGAATGGGCACATCATTTGCTAATTTCCAATCTTCCGGGACGACTACTGTTACCATTGATTGGTTAAATAAATCTGTTAACGGTTTTGCTAGCTCACCACTAAGCTCTTTTAATAATTTTGGGTGTATCCCATCAGGCCCCTGCAATTTATTTTTCTTCACTTTAGACAGCAAACGTAGAACCTCTTCCTCTGTAAAGACACATGCATCAAATGATTCCTTAGTCTTCCTTTCTAATGGAGGTTCTTTTCCTTCTTTTTCTTCTGTAAAAACTGAACAGAAGTATTCATTAAGGCAGTCAGTTAGCCCCTTATTCTCTTCTACATACCTTCCTTCCTTTGTTTTTAATTTAGTTATTCCTTGTTTTAATTTCCTTTTTTCAATTACATATTTGAAGAACATCTTATTCCCTTTTTTTACAGACTTAGCTTGTTTTTCTTCTGCCTGCACTGTAGAAGTTCTTATAACTTGCTTGGACTCTTTCTGCCTAGTCTTGTAGATTTCCCTATCTTCATTGCTCAGGTTTTTTTTTTATAATTACTAAATGCTAGTTTTTTGTTTTTTTATGATTTTGGCCACTTCTGCTGAGTACCACAGTGGTCTCTTCCTTTTTCTGCTTTTACTGACAAGTCTAATGAAAATTTCTGTTCCCTTCAATAAAGCGCTTTTCAAGTAGTCCCATTTCTCCTGAACTCCATGTAGTTTGTTCCAGTCTGATAGGGACTCATTTATGACTAATCTCATTTTAAAAAGTCTGTTTTTCTAAAATCTAAAGCTTTAGTTTTGTGTGGTGTGACTCCTTCACTGTTCTTATATTAAACCACACTGATTGTGATCACTAGATCCCAAGCTTTCACCAACTGTAAATCAAATACAAGATCCCCATTTGTGAATACCAAATCCAAAATGGCCTCCCTCCGGGTTGGCTCCTCAACCACTTGTTGTAGAGATAATCCTAGTAGGAAATTTAGAATATCTGTACTCCTGACAGAATGAGCTTTTTTGGTTTTCCAGTTTATATCTGGAAGATTGAAGTCTCCCATAATGATAACTTTTCCTTTCATTGTCATTTTAGATATTTCTTCAACTAGTAGATCATCTACTTCTTTAACTTGGCCAGGTGGTCTATATATCACACCTACACGAGTTACTGCATGATTATCAAACTGCAACGTAACCCAAACTGACTCTATGGTTGCCTCACTAACTTGTATTATGTTAAATTTAATGCTATCTTCCACATATAGGGCCACTCCTCCTCCTTTCTTGCCTTCTCTGTCTCTTCTGTATAAAGTGTACCCTGGTATGGATATGTCCCAGTCATTCCTTTCATTAAACCATGTCTCAGTAACAGCCACTAAATCTACATTCTCAGATACCATTATTGACCCAAGTTCATTGATTTTATTACCTAAACTGTGGGCATTTGTAGACAGGACTCTGAGCTTGTCATTTCTTAACCTCTGTGCTACTGACATGTTCTGGTATTGTTTCGGGGGGCAAGTGGATTTTCACTCTTTTGCCCCCCATCCTAGTTTAAATACCATGCCACTACTTGCCTCATGAAGAGCCCTGTCTGGGCTAGAAATGCCTTATTGTATGCGTAGCATCCTTCTACAAATAAAACTAAATGTTTTGGATCCTGTCAGTTCAGCGCCTCGAGTGAAGTCCAGTTTTTTCCTTGGTTCAATACACGCTACTGTTCTGCATTTGACTGCAATTTCTGCTGGTGATCAAGCTTCCGAACGCAGGAGGGACCAGGTGGCCGCGTTCTCTTACTACATTAAAGGTATACTCTGGTGGAAAACATTTTTTTAATCAACTTGTGCCAGAAAGTTAAACAGATTTGTAAATTACTTCTAGTAAAAAATATTTATCCTTCCAGTACTTATTAGCAGCTCTATATTACAGAGAAAGTTCTTTTGTTTTTGGATTTCTTTTTTTTTCTGTCCACAGTGCTCTCTGCTGACACCTCGCTGCTGTCCGTATCAGGAACTGTTCAGAACAGGAGCAAATCCCTATAGCAAACCTCTGCTGCTCTGGACAGTTCCTCATACAGAGAGAGGTGTCAGCAGAGAGCACTGTGAACAGAAAAACAAAGAAATCCAAAAACAAAAGAACTTTCTCCGTAATATGCAGCCACTTATAAGTACTGGAAGGATAAATATTTTTTTTATAGAAGTAATTTACAAATCTGTTTAACTTTCTGGCACCAGTTGATGGAAAAAAAAAGTGTTTTCCACCGGAATACCCCTTTAATGTTAATTCAGATGTTATGTATTTAGCATAACATATCAAGGAAGGTGCCATCCATCTCACCTTTTTTCTGGCTTACCATCTTTGATGATCTGCACTAGGTGTGCAACTTTTTCGTTTTTTCTTTTTCATATCCCACTACAGTAAGGTGACCTGATCAGATTGACTCTACACTTTAGAAATTTCTTTCTTGAGGTTGCACTAAGTCTACAAATTATAGGCATGTGGGATCCAGTTACTGCCTGCTTAACACTATCCTGGAGGATGGTAGAAGTGCACAACCAAAATGAATGCAGCCACTCCAAAACATACAATACATAAAAATTGGACAGCACTGTGGAAAGGCCTGGACTGACTTTTAGCTCTATGATGCTCTAGTGATGACTTAGTGGCTGCAGCTTACTGTTCTTACTAGACAGTACGTGATGATGCTTCTGTAACATCGGCCAGGTATAAGGGCATCCCTAGGCTATCCATAACCTCCACGATCTGCCCTAAATGACCGATTCTCAATTTGGCAATGGTCCCTACTCTCGATAAATTGTAGAGCATAACAATAAAGAAAGCAATAACAAAAACACAGTACATAAGTCATAGAGCAGGTTAGGACACAGGGGGTTAAACAGGCGCAGAAAAGGGAACAATAACAAGACACCGGGAATAAACAAACAGATAAAAAGAGGTTAGGCAAGCCAAGTCAAAACCAAGATAGGGACATGGTACAGAATCAAAAGGGTATAAGGGTCAGGTCACAAGCCAAAGTAATAAATGCAGAGTACACAGTAAATACAGAACAGGTACAAGAAAGAACCTTTATTACAGGCATTGAGGCCATTGGTTCATCGTCCTTGCCCTCTGATTAACCTGAGCCTTGTCACGGTAACAGATTATGATGTAGCTAAAAATATGAGAAGTTGAAACCAGAGGCAGACACATCTGTTGCAACTAAACTTTAACACCCTATATGTGCTGAGTCAAGTGCTTCCTGCCTATAGTTCTGCTTTCATAGCACTAAGGGAAAAAAAAATAAAAAAATAATAATAATTATGTATATATTTGTGGTCGGTGCTATAGCGAGCCTACCTAACTAAAACTAACTCAGCTAAGACTAGGCAGTCTGAATTGTGCCATATACTGCCGCGTAAGGGTACACCTTGGAAAATAAGAGGGCATACCTTAAAAAGGAATAGAAAAAGAGAGGGGAGGGCAGGGTGGGACAACGCGAGAGCCGTGGCGTACTGACCGAGGGGAGCCGCGACTTTTAAGAGTGAGTACCGCCCCTCCCACAAACACAGGTTAAATGAGTAAATCAATTAACCTTCGCACTTGTGGTCGGTGCTATAGAATAGCGAGCCTTCCTAACTAAAACTAACTCAGCTAAGACTAGGCAGTCTGAATTGTGCCATATACTGCCGCGTAAGGGTACACCTTGGAAAATAAGAGGGCAAAACTCAGATATCAACACACAAATCTTTATTAGGCATTACATTACAAGTGATTCAAAAGCATATTGCATCTCCACCTTCGGGTTAGGAACATAACGCATATACGCGCTGGACTTCCAGCGACCTAACTTCCTGATGACATGAGCAGGAACGCCATGACGAGAGGCCAATGCTGCTGCCCCTATCCGAAGCGAATGGCCGGATATAACTGAAGCATCGTGACCTAAGGATTTAACTAAAACACGTAAATAACGTACAAGAACTGAGGAAGTAAGAGCAGCATTATCAAACAATAACAGCGGGCTCCCTAGACTGTCGTGAACATGGAGAGCAAGTAATGCGTTGAAGACCAACACTGGACACCACTTGTGAGAGGTTTTAAAATATTTAACGTGCACCTCCTGACCGGGAAATGATGTCTTCGTGTCGCGCAACACGAGAGTGAAATCATCCGTGGCTCGCTGCAATTGCCCAAACTTGAGAAACGGTGCGGTGCTAGTTTTGCACGTGAACTCGCCCGGTCTCAGAAAGCCGTAATAACCTAAGAAGAGGGCTGCCTTTAGTGTCAAACTATTACGTAAACCAAACGGGGAGTGATCCAAGGCATCTGCCAGCTGCCTAAATAGAGACCCTGAAATGGGCTGCCTACCTGGAGGCTTTGGTACTCTGCTCTTAGCAACCCCTTTAAGGGCAGCCTTGACTGCATGCGATGTAAACAATGACGCCCTATCCGGGAACTTCAAGGTAACAAAGTGTTGTATGCCTGCCAAATAGATTTTTATGGTGTTATATGCCAGCCGTAAGGAGGAGTGGCAAAACCCTATAAAGGCTAAAAGAAAAGACACAGAAAGGAAGTCGTCATGCGGGTGAGACTGACAGAATTTGGTAAACAGATTAAAGGCCGTACGATAAACTTTCAGAGTGTTACGGGAAAGTGAACTATTAATCAAATCCTGACCGACAGACATATAGGCAATTAATTCAAAATCAAATCGTGGAACGCTGGAACCGTGCATCCTGACGGATCGGCCTCTGGCATCACCTGGAAGAAGAGTGCAAAATTGAACCTAGATAGTGCATCAGCAGCCGTATTTCTAACACCATCTATATGAGCACTAGAGAAGTGAAAATTATGCGACAATGACAACCATACTAGTTTACGCATCAAAGACATAACCTGTGGGGATGTGGATCTACCTTTGAGTAGAATATTCACCGTAGCTTTATTGTCAGAAACGAACAGAACTGACTTCCTAAACCATAGATGACCCCACACACCGGCAGCTGCAACTATAGGGTACAACTCGAACAATGCTGATGACCTGCTAAAACCTGGAGACAGGAATACTTCGGTTGGCCAAGCACTAGCCAACCAATGGTTTTCCCAAATAGCTGCAAAACCCACTGAGGAGGAGGCATCAGAGAAAACTAGAGGAGAGGCATTGTCGATACCAGGGGTGAACAAGGATACCCCATTCCAGTCAGCCAAGAACGTATGCCACATGGCGAAATCAGCAAGCGCGTGTTTGTCAAACATGACTACATCGTTTTGGCCAGGTACAGAATTCATAGCGTCTAACAACCTGGACACAAAACTCCTACCCTGTGGAATTACACGCATGGCAAAGTTCAGCATGCCGAGAATGGATTGGAGTTGTACCTTAGTCACCCTGGGTGAATTGGCAAGAACATGCATGGTCTGTCTAATACGTGAGAGCTTGTCAAACGGTAATCTGGCTTCCATGGCCTGTGTGTCCAGAATAATACCTAAAAAGGTCAGTGACTTGCAAGGGCCCTCAACTTTTTTATCTGACACCGGAACAGCCAGTTGCTGAAATACTGCTAACGAGGTCTTCAAATCTCTGGGGCACTCATTACCCGGTTCAATAAACAAAAAGTCGTCCAAGTAGTGGATAACATGGGAACAGTCGAACCTGTTTTCCAAGAGCCAGTGTAGGGACTGTGCAAATTTATAAAACAACCAAGGACTGCTTCTAGCACCAAAAGTTAATTTCACAGCAAAATAATACTTATCACGCCACCTAATACCGTGCCACTTCCATAACTGAGGCAAAATGGGCAGGAGCTTAAAGGCATCAGATATGTCGATCTTGGACAGCCACGTGTTACCGCCCATGCTCAGGATGACCGCTATTGCCTCATCTATGGAAGCATATTTCAAGTAAAATTCTCCTGCGGGGATAAGAGAATTTAAGCTAGGTGTGTGTGAAGAGTAAGGGGTGGACAAATCATAAATTAAACGTAGTTTATTGCTGAATTTCCCAGCCACCAACCCTAGTGGACTTACTCTCCAAACGTCAAAGGTGGGCTCATCAAACGGACCAATGACAAAACCCTTGTCTACTTCTGCTTGTAACAGGGTATCTACAACCATAGGGTCCCTTAGAGCAGAACGTAAATTGTCACACTCATACGTAGCAGAGGGTAAAGTAACAAAACCTGTATGGAAACCTGACCGGAAACCATTAAGCAAAAATTGAACAAAACTCTTATCTGGGTGATCAGCGGGAAAATATTCTAAACAGAAGACATCTATCACAGCTAGTCATGCTTTCGACTTTTGTGAACAACTGGACTTAGGATGGGCTCTGAAACAGACTGCGCAAACATGTAAAAGTCTACACTGGTTATAATTGCAAGACCCCAAATTGTAATTATTGCAGATTTGCGATTTACCGAGATATTTAATGGGTCTACCTAGTTTGTCAATCAAGCCGGCCTGTTTCTGATTCCTAGGCTGAAATGTGGGTGAGGACGTACCGGGAGTCACTTCAGCTGGGGAATTAACGGTATTACACCACTCGGTGGTATGGGTGATGGATTGACACCGAGAGCAAACTGGGACTTTAAGACCTGCAAAATGATTGCAAAAAATCTCGGTGTCAACCAACGCCCAATTGACTGTGTAGTTATACTGTACTAGAGCAGCCGCAGCCTTAGCTGAAAGCAATTTATGATAATCATAAAACGTGGACCCACCATATTTATGAGCTAATTCTGTTACTTTGTACAGATACATATCAAGCTCTTCACGTCTCTCTGGCCTGACTGAGCACAAGACGTCACGATAGATGGCGAACGCCATACTGAATTCAGCTAGTGTAAGCTTGCGACTTAACCTAACGTCCTTAGCTTTCAGGATCACTGACACCTCACCACAAGCAATAGTCTTGTTCTCGGAAACATTGTGAAATGCAATAAGCAAGGAAGCGAGGTTAACGTGCTTACCATCGAGAATGTCCTTCTTCAGATTAGCCGGAATGAAATGAGCTGGTGCGATATATTAGGCACGAGCATGTCAGGTCCAATCGGTAACACTGAAACCTGTGGAGTAGCAGGAACCTGAGGGGGAACGGACGTCTGCGTAACGGCATGAACCGAACCAACTACTGGGGCAGAAGCGGGAACTTCTGAATTCTTGCACTCCAAAGTGTCAACTCTAGAACACAGCGAGTTAATTAAAGTATGCAACTGCAGGATGGACGTATTAAGTGTCTGCATGGACACTTCTCCGCTGCTAGTGCCTGCTTGATCACAAAGTCCTGACTGCTCCGAGACCAATAAACAATAAAGTTCCGCCTTGCGGGCAGTGGCCGGGAACGAGATGCCTTTGCGGACGAGTTCAGCCGTCAGCTTGGGAATAGTCCAGTTGCGAAGTGAGGGGACGCTTCCCAGATCCGACGTTCTAGCGACGTTGACCAGAACAGAGGCTGCATCTTCAATGTCTGAAGCGTGAGACATTTCTGAAAATTAGACACATAACAATCAAACCCTGACACCGGAAGGCAGCAGCCCACCACAGGGAAATTCACCTATCAGCGCAAGACCAACTTGGAACCAAAGCCACGGATGCCACACAACAGTAGTGAAGGAACTAAGTCTAAAACGTAATTAAACTAGAAAGTGAAGGGTGACGTGTAGTGACGAAAAGATGTTAATTGCATGCTACGTGAGAGTCACTCGTGACAAACGAAGCCCTGGCCCAGAGACGTGGTGGGTAGGGGGTAAAGGCATACCCAAGGACGTGATGGGTAACAACTAAAACATGAATACCTGTGCTTCTCAAAGTTCCAAACAGACTGTGCCTAAAAGAAAAAGCAATAAGATCCGCGATCCTACTTAAGACAACGCCTGGAGGAACAGTTTACCAACCTTGATTACTGAGCGACGTAGGTCAACCTTGACACAAACAGAGCGCTGGACCAACGTAGAGGCTAAAGCGAGAAAAGACCACCGGAGTGAATACTGTGGGCTGAAAGGAAAGTCGTACAAAGAGAACGTCTATCATAACTCACCAACAGTGTAGACTGCACATACCTGTACGAGGATGGATATGCTAACACGACGTAGATGACAGCAGGCGTCAAGCCACTAGAACGAGTGTGGACAACTGCTGGATAAAACACACAGGCATATAACTAAACACCAGCTAACACAGACCCACACGAAGACCCAAGGACGAGTTGAGTCAGTGGGAAGGAAATGCACCGAGCCCCAAAGGCGAGATGGGGAGAACAGACCAAGCTGCACGTTAACTAATACCTTTATTTATTAACCCCCTTTTTTTTTTTTTTTTTCATACCTTCAAAGCGACCGAGCCAGGGACAAGGGAGTAACGGACTCACGAAAAGACGAACTTCGAGCCTAGACAGCTACACAACCAATGCTGAATGAAAAGATGATGCTCTAATGTAGGAGGTAGACTTCTGATAAATATACTGAAACAGAAAACATGCGTAAACTCACAGCTTGACCTAGACAAAATTATAAGGGACAACTGCATGTAGGCAACCACAAGTACCAAGGATACTTGCGACTGGGGAACTGAACACGACGACGATTAAGAACACAGCGAGGAAAGCGAAAATTAGACTAGTGAGGAAAGTGGCAGGAGCAACAAGACAAGTACTAGGTACACAGAGGGCGCCTAATTAGACAGCGAATAAGGGCTAGAGGGGGAGAAGCGAAATAAATGTATAGAAACAAGACAAGGTAAACAAACCACATGACTAAAAAAGAGCCGGCGTGGACCGTCACCCAACAGAGCATACCGGGAGACCATGACAGAGATTTTTTTTTTTTTTAGGCCAGCAGACATAACAAACATACTTAACCAGTTAACAGCGAATATCATTGCAGTACAGATACGGCCCACGTGCAATGCATCTTGGTGACAAGGCTACTAGCCGACTTAGCAGAAGAACGAATATGGTAACTACTATGACTAGCAATAAACGCCATAAGGAGACCAGACCATAACAACGAAGTAAAGCAGCAAAGGAAAACCAACAATGTGAGTTATAATATCATACCAGCAGTGGAGTAGTAGTAGTGAATCAGCAACGTATGAAGTGGGAACGTAACCTGGGAAGCTAAGCACACGGTGATTTACTAGTGAGAACTAACCGTGAACTAAGAAATGCAGCAGGGAAATGAAACCACGATATACAATTAAACTGTATAGATCAATGAAACTAGACGTCCACTATTCCACACCCCTCTATTTATATATATATATATATATATATATATATATATATATATATACACATATATATATATATATACATATATATTTTTTTTTTTTTAACAGAAGCCCCCCCCCCCCCACACAGGGAACCAAACATCATTAACAACACCTACTCTTTACTCTCCCCCTTTATTTTATTTTTTACCAAACTACAGGCACAGACTAACAACCGCAGGAAGACTCATGAGCTATAACTAAACGATTAAAAGTTAGTAGCAAGCAGCAAGAGAAAAATACATGAAATGGGAAATAGCATGGGATTTAAGAAACAACTGGGAAATAAATAGTATGAATGGTAGAATATACAGGAACGAGGCAGAGTTAATTTATAAAGGCGAAACACAAACATGTGGTAGCGACTAGCATTAGCAATAACGAGCACTGTTATCACAACATAACTGAGAAAACCTACTGAGGCTAGAAGCAACAAGCAGCGTAAAACAACAGAGACAGGAGGTAACTGCGGAACCCCATTAAAGACCTGAGCTCCAAAGACACCTCCATCTGAACCGCCCCCCCCCCCCCCCCCCCGACGTGCAGAGCCGAGCAGCCGGAAGCGTGCGACATCTGACATAAACCCAACGTGGCCACTAAACAATAAACAGCGCAGGCATGCGACAGGCAGGGTACCCAGGCACCCGACAAACAGCAAAGACATGCCCCTGGAGTGCAGAGCTATGCAGCCGAAGCGAGTGCACATAACAGCACGGGGGGTCACCACGGAGCCCAGCGAAACCTGAATACCAGCGGTAACCCTCCGCCGACACCCCCTAACCCAGCGCCTTTTACTAACCTGCGACAAAGCTTCGACAGGGGAACTTCCTCTGGTGTCTGACCTCACGGACCCAAACAACGCGAGAGCCGTGGCGTACTGACCGAGGGGAGCCGCGTCTTTTAAGAGTGAGTACCGCCCCTCCCACAAACACAGGTTAAATGAGTAAAACAATTAACCTTCGCACATATATATATACACATATATATATCAACCTGAATGTATTGTAAATTCCCCTTCTGGACATGGAATACAGTCATATTAACAGATGTAATATCCTTCTCTGAGAACTTTTCGGGTTCCTGGCAGACAGGACTCACTGCACCGACCTTTAGGGATCTAAGTGTAAGTAAATAGATAGATATGAATTTAATGTAAATTTTCTTATTTAACATTTTATGTACAAATGTATTGGATAAAAGTGAAAACATTAACAATTGTCCAAATAAAATCCCCTTCGTACTATGAAGCACCCAAAGCCTCTGCTCTGACTTATAAAGGGTCCAGAGTAAAGGATTCTAAGACACCAATGAGTCTGAGTAGATGGATTTCCACCTACAGTATGACAACTCCCAAAAATGTTTATAATAAAATGGCTCATAAACATCCCAAAAGTTAAAATATTTTCATAGTATATATTAGTAACCAAATTTCCTAGTCAATTAAAAAGAAACCAATGACAAAACTTCTGGATTTCCCAGGAGAGTAACCAAACAAATTTACAAGGGGAGAGGGGGAGAAGAACCCTACATTAATAAAAAAGAAAAGTATTTATTAGAGAAGGAGATTACAGGAAATCACCTGAGTATCACCTGCTCCAAAGTATCAAAAGTTTTTTGAGAACCAATGAGGACACTAGTCAACTTATCATTGGCCATTTTCCAATTCAGCTTGGATCTGACCAAATGTAAAGCAATAGACTGAGTCTTCCAACTTGTGGCTATGGCGATCTTGGCAACCAGGAAGATAAGATAAATACGTTTTCAATTCCACCTAGATGTCACCTGTTTTGGGACACATTCAAAAATCTTTAACTCACATGAGTTTCTCTGTGTCCCCAGTCAGAGAGATCTAACTGACCCCCTGGCTTCTATTAAAGGGGTTATCCAGGTTTTATTTTTATTTTTTATCTTGTGTGTGATGCCAAGTTATAACTTAAGCACTTTACTTGCCTTACATGTGTAAGATGGATCAGCTGCTTTTTGTACTACATGGTCCTCCCAGGTTTAGCATTTCTCCGACATCTGGATGACTTGGCTTTTTCTTGTTTTCCCTGACAAGCCAAGCCTCTGTTGACCTGTGTTGTCCAGCTGCATGTTCCGCCTCGCTGACCTTCGATGCATACCCCGCTGTCGCATGATCTCAGCAGTCTGTAGACAGTGGGGGCACAACGAAAGTTGACATGGGGGCCCATACAGCTGGACTGCACACATCATCAGGAGGCTGGCTTTTCAGGGAAGAAGAGAAAAAGCATTTTCCAGGATCCTGTTTGGCTCAAGACAACAGTCACCCAGACACTTGAGAAATGCTGAACCTGGGGGGATCATGAAATCACAAAAAAGTGGTCGATTCACCCTACACATATAAGGCAAGTAAAGCACTTAGGGCATAACTTGGCATCACAGATACAATAGTCAAAAGTTAATAAAACTTAGATAACCCCTTTCAATATCAACCCTCTGATCACCTAAATCAATTACCTAGCAGGTGAGCGGATCTGCTGTCACCTCACATAAGAGAGGAATCTAGGTGACATATATCTCCCCCCCCCCACAATCAATCCTGCATAGGTGTCCTCAGGGATTATAGGCTATATCCAAGGCCCTAGGGGGGATGGGTGGGGTGCAGATTAAGAATTAGAAATCACCTGCCCTGAATGCTGTAGCCAGTGCCCTTGTGTTGGTTGCTAGCAACAGGTTCAAGAGAAGCTATCAAGGAGAAAGGTAGGTCTTCCTAGCAGGTAGGTTATTTTCCGTTAGGTAAAAGCCCCTAATAGATAGGTAATTTTTTCCCAATTAGTTAGATTCCCCAATAGATAGATGGGGGATGCCTTCAGTAGGTAGATAACCCCCATTAGGTAAATATCACCTAGATAGGTAATTTCAGCCTGACAATAGATGCCCATAGTAGGTAATTAATTTGCCCCAGGATGCCCCATATAGGTTCATTATTTCTCACCTTCAAATAATATAATTCAAACTAAACTAGTTTCCTTTTAATCCTCTCCTTGCCAGTCATCTTGAGCGGCACAGGACATCTCTTGCAGACTGAGTGCACTGAAAATACATAATTGAATGTGGCCCACACCCAGTGGCGGATCCAGTGGGGGGGCAACGGGGCAATTGCCCCCCCCCCCCCGAGATTGCTGCCCCCCGCTCCCTAGCATGGTGGAGCCGAAGCTGTAAGCTCCGGCTCCACCATTCACTAACCTTATACACACGCTGTGCACAGTGTGTGAGCTGCGGGGATGAGATCCACTAAAGGCCGGCGCGATGGCGTCATATCATCGCGCCGGCGCCTGGAGGACCCGTCCCCGCGGCCTGCATACTGTGAGTAAGGGTATGCTCAGGGTCCAGGGGATTAGGGAAACAGGATATGCACCACTCGTAGGAGGAGGGGGGTCAGAGAAAAGCAAATATTTAATGAGGGTCTGCAGGGCAAAGCACAGGGGGCATTATATATGAAGAGCACATGACAGGGGGGCCCCCTGTCCTGTGCCCTTCACTTATAATGTCCCCTGTGCTGTGCCCCTCACATAATGCCCCCTGTGCTGTGCCACATATATAAATTATATGTGTTGGGCACAGCACAGGGGGCATTATATGTGTGGGGCACAGCACAGGGGGGCATTATATGATATAATGCCCCCCTGTCCTGTGCCCCTCACATATAATGCCCCCTGTTCTGTGCCCCACACTTATAATGCCCCCTGTGCTGTGCCCCTCACATATATTGCCCCCTGTGCTGTTCCCCTCACATATATTGCCCCCTGTGCTGTGTCCCACACATATAATGCCCCATCATGCGCCCCTCATATATAATGCCCCCATCATGCGCCCCTCACATATAATGCCCTCTGTGCTGTGCCCCTCACATATAATGCTCCTGTCATGTGCCCCTCACATATAATGCCCCCATTCTTTGCCCCTCACATATAATGCCCCCATCATGCGCCCCTCATATATAATGCCCCCTGTGCTGTGCCCTTCACATATAATGCCCCCATCATGCGCCCCCACATATAATGCCCCCTGTGCTGTGCCCCTCACATATAATGCCCCCATCATGCGCCCCTCACATATAATGCTCCCATCATGCGCCCCTCACATATAATGCCCCCTGTGCTGTGCCCCTCACATATAATATTCCTGTCATGTGCTCCAAACATATAATGCCCCCTGTGCTGTGCCCCTCACATATAATGCCCCCTGAGGGGACAGGACAGGGGGCTTTATATGTGAAGGGCACAGCACAGGGAGCATTATATGTTTGGAGCACATGACAGGAACATTATATGTGAGGGGCAAAGCACAGGGGGCATTATATGTGCAGGACGCATGATGGGGCATGATATGTGCGGGACGCATGATGGGGGCATTATATGTGCGGGACGCATGATGGGGGCTTTATATATGAGGAGCGCATGATGGAGGCATTATATGTGAGGGGCAAAGAATGGGGGCATTATATGTGAAGGGCACAGCACAGGGGGCATTAAATGTGTGGGGCATATGACAGGAGCATTATATGTGAGGGGCACAGCACAGAGGGCATTATTATGTGGGGGGAACAGGACGGGTCATAATTATTATATGTAGGGGCACAAGATGGGGCATTATTACTATATGTGAAGGCACAGAGTGTTTTGCCTTTCAGAAGTATAGTGTATATTATGAGGAATTTCTGGGGTGGTACGTTTTTTAGGGGCCACAATACATTACGGTATTTTACTCAGAGGGTGCACTGCACAGCAAGTTACATTCAGAGAATGCACTGTGTGGTAGTATTAGATTTAGAGGGCACAGTGTGTGGTAGTACTATATTTAGAGGGTGCAGTGTGTGATAGTATTATATTCAGAGGGTGCAGTGTTTAGTAGTATTAAATTTAGAGGGCACAGTGTGTGGTAGTATTATATTCAGAGGGTGCAGTGTTTGGTAGTATTACATTTAGAGGGCACAGTGTGTGGTAGTATTATATTCAGAGGATACAGTGTGTGGTAGTATTATATTCAGAGGGTGCAGTGTGTGGTATTATTATATTCAGAGAGTGCAGTGTGTGGTAGTATTATATTTAGAGGGCACAGTGTGTGGTAGTATTATATTCAGAGGGTGCAGTGTGTGATAGTATTATATTCAGAGGCTACAGTGTATGGGGGTATTATATTCAGAGGGTACAGTGTATGGCGGTATTATTTTCAGAGGGTACAGTGTGTTGTATGTTCAGGGGGTACTGTGTGTCAGAATTATATTCGGAGGGTGTGTGCCAGTATTATATTCAAAGAATACAGTGTTTGGCAGTATTATAATAATTATTGTTTTCATATAGAGGATCAGAATGCACTGACATAGTGAGGAGACATCTGGGCATCAAGTTCTGCAGAGAGAAGATTTAGCTGGAACAAATCCTGGCGGTATGTACCAGCTGAATTAGATAAGGAAAGACTATAGACGTCACCTGTAATCACTGATATCATTGTGTATTCTCCTCACTGTAGAGAAGACGTCACCTGTAGTCACGGATATCATTGTTTATTCTCCTCACTATAGAGAAGACGTCACCTGTAATCGCTGATATCATTGTGTATTCTCCTCACTATAGAGAAGACGTCACCCATAGTCACTGATATCATTGTGTATTCTCCTCACTATAGAGAAGACGTCACCTGTAATCACTGATCTCTATACTGAGGAGAATACACAATGATATCAGTTATTACAGGTGACGTCTTCTCTATAGTGAGGAGAATACACAATGATAAGACGTCACCTCTAGTCACTGATATCACTGTGTATTCTCCTCACTATAGAGGAGACGTCACCTGTAATCACTGATATCATTGTGTATTCTCCTCACTATAGAGAAGACGTCACCTGTAATCACTGATCTCTATAGTGAGGAGAATACACAATGATATCAGTGACTACAGGTGACGTCTTCTCTATAGTGAGGAGAATACACAATGATATCAGTGATTACAGGTGACGTCTTCTCTATAGTGAGGAGAATACACAATGATATCAGTGATTACAGGTGACGTCTTCTCTATAGTGAGGAGAATACACAATGATAAGACGTCACCTGTAGTCACTGATATCACTGTGTATTCTCCTCACTATAGAGGAGACGTCACCTGTAATCACTGATATCATTGTGTATTCTCCTCACTATAGAGAAGATGTCACCTGTAATCACTGATATCATTGTGTATTCTCCTCACTATAGAGAAGAGGTCATCTGTAATCACTGATAACATTCTGTATTCTCCTCACTATGTCCCATCAGAGCTGGAGTTACTTGTTAGTTCTGCAGTTATGATGGGTGAAAAAACAACTCCCAGCATCCCCTCACCACTGCTTAGGTCATACTGGGAGCTGAAGTTTTAAATGGTAAAAATTTCTTTAGCACTTTCCCATTCTGTGGCAATTGGTATGTTTGATTATTATTCTGACATATGAGCACGGCCTAAGAGTCTTAAACAAGGTTAGGACTGTATGATACATTTAATAATATTGTAAGTTCCGTGAGCAACATCTTGTTTTCTGTCCGCCAACACAAAATACTCTAATAGTGCCCCTCCCGAGACTCGACTCTGTATCCGCCCCTGCCCACACCTTAGTCTTACACTGTCATAGTACAGTACAGGAGCAGGGAGTCCTAACTGGATTGGAGTCCCCACTCGTGTACGTACAATACATAGTGTGTACCGGACCGGGGATCACCGCACTCTCTGCTCCTGTACAATTTTGAGTGGCAATGTTTACATTTTATGCATCATCACTGACTTTTTAAGGGCATACAATTTGATAATCATTTGATTGTCAGACTTTGTCCCACTAAGGATTTTCCGCCTGGGACAACAGACCCATTCACCACCCACACTATGCCACTGCCTACATCTGTCATTCCGACACTTCATGTCCCTGCCCATCACTGCTTCTTTCTGGTTCTGGTGATGAATCATCCCCGCAGGAACTGCCTGTTTAGCTAATCTTTGATTATAGTGATGTCCGGTCTCAAACAGTGATTTTCTGAGCAGGTAGTTCTAGAGGGGACAATAGGTCAATGGAAGCAAGAGGAAGCTTTTACTAAGCAGCTGTTTGAATGGCAGCTGAGCCTTTCCCTGTCCTTGGCCCTACCTCACTCCCGACACAACCTGCTTCTCCCAGCTCTGATGTGGAGCTGAACCTGGGAGATCTTGAAGCCTTCCCACCCCTGCTGCTGCCCCGCTGGTCCCTGCCGACTTATCTACAGATGCAAACCTCAGGTACCCGCTGCAGTGACAACCTCGGAACAATCCACGCCGCATAGGATGCCTCACAACTGTCTCTCCCTCCTCCTGCTAATGGTCAGTTATCCTCCCTCTATAACATTTGTAATGGTACTTGGCAGGGCTGTCCTTTGTCATCTTTCCTTTATGCTGTCCGTATGAAATATGTCCTTGTTGCCATCAGGCAGAACCCGGACATCATTACAAATGTTCTGCATCCGCTGACATCCTGATTCTTTTTGTCTCTTCCCTTTAATCTCCCTTTCTTCTCCTTTCACACCCTTACAATGTTTTCCTCTTATAGCAATTACAAGCTGAATCTTTCTAAAAGTGCGGCCCTTAACATTACCCTATTTGAGGAGACTGAGTTGCAGTTTTGAGATAATTACCCCTTTATGTGCCTAATTCTCTAAAATAATTGAACGTTCTAGTCCCTTCCCATTTTCGGACACTTTTCAGATTTTTTCCCTCCACTCTTACACTGTATTAAATCTGACCTAGCCAGATGGGAGTACAGAGGCTTCTCATGGTTTGGGAGGATTAGTATCCTAAAAAGGAATGTTCTCCCTCACTTCTTTTATTTGTTCTTTAGTATTTCAATATGTATCTCTATCTCCTTCTTCCATAGTCTCTCTGCACTCTTCTCTGGCTTTGTTTGTTTCCTAGACATCCTTGCATTGTTAGACATGTCCTTATTAGACGGAAGAATGACAGAGGCTTGTCTCTCCCAGATTGTCTTTTGTATGACTTAGCGGCAGTTTTGTCATGTGTACTCAATTGTTTCCACCTTTACAGTATGTGCATAATCTATGGGTCCACTCATGTGACACTCATGTAATCCTGAACGCAATACTTTGGATGCCTTCCATAGTGTCTGTGACGGATGCCTGCTAGCGATGCTGAAACACAGGTGTTACCATGTCACATATTTGGCTGACCTGTCCTACACCTAAGGGGAGAATGGTTATCTCCTGTCTGTGGCGGTCCCCTCACCTACCAACCCTTTCGAACTGGCTCCAGGAATGGACATATTTGCATAGGACGGAGGAGCTCATGGCAAACTCTAGAAATCTGCCAAACGCTATAAACTTTGGAGACCATGGCTCGAATTTCTCTGGTCTGAATACTTCCGATTCTTACACCTTTCCACCTAAGCCCCGTTTCTATTGAGAATGCTGCCCCTCTTTTTGCTTCCACCCTCATTTTGTTGCCCTTGAGTTTGTCTCTTCCATATAGGAGTGCTCCAGTTTGCAAGGTATCTGCAAGGATGTATGTCAGTTGTCTCCCCTCTCCTGTCAGTTCTCCTCCTTTTCTACCCCCTCTCCTTTTATCTTCCCTTATGTTTTGATTATCCCTTTCTTCACTTTTGCTCTTCCTTATTTTTCTTTTTCGTACTTTGTCTAGGAACTGTGTTGTACCTTTATTGATGATTTCCTTACCCATCCACAGACGGGCCGCTGCTATCTCCTTACAGTTTGGTATTTGTTTTTAGCCATAACCTTTGTAACACACTGGGGGGGATTTATCTAAGCTGTCTATTTCCTGCTTCAATATAGACCAACCTACAGAGGATTAGGCCGGTCTATTGTGCTCTTTATTTATGAAAAGTTGCAAGGCTCTTGATAAATTCTGGGCACGGACTTCGGGATCTACGGTTTAGATTTCTTTGCACTTTCGGCCAATGTGACTTTTCGCTATTGATAAATTCAGCACCAATGCATTTTTTCTTCTAAAATAGACTAGAATGCATCATGTTCTAAAAATCCTCTTAAGCTAAAATCGCAAAGAAAAAGTTGCACGTATTTAGACTGCAACTTTCTGTGCGACAAATTTAGATGGGAAAAACTGTCAAAGTCCTTTGATAAATCTCCCCCACTGAGTCCTTTTTCATTTTGGTGACTTTTCCTATTCTTGTTTATGAAAATGAAATAAACTTTTACTTTAAAAATAAATAAATAAAATAAACAAAAATGATTACCACTACACAACCCCTTTAAATGATCATAAAACATGTTATATACTGGTAAAGCGCTTCATGGTAACTTACTGAGTTCTGTCTCCACGTTATTATCTGGGGATTAATATCCAGCTGTTTATCTTCGAGAAAAGATGCATCAAATCTTCCGACAACCATTTCAGACGTTTTTCCTTCTGTTACCCAATTCTGAATATCTAGTCGTGTTATCCAATCTTCATTTTCACTTAAAAAAATATTTTCTTCTTTTATATATTGTGATAGCTTTAAAAGATAAACCAGGGTTGTGATATCAGTAGCAATGAATATTCCAATCTATTGATCACACAGGGTATGAATACTAATATTCACCTTTAGGCTGGGTTCACACACAGGATATCAATATGTCTTTTTCTGTCTTTTTAGCAAATAGCTAAATAGGTGAAATACAGTGTGATAAGTTAAACTCCCAAGTACAGGTCACCTGTCTAACCCAGGAAGAAGTACAGTGCCACCTACAAAAAATCAAAATAGACAAATCACCAGGTCCAGATGGCATTCACCCCTGTGTTCTAAAGGAATTAAGTAATGTTATAGACAGACCCCTATTTTTAAAGGGGTACTCCGGTGCTTAGACATCTTATCCCCTATCCAAAGGATAGGGGATAAGATGCCTGATCGCGGGAGTCCCGCCACTGTGGACCCCCGGGATCTTTCACGCGGCACCCCGTTAGTAATCAGTCCCCGGAGCGTGTTCGCTCTGGGACTGACTACCGGCGACTACAGGGCGGGCGGCGTGTGACGTCACTTCCCTACCTTCGTGTGATGTCACGCTCCGCCCCTCAATGCAAGCCTACGGGAGGGGGCATGATAGCTGTCACGCCCCCTCCCGTAGGCTTGCATTGAGGGGTGGAGCGTGACATCACACGCGGGCGGGGGTGTGACGTCACACGCCGCCCGCCCTGTAGTCGCCAGTAATTAGTCCCGGAGCGAACACGCTCCAGGGACTGATTACAAACGGGGTGCCGCGTGCAAGATCCCGGGGGTCCCCAGAGGTGGGACTCCCGCGATCAGGCATCTTATCCCCTATCCTTTGGATAGGGGATAAGATATCTAAGCACCGGAGTACCCCTTTGATATTAAGGGACTCTATAGTGACAGGGACTGTTCTCCAGGACTGGCACATGGCAAATGTTGTGCCAATATTTAAGAAGGGGTCAAAAGGTGACCCCGGGAATTATAGACCTGTTAGTTTAACCTCGGTTGTATGTAAATTGTTTGAGGGTTTCCTAAGAGATGCTATTTTGGAATATCTTGATAAAAATAAATGTATGACCCCTTATCAGCATGGATTTATGAGGGATTGATCCTGTCAAACTAACCTGATCAGCTTTTATGAAGAGGTGAGCTCCAGACTGGACCAGGGGCAATCGCTGGATGTCGTATATATGGATTTTTCCAAAGCATTTGATACGGTTCCACATAAAAGCTTGGTGCATAAAATGAGAAGGTTTGGACTGAAGGAGAATGTGTGAAAGTGGGTAAGTAACTGGCTCAATGATAGGAAACAGAGGGTGGTTATTAATGGTACTTATTCTGATTGGGTGACTGTTACTAGTGGGGTACCACAGGAGTCCGTTTTGGGTCCTGTCCTATTTAATATATTCATTAATGACCTTGCAGAGGGGTTGAATTGTAAAGTAGCAATCTTTGCAGATAACACCAAACTCTGTAAGGTTGTAAACACTATAGAGGACAGTGCACTGTTACAAATGGATCTGGATAGGTTGGAGGTTTGGGCTGGGAAGTGGCAGATGAGGTTCAACACTGATAAATGTAAGGTAATGCACATGGGGAAGAAAAATCCGGGCTGGAATTATGTATTAAATGGGAGAACACTTGGGACAACTGATGTGGAAAAGGACTTAGGAGTCTTAGTTAACAGTAAATTTAGTTGTAGTGACCAGTGTTGGGCAGCTGCTGCCAAGGCTAATAAAATC
The DNA here is from genome assembly GCF_029499605.1 of Hyla sarda. Lineage (NCBI taxonomy): Eukaryota > Metazoa > Chordata > Amphibia > Anura > Hylidae > Hyla > Hyla sarda. Next base: position 20,151,817 of record NC_079189.1, read on the forward strand.
ATGGGGTGCATCAATAGGGGCATAGATGCCCACGACAAGGAAATTATTCTACCGCTGTACAAATCACTAGTCAGACCACACATAGAATACTGTGTACAGTACTGGGCACCAGTGTACAAGAAAGATATAGTGGAGCTGGAAAGGGTTCAAAGACGGGCAACCAGGGTAATACGGGGAATGGGAGGACTACAGTACCCAGAAAGATGATCAGAATTAGGGTTATTTAGTTTAGAAAAAATAAGGCTTAGGGGAGACCTAATAACTATGTATAAGTATATCAGGGGGCAGTACAGAGATCTCTCCCATTATCTATTTATACCCAGGACTGTATCAATAACAACGGGGCATCCTCTACGTCTAGAGGAAAGAAGGTTCCTACACCAGCACAGACGGGGGTTCTTTACTGTAAGAGCAGTGAGAATGTGGAATTCTCTCACGGAGGAGGTGGTCATGGTGACCTCTGTAATAGAGTTTAAAAAGGGGCTGGATGTATTTTTGGAGAGTAAGAACATTGCTGGTTATGTATACTAGATTTATAGGGACAGAAGGTTGATCCAGGGATTTATTCTGATGCCATTTTTGGAGTCGGGAAGGAATTTTTACCTCTAGTATGAGGTTTTTTTTGCCTTCCTCTGGATCAACTCAACTCAATAGGGACTTATTAGGGTTATAGGTTGAACTTGATGGACTCTGGTCTTTTTTCAACCTTATGAACTATGTTACTATGTTACCAGGAGTAAACTTGACACAGAGAAAACTATGAGGAAAAGATTTGTAGCCTTTTCTGTGTGTTGAACCCATTCCTGGTTTTACCTAAAAATACTGACCAAAATACTAAGTATGAACCGAGCCTTAGGGGGCATTCATACCACTTTTGTGCAATACAGCCGCCATATCAGATTTATTGCTGGACTAAAACCATGGCAGACCACAGTTTTCAGGCCGGCAACAAAACCGGATATGGTCCAAAAACGAGCCGACCGGAGTCAATATCAGACTCTGTTTGGCTCATTCAAATTGATGGTGTATGGCGCCTGTCTGACGGGGATATGGCAGCGGACATTTGTTTTTTATTTAATTCCCCCAGTGTAAGTATTGCACAAAGTTGGTGTGAATGCACCCTTAAACATATTTACATTGTCATAACCAAAATGTATCTAGTTTATCTGTATATACCTATTGCTGGGTTACTGCTTTTTACCAGTGACAATGAAACTATGACATCTCTGGTGTTAGCTATAAGGCTAGGTTTGTATTGTGTTTAGTTTTTTTGTCACAGTGATCCATGGGCATTACGCTGGTAACACAAAGCCTACATATACTATGGCATAGAGCATCAGTTGTCGTTCATTTCACTGTCCCGAAAGGAATCACCTAGTGGCCCCAATCTGGCCGTAAGTATTATTTTAGTCAGATCAGACAATGCAGCAGACCAAGGAGTCCCTTTTTGACTCTGTTCAGGTCATTGAAATGAACAGCACCTGTTGCTCTATACCACAGTATATGTTTGCATCCCATCCCGTGACACATAACTGTAACAGAAACACTAAACAGAATGTAAACTTAGCTTAATAGGGTGACATATGACATAAGAAATGTAGTTTTTTTTAACATACTGTCAAGTCCTCTGACTAAACCTAATACCTTAGTAAAGTAATATATTTTTTAATCCTAGCAATGACAGGTAACTGGTAACAGTGATCTTAAAGTGGACCTCTCAATCGGATTTTGATGTAAAACTAAGACCATTGCTATATAAGGGCTTGTGACCCTGAATCCATTTATAGCTTTGTTTTAATAATTGACCCCTCCAGCACCTAAATATCCCACTTTCAATTGATATGCAAATTAGCCTAATAAGCCCAGGTGTGGGGGGGTTGGTGCGTTCCCTTGGCACCAAAACACCAGCAGTTCATGCCATCCACATGTTAGTGTCAGGAACCACAGAACCAGATGGAGACAATACAAATCCAACCTTTATTAAAGTAATAAAAAAAAGTCATAAAATAACAAGCTAACAGAATGTAGGGTCTTGGTCTATCACAGCCAGTGGTCAGGAGTCAAAGTGGATACTCAGGAATAACTGAAGTCAGGATATCAGAACTTAGAACCAGGATCAGGAACCAGAGGGAATGTCAGCAAGGCCAAGGCTATACACGGAAATACAGTCAGGAACCCCAGGAACACTCTTGGATAGGATGCAAGGGAAGAGGCAGAATGAATTGTAGCAGTATAAGGCAGGACGCAGCAGTAAAGGGGCTGGCAAGTTATCAGGTACCCAGGGAAACGAGGAGCAGCTTACTAGTATTAGCTGAGATGTTCCTTTCTGCTGAGAAGTAGTGGAGCAGAGGGGGGGGACCCTGATAGTTAGCAACACCTATCGGGCCTGTCAATCATGGTGGTGGAGAAGTTTACAAGCTGCCCGAGAGTAGGTTGTTTGAACTTTGCTGGGATTTTGCTACCCTGGGAACACTTCCTGAGCTTTTTTGAATATCAGTTAAAAGAGTGATATCTCAGCATTAGAGGGGTCAAAACAAAACCAAGGTATGCACGGATTCAGAGTCATAGGGGGAGATTTATTAAAGGATTTATACTTTTTTTCCCCGTCTAAAATTGACGCACAGAAAGTCGCAGTATAAATACGTGCTACTTTTTCACAACTTTCTGTTTAGAGGATTTTTAGTACATGATGCATTCTAGGCTATTTTAGATGGAAAAATTAATTGGTGCTGAATTTATCAATAACAACTTTTTGGCGAAAATTTGCATTGTGCGAAAGTACGCTGAATTGTCAGATCATACTGAAGCAGGTTTAAATACAGTCTAAATTGTAGATCCCGAAGTCCGTGCACAGAATTTATCAAGATCCGTGCGACTTTTGATAAATTAGGCACACAATAGACCGGCCTTACGCTATGTAGGTTGGTCTATATTGATCTGGAAAAAAGACAACTTTGATAAATCCCCTCCCCCCATAATCCCTACACAGCCACGGCCTTAGTTTATACACTGGATATACCTGCTGACAGGTCCACTTTAAGACCTTTCCTACTTAAGAACACAAATAAATACAACTTTGAGATATAAGTTTTTTCTTAATTTAATTTAAGTTTTTTTTCTTCCCTTAACAGCAAGCATCATGTAAAGAGAAGGCCATGTATTGCAGTATGACTCCTTAGATCAATTTGTTATTATTGATGCACAAAGGAATTCAAGATCAAAATGCAGGAGTCTTGGCACAGTTTGCAGGTGATAAAACATCTACAAGTGCAATTCTAGTTATTGATCAGGAATTATTAATTATGTTTAAATTTTGTTTTTTCTTATGTATTGGGGGAAGTTTATTAAAACTTGTGTATAGGAAAAGTGGTGCAGTTGCCTATAACAAATAATCAGATTGATTTTTGCATTGAAGAAGCAAATTGATCGGTTGCTATGGGCATTATAATCCCCCCATTATGTTATAGAAAAGTTTTTTCTCTATAAATCTTTCTTAAAAGTGAAGTTTAGTTTGTGGTAGCCCTTGGGGGGGGGGGGGTCGGTGTTGGTAATGGGGGGCATTGTTTCGGTAAATGAGGGATTAATGTTAACCCTATAGTTCGTGACGCCAGGCTGAGGGCTAGTATGCTGAGGTAATTCTCCGGCCTATCGCCGCCCTTCCCAGTAACGATAGGTGCATGTAATAAAATTACTGAAGATCCACAAAGTAGTTGAACTTTAACTTGAAGAACTTTACTTAGATGATTGCGGTACATCAAATGAACAATAACAGTCTCTATATATCTCAATGACTGACAATTGTTGCAGATCTTGAATGAAATTAAAGTATCTGAATTTAGGGTAATTATTGCCCACTCATCCGGATTTAGGGGATAGATAAGGTCCGGTGATCCTGCAGAGTGCTTAGGGATTGATACACTCACGATCCTGAATATATCAGCCGTTGCAGCAAGGCTCAGGTCTAACTCACTGCGATAGACAGCTGCACAGATCCTGCTCGTTTGACAGCCCCGGAACTAGAGAGAGAACAATTGCCGCCGCTCCCTTATATGGGCAGGGGCGAGGTGAATATGATTGGTCCGAACATCTGTCATTCACTGTTACACAGTGTGATGGGATTTGACTACGTCACAAGGACCTCCAAAGGTCCTTAAGCAGAAATACCATAGAGTTCACCTAATCACGTGACCCACAGGTCCTGCTACACTATAGAGAGGTAATTAACTATTTATAGATATTGATATCATATTTACATGCTTCTTAAATAAGCTATTAGTGCAATAACTATCTGGATGAGAGGTGACCAGGGGTGGACTAGACAATGGGGACCCAGAGGTCCTAGGACTCTGGCTAAGGGGACCCATACATGCAGGTACTGGATAGGATACGGTACCGGGACACCACAAACCCCCTTACTTAAGATAAGTCGACCTAGACGCCTGTCCCCTAAGACAGAGGGACTAGGACAGGATGATCTATAACTTTGCTATACATCCCAAGTAAACATTGAACACATCTACATTCTCCGATACTCCCACCAGTATCTGGATCAGACAATAGAAATCCATCTAGACATTGGTGCCATCTAGACACAAATGCTATCTAGACATTAACAAAGCTATCTATCCTTTAGTCTCCTGCCTCTCAGACACTTTCACCAAGCCCGCTATACATTCCAAGCCTACCAGACAACTAGGCAGCCATCCGACATATAGTCGCCAGCTCCTAAGACACTTTTATCAGCTCCCTACACATTCTTGGAGGCTAAACTGAACATTAATATAACTCTCTATACATGAGACTATCTAGACATTAGTTCAGCTCTACATACCTTTAGCGTCAAGCTGACTAGAAATTTTTATTATCTCACACATTTTATTTCTTTGCCAACAATAAGTTACCTGTAAGTACACATAAGGTAATACTGGCCAGCCGGAAGCTAGGTCACAGTAAGGGTGGCTGCTAGGGTCTAACGGCTACACTCTACTTACCCCTAGAGCACTTTCAAAACAACCTAACTAGGTTATTCTTAGAATTATGTGCTTAATTCTGTATTAGCAAGAGCACCTACTGGCCAGGCAGAGCATCCCACACACGCAATGAAAGAGAAGAAGAAGTGTACCTAACAGTGGCAGTAATTGGGTATCAATATGCTACAATTCCTAAGTGTTTTCTTAAGTGAGATATTTATTTTGATGTATGTACTAGAGAAACTTGAGGTAGTACATTTACGTTAGTAATCTAGGGTACTGAAAAGTGATTGGCAGAGCATTGAAGTGGGTTATCAAAGGTACTATGTGTGCAGGTACTAAATGTGAGTCCTGGTACCTTATGGGTAGTTTGCCCTGTGTAGTCCTTTGAGATCGCCGCAACACCACCTCCGAGTCATCAGGAGTTTCTTCACTTGAGGATTCTTCAAGAACTTCAGTCCCCGAGGGACCAGCTGGAGGGCTGAAAACGGAAGCAACATCTTCGGTTGAACTGAGGGGTTCTCTTAAGACAGGTGGAGTAGTGGTATCAATATCTGGAGCAGTCACTGGAGCAGAACTGATGTTGGGTGTAGCAACCAATGGTGGTTGACAGGGAGCAGCAGCTACTGGCAACTGACTGGGTGGTGCAACCAGTGACGGCTGGCTGGATGGAGCTGGGAATGGTACACCCCAATACATGGTAGGCTGCTGAGATGCGAACAAAGGAACGTCCATAGTGGAATGAATTCCTTCTCCCGGCACATATTCTCTTATTGGCCTTGGTGGAGGTGGAGTAGAAGTAGCAGGAGGATCAGGAGGAGATGGGCAAAGCATATCTTCTTTCAGGCACACTTTTATCCTATTCCGGTGGACCACCTGTGGCTCAAACCCATCTTTTTGTATCTCGTACACGTCCGTTTCAGGATAAGGAACCGCAGTAATGGTGTATGGCTCCGTTTCCCACAAGGAGTCCAATTTATGGGTTCTAGGAAATTTTCTGAGCCACACTTTATCTCCAAGCTGCAAGGGCTGAGCCGAAGCATGTCGATTATAATCTTTCTGCTGGCCTTCATGAACTTCACCCATTTTCTTCTTAACAATGTACTTGGCTTCCTCAATTCTTCGTTGATGCTCTGACACCCAACCTTGGGAAGCCTGAGGAGAATTGTTGAAAGGTGCCTGTAGCCCGAAGGTTCAATCTTTTGGCAATTGGCCGTGTCGGCCCATCATCAAGAAAAAGGGCATATACCCCGTAGAGCAGTGGAAAGTGTTGTTGTAAATTTCAAGTAGTTCAGGCAACAGCTGAGGCCACTCTTCGTGCTTTGAGACAGAGGCAGCTCTGAGCATCTGGATGAACACTTGATTGATCCTCTCGCAAAGCCCATTCCCTTGGGGATGGTAGGCCGTTGTCTGGAGCTTCTTGCAATCATGCAACCGGCAAAGTTCCTGGAACAGCTGGGCTCCAAAGGAGGTTCTCCGATCCGTGAGGACCGATTCGGGACACCCCAGAGGTTGGATCCAATGTCGATAGAAGAGCTGAGCAGCAGTCTTGGTGGTAAGATCCTTGACAGGGACCACGACCACCCACTTGGAATAATGATTCACCATAGTTAGAGCATGACAATAGCCAGATCGAGTGGGGGCCAGCTTCACATGATCCAAGGCAACAATTTGATTCGGCCTTTCTGTACAGATGGGATGCAAAGGGGCTCTTGCGTCCCTCCGGGGGTTCTTTATCATGTTGCACATGGAGCACTCGGCACACCATTTCTCGATGTCTCCCCGCATCCCAATCCAGTAAAATCTCCTTCTGACGGTGATCTCTGTCTTATGGACCCCGAAGTGTCCGGATTGATCATGATAGGCATTCAGGACCATGGCGGCATCTCTTCTGGGAACCACAATCTGATGTATGCGGTCTCCGGAAACTGGGTACAGGGAATTTCGGTAAACCAGCCCCTTGTGCAGGAACAGGCGATTCCTCTGCCGCCACAACCACTTCAATTCGAAGTCCCCGTGGGCCTTGCGCACCCGAGCGGGCACTTTCTTGTGGAGGCAATAGTATAGGAGGTCCCCTATAACCCTGCTTTCATCCTGAAGTGTCTTCCAGGTGGACAGATCTTCAGGGACTTTGGGAGATTCAGGTCCGTCACCCGCCTGGGCAGTTAGAGCATTCTGGCTCACGTACCTTCGGTAGAAGGGAGGTATTTCCACATCTTCCCACACATCTTCAGCAGGAGGTGCTTCTCCCGGGGCCATGCGAGAAAGTACGTCCGCTTTAATATTGGTTTTCCCGCTGCAATACTTAATGTTGAAATCATAGTTGGCCAACCGAGAGGCCCAACGCAGTTCAAGAGCTCCCAACTTAGCAGTGTTCAAATGGGCCAAGGGGTTGTTTTCAATGTAGACCATGAAGGGAGTAGCAGCCAGATAGTCTTTAAACTTCTCAGTAATGGCCCAGACCAGGGCCAGGAGCTCCAGCTTGAAGGAGCTATAGTTGGCATCATTCTTCTCAGCACCTCGAAGATGCCGGCTGGCATAGGCAATCACCCTCTCTTTGCCATCTTGCACTTGAGATAAAACCGCCACCAGACCTTCAAAGCTAGCGTCTGTGTATAAACGGAACAGCAGGCTGTTGTCAGGATACGCCAAAATGGGGGGTTCAGTGAGGAGATACTTCAGGGCTCGAAAGGCATCTTCTTGTTCTTCGGTCACTGTATGGGAAGCCTCCCATTATAATTATCCCGGGCAGTCCCTCTCAGCAATTCGGTCAAGGGTCCAGCAATTTGAGCAAAATGGGGTATCAAGCGCCGGTAATATCCAGCAAACCCCAGGAAACTTCGGACGTCTCGCACCGTCCTGGGTGTAGGCCACTCTTTCACAGCACTCACTTTGTCTGGATCAGGCTGGACTCCTTGAGCACTGACGACATGTCCCAGATAGTGCACTTGTGGCTTTAGCAAGTGACATTTGGAAGGTTTAACCTTGAGTCCATGTTGGATAAGGACTTGGAAAACTTCTTTCAGGTGATCCAGGTGTTCCTGATATGTCCAAGAATAGACGATGACGTCATCTAAATACAACAGAACTCTCTGGAAGTTAAGATGCCCCAAGCATCGCTCCATTAGGCGTTGGAAAGTAGCTGGTGCATTGCATAGTCCAAAGGGCATACTTTTGAACTCGAAGAGACCCATAGGAGTCACAAATGCTGTCTTCTCTCTATCCTCTTCTGCCATTGGTACCTGCCAGTAGCCGCTCGTCAGATCCAGTGTGGAAAAGTAGGCGGCCGATCCCAACACAGTCAAGGATTCTTCGATGCGAGGGAGAGGATAGGCATCCTTATCAGTTATGTTGTTCAACTTCCGGTAATCCACGCTAAAGCGGATACTCCCATCTTTTTTCTTCACCAGGACCAGAGGTGCAGCCCAAGGACTCTGGCTTTCCTGGATGACATCGGCCTCTTTCATCTCCACGAGAATTTTCTTTATGGTCTGATACATCCCAGGAGCCACAGGGCGATGTCTCTCATTAATGGGTGGATTGTCTCCCGTGAGAATCCTATGTTAGATCATGGTGGTCCTGCCAAAGTCTGTGGGGAACTTGCTTAAAGCTTCTTGATATTTCTTAGCCACCTGGATGACTCCTTCCACCTGTTCCTTGGGGGTATCTTCTCCTCCTATCTGTAGTTGACTCCACCAAGGTTCCGCAGAATTCTGGTCAGGTCCTCTTTGAACCACTAGTGACTTTGAGACCACATCTCTGACGTCTAAATGGTGTAGAGTAGCCACTGGGGTATACTTGGGTAATTGGACCGCAACTTGAAAGAGGTTAATAAGTCTCACTGGAACCTTCCCATTACGTACGGTTACCAGGCTTCTAGCGGCTCACACCAAGGGACAGTCTTCCAGTAGAAGGGGTTCCAAGAGCGCTTGGTAATCTTGATTTTTCACCCCGGGTCGGGCATGGCACCAAATAACTGTCTCCGTCTGTGGCTGTAGACTAACGGCTCGGATATCTTGAATCCTTACTCGACAGATTTCTACTTGATGATTCAAGAATTTATGTTCTGCTTGAAGGATTTTGAGGTGATGTTGGGTAACTCGCCGGCCTGGGGGTGACAGGTGAGGAAGAGATGCATGCAGTGCACAGACAATGTCATCAAAAGAGTGCCTCATAATATTCATGCCTAAAATGAAATCAGCTGCCCCCTCATTCCTAACATTGGTGACAATCACCTTCCTAACACATGTTTTCCCACCTGCACCGTGGGCTCCCAGTAACCATGCCTGGGTACTGGTTTCCCGTTCCCAGCAATTACTCTAAACTCCGCTTCCTGAGGGTCACACAGCCTTCCCGGGCCCCAGTACTTATAGAAAACCCCTTGCGATATAGTGTACACCTGAGACTCCGTATCTATCAGAGCTTGTAACCGGATACCTTCAATCATCACCTGTACATAAGGACAAGAAGCTACATACATAGACAGTCCCTTCTTGTCACTGGTTGATTCTGGACCTTCAGCCTCTACTCCTGGGGTGCGGTCCTCTACCCCAGGGGACGCCCATTTAAAGCCCAGCATTGGCTCTTCCAGTGTCCATTCTTGTTACAAAAACTACAGACAGGTCTCTGACTTCCAGGTGGTCTCACAGGAGGGGTACCAGGTGGACCAACAGGGCGAGGGTCAGCCTTCTTAGGTGGTGGTGTTGCAGATCTAGAAGGATTTGGCCGTACCGCCATTTCTTTAAAGGCCTTGGCTAATTGTTCAATGTCCTGTTTAATGTCTTGTAAGTCAGCTGACCAAGGGCTAGAAGAAGGTGTTGGCGGGGAAGATTGAGAAGGGACAGGCAGCTGGGGCACGGGCCCCGGAGATTCGGTACCGGGGACACTAGTTCGAGTACTTTAACCGCGAGTCTCTTAAAGGCTGGGAAAGCCATATCGGGATTTTGCTCGGCCAGCATCCTAAGTTGGGCCTTGCCCATTTGTTCAGTGCCCCTTCTATAAAACGGCCCATCAGTACTCGATTGCCCTGATCGGGCGTGATGCCGTCCAACTTTTGTACCGCCTCTAATGCGCTCTGCAAAGCCACTGCATATGCTCGGAGAGTCTCACCTGGCTTCTGGCGCCGTTCATAGAGTCGGAGGCATGTCCCACTGTAGCTTTATCAGCCACTAGCCAGGTGCAAAGTTCTTCCAAGGCAGGTCCCTGGAGCTGTCCCAGAAGCAGCTGTACCTGTTGATGGGGGGAAGTGCATAAAATCCAAAGAGGCTGTAGAATTTTTCTTTAAAGTCTCTTAATGTAAAAGGGTCACCATTGTAGGTGGGGAGCACAGGATTCCTGTCACGATTCGGCTTACAGGTTGTGGATCCACTGTGTCAGCGAGGGATTGGCGTGGACCGTGCTGGTGGACCAGTTCTAAGTGGCTACTGGTGTTCACCAGAGCCCGCCGCAAAGTGGGATGGTCTTGCTGCGGCGGTAGCAACCAGGTCGTATCCACTAGCAACGGCTCAACCTCGCTGACTGCTGAGAAGGTGTGGGACAGAAGGACTAGGCAGAGGCAAGGTCAGACGTAGCAGAAGGTCGGGGCAGGCGGCAAGGTTTGTAGTCAATATGGATAGCAGGAGATCAGGTAACACAGGCTTGGACAACACTAAACGCTTTCACTGGCACAAGGCAACAAGATCCGGCAAGGGAGTGCAGGGGAAGTGAGGTGATATAGCCAGGGAGCAGGTGGAAGCTAATTAAGCTAATTGGGCCAGGCACCAATCATTGGTGCACTGGCCCTTTAAGTCTCAGAGAGCTGGCGCGCGCGCGCGCCCTAGAGAGCGGAGCCGCGCGCGCCAGCACATGACAGCTGGGGACCGGGACGGGTAAGTGACTTGGGATGCGACTCGCGAGCGGGCGCGTCCCGCTATGCGAATCGCATCCCCGCCGACAATGTCAGTGCAGCGCTCCCGGTCAGCGGGTCTGACCGGGGCTCTGCAGGGAGAGAGACGCCGTGAGCGCTCCGGGGAGGAGCAGGGACCCGGAGCGCTCGGCGTAACAGTACCCCCCCCTTAGGTCTCCCCCTTTTTTTGTCCGACAACTGCTTTACCTGGGACGAGGACACCGGGAGTGAATGTAGGGTTTCCTCAAAGGCAGGCAGTACAGCAGGAGTGGGAATGGGGAGGGAGGGCAGAGGGTGAAGCTTGGCACGGGGCAGTGTGTCACCAGGACGGGGGCCAAGAGGAGGCAAGGTACAGTCCTGATAAGCCTTGGGGAGACCAGGTGTAGGAGGAGGCACTGAGGCTTGCTTGACGGGACTGGGAGGGGGGGAGAGGCATTTCTTATGGCAAGCAGAGTCCCAGTTCTTGATCTCCCCGGTGGTCCAGTCAAGGGTGGGAGAATGAAGCTGGAGCCATGGCAGACCGAGGAGGACCTCAGTAGTGCAGTTGGGAAGGACAAAAAATTCAATCAATTCGTGATGGGGTCCAATGCACATTAAGAGGGGTTTTGTGCGGTAACGCACGGTGCAATCCAATCTAACTCCGTTGACCGCGGAAATGTAGAGCGGCTTGACGAGACGGGTCACCGGGATGCAGAATTTATTCACCAAAGAATCCAAAATAAAATTCCCAGAGGCACCAGAGTCCAAGCAGGCCACGGCTGAGAGGGAGGAGTTGGCAGAAGGAGAAATCCGCACGGGCACCGTGAGACGTGGAGAAGCAGACTTTGAACCAAGAGACGCCACACCCATGTGAGCTGGGTGCGTGCGTGCGTTTCCTAGACGTGGAGGACGAATAGGGCAATCCACCAAGAAATGCTCGGTACTGGCACAGTACAGACAAATATTTTCTTCCCTACGGCGATTCCTCTCTTCCTTGGTCAGGCGAGACCGATCCACTTGCATGGCCTCCTCGGCGGGAGGCCCAGGCGTAGATTGCAAAGGATACTGTGAGAGGTGCCCAGAGATCTAAGTCTTTTTCCTGGCGGAGCTCCTGATGTCTCTCAGAAAAACGCATGTCAATGCGGGTGGCCAAATGGATAAGTTCTTGTAGGTTGGCAGGAATCTCTCATGCGGCCAGCACATCCTTGATGCTACTGAATATGCCTTTTTTAAAGGTCGCGCAGAGAGCCTCGTTATTCCAAGATAATTCGGAAGCAAGAGTACGAAATTGGATGGCGTACTCGCCTACTGAAGAAATACCCTGGACCAGGTTCAGCAGGGCAGTCTCGGCAGAAGAAGCTCGGGCTGGTTCCTCGAAGACACTACGGACTTCAGCGAAGAAGGACTGGACTGTGGCTGTGGCAGGATCATTGCGGTCCCAGAGCGGTGTGGCCCAAGACAAGGCCTTTCCTGAAAGAAGGCTCACTACGAACGCCACCTTAGACCGTTCTGTAGGAAACAAGTCCGACAACATCTCCATATGCAGGGAACATTGAGACAAAAATCCACGGCAGAGTCTAGAGTCCTCATCAAATTTGGCCGGCAGGGACAAGCGGAGGCTAGGAGCGGCCACTCGCTGCGGAGGAGGTGCAGGAGCTGGCGGAGGAGATGGTTGCTGCTGAAGCAGAGGCAGAAGTTGCTGTAACGTGGCGGTCAACTGCGACAGCTGCTGTCCTTGTTGGGCAATTTGCTGCGATTGCTGAGCGACCACCGTGGTAAGGTCAGCGAGACTTGGCAGCGGCACCTCAGCGGGATCCATGGCCGGATCTACTGTCACGATTCGGCTTACAGGTTGTGGATCCACTGTGTCAGCGAGGGATTGGCGTGGACTGTGCTGGTGGACCGGTTCTAAGTGGCTACTGGTGTTCACCAGAGCCCGCCGCAAAGCGGGATGGTCTTGCTGCGGCGGTAGCAACCAGGTCGTATCCACTAGCAACGGCTCAACCTCGCTGACTGCTGAGAAGGCGTGGGACAGAAGGACTAGGCAGAGGCAAGGTCAGATGTAGCAGAAGGTCGGGGCAGGCGGCAAGGTTCGTAGTCAATATGGATAGCAGGAGATCAGGTAACACAGGCTTGGACAACACTAAACGCTTTCACTGGCACAAGGCAACAAGATTCGGCAAGGGAGTGCAGGGGAAGTGAGGTGATATAGCCAGGGAGCAGGTGGAAGCTAATTAAGCTAATTGGGCCAGGCACCAATCATTGGTGCACTGGCCCTTTAAGTCTCAGAGAGCTGGCGCGCGCCCTAGAGAGCGGAGCCGCGCGCCAGCACATGACAGCCGGGGACCGGGACGGGTAGGTGACTTGGGATGCGACTCGCGAGCGGGCGCGTCCCGCTATGCGAATCGCATCCCCGCCGGCAATGTCAGTGCAGCGCTCCGGGGAGGAGCAGGGACCTGGAGCGCTCGGCGTAACAATTCCCCAAGAAGACAGGTGCAGCAACAGGGGCTCCCAACACATAGGGAGAGACTGAAGGTGGACTTGCTGGGTCCTGCTCCGCCTGTGCTGGAGGTCTTGCAGGAATCACACGCAGAGCACATCCTTGTGAGGTCAAAAGTGTTGGTGAAGGCGGCAACACCCTTCTGGCTTGGGGTGGAGACCCCGTTGGTGGGGCCACTGGAGCATCGCCCCCCTGCTGTTCAGATGGGGACTGTGGGGCTGCAGGTTCTGACATCTCTGTATTTGGTATGCTGGCCCTTTAAATAGGTCTTGAATTCCTAGGTCCTAAAGAAATACGCAGTTGTTCTCTAATCTGGAACTTGAGAGCGTAGATTTGAAATTTGAGAGCGACGACCTGAAACTCAACAACCTTTAATTGAAATTTGAGTGCGTTGAACGGTAGCTGAAGCGACTCTATGTAGGACTTCAATTCGGCAATCTGATGTCTCAGAGTCCCGTACTGTTCCGGCTCCTCACAGCTTCCAGCCCGTTGTCGTACTCTGCGCCTTTTCCCGCGCTGAACTGTCTCTCTTTGTTGGTTTCTGGCACTAGACTCCAACAAAATGGCCACCACGGCACCGAGGGCTTCGGTGGGCGGGGTCTCTGGATCACGTGCGCAGGGATGTCCCGCGCTAACTTGTAGCTCCGCTGTACTGTTCGCCTCCCCCTTACTTTACATGCGCACTTTCTCCACACAGCACCGTGTGCGCAACCCCTTACTCCGAAGTATAAGTCACAGTACATAAATAAAGTTCTTTTTCTGGGGGGAAGGACACTTTCACTAATGGCGACTGTAGTAGGCACACACTCGTATCCTGTTCGTGCAATGTCAAAAAGGCTTTGTGGTAGCCCTTGGGGGGGTGTTGGTAATGGGGGTATTGTTTCGGTAAATGAGGGGTTCATGTTAACCCTATAGTTTGTGACGCCAGGCTGAGGGCTAGTATGCTGAGGTAATTCTCCGGCCTATCGCCGCCCTTCCCAGTAACGATAGGGGCATGTAATAAAATAACTGAAGATCCACAAAGTAGTTGAACTTTAACTTGAAGAACTTTACTTAGATGATTGTGGTACATCCAATGAACAATAGCAGTCTCAGGCAAACAGTCTCTATATATCTCAATGACTGACAATTGTTGCGGACCTTGAAGGAAATTAAAGTCTTTGAATTTAGGGTAATTATTGCAGATCCGTCCGGATTTAGGGGATAGATAAGGTCCGGTGATCCCACAGAGTGCTTAGGGATTGATACACTCGCCATCCTGAATATATTAGCCGTTGCCGCAAGGCTCAACCCTAACTCACTGTGATAGACAGCTGCGCACATCCTGCTCATTTGACAGCCCAGGAACAAGAGAGAGAACAATGGCCGCCGCTCCCTTATATGGGCAGGGGCGGGGTGAATCTCATTGGTCCGAACATCTGTCATTCACTGTTATACAGTGTGATGGGATTGATAACGTCACAAGGACCTCCAAAGGTCCTTAACCAGAAATACCATAGAGTTCACCTAATCACGTGACCTGCAGGTCCTGCTACGCTGTAGACAGGTAATTAACTATTTAAAGATATTTATATCATATTTACATGCTTCCTAAATAAGCTATTAGTGCAATAACTATCTGGATGAGAGGTGACCAGGGGTGAACTAAACAATGGGGACCCTGAAGTCCTAGGGACTCTGGCTAAGGGGACCCACACACACAGGTACCGGATAGGATACGGTACCGGGACACCACAAGTTTCTCTACTAAAACCTTTTCACATGTAGAACTGTTCCATTTTGTAAAAGAAGCAGCTTGTTGTATCTGTCTATCCTAAACTATATTCTAACCATATTTACAGAAGCGGCTCTTCCATCAGGCAACTTAGGCCACCGCCTAAGGCCTCCTGATGGTGGGTGCCTTGCTCCAGCCCCCAACCCTTCAAGTATCAGCCCCTCTGCTGCTTTAAGAGATGTGCTACATTCAGGCATGTCTACTTCTTCTCACCAGAGAGGTGCGCAGGGGAGAAAGGAGGGGTTACCCGTTTCGGTATGTCGGTGCATTCATGCTTGGCCTCAGCTCCAGCTTCCATTGCATCTGCTGTTGCTGCCGGCAAGAGAATATTACCGGGCAGCTGTGTAAATACTATGCCCTGGCCCATACTATGCCTTACTATCCCCTACCCTGCCATGTAACCCCTATACTTTAATGTCACTGTGCATATTAACCATGTAGTGTGTCTTCACTGTGCACACTATCCCTGTACAGTACAGGGTTAATATGTGCAGTGATATTACAGTACAGGGTTAATATACACAGATATGTCACAGTACAGGGTTGACATGTACATTTTTGTCACAGTACAGGTATAATTCACACAGTGATGTCACAGTACAGTAATGATACATTCAGTTGTGTTACAGTACAGGGATAATGCACACAGTGATGTCACAGTGCAGGGATAATACACTATGATGTCACAGAACAAGGATAATGCACACAGTAATGTCAAAGTACAGAAAATATACACAGTGATGTAGCAATACAGAGATAATACACACGGTGATGTGCCAGCACAGGTTTAATACACACAGTGATGTCACACTACAGGGATATGAATACAATTATGTTAAAGTACAGGGATAATACACACAGTAATGTCAAAGTACAGAAAATATACACAGTGATGTAGCAATACAGGAATAATGTGACACTCACCGGAGAAGACTGGAGGTGGATCCGCTGAGCACCGCGTGGCAGATGTAGAGAGCCGCACCAGGGAGCGGAATCTAAGACGCCGCTGGTCTTCACCAGAGCCCGCCGCGAAGCAGGATGGACTTGCTGCGACAGGCGACGTCCAGGTCGCTTCCGCTGGTACGACTCGAACACGCGGGCGGCCGAGGTGGTACTTGGCACAGAGAGGAGTAACCGGGAGGTAGGGAGCGGGCAAGCTGTCGGGCTGATGGTAGGGCTAAGGTCAGAGACTGGAGACTGGGTGCGTAGTCAGGGACGTGGCAGAAGGTCAAGGGCTGGCGGCTAAGGTACGAAGTCGGGGACGTAGCTTAAAGGTCAGGTAGCACAGGTAGTCAACAGTAGTGGTACGCTTTCTCTAGGGCAATAGCACAAAGATCCGGCAGGGAACAAGGGAAGTGAGGTGCTTAAATAAGGTGGGACCAACAAGTGACAAATAGAAAGGGTACTGTCCCTTTAAATCTCACAGAGTGGCGCGCGCGCGCCCTGGGGGAGAGACGCGCGCGCACCAGCACTGCAGGAGGATGCACGGGAGACGCGCCGAGAGAAGCCCACGGACGCGGCTCCCGTGCGAGCGGGACGAGGATGCTGCCCAGCTGGAGTGACAGAGGAAGAAGGTAAGTGGCGGGGAGGAGAATGCCGGGGCACGGGCACACAGGAGCGAGAGAGGAGGCGCAGACGGCCCCACGCAGGACACCGGGACACGGAGCGGGCCGTGACAGATAATACACATAGTAATGTCAAAGTGCAAGAATAATAAATACAGTGATGACACAGTACAAGAATTATAAATATGGGGATGTCACAGTACAAGGATAATACACACAGTGATGTCATAGTACAGGGATAAAACACACAGTGATGTCACAGTACAGGGATAATACAGACAGTGATGTTACAGTACAGGGATAAAACACACAGTGATGTCACAGTACAGGGATAATACAGACAGTGATGTCACAGTACAGGGATAATACACACAGTAATGTCACAGTACAGGGATAATACACACAGTGATGTCACAGTACAGGGATAAAACACACAGTGATGTCACAGTACAGGGATAATACACATAGTGATGTCACAGTACAGGGATAATACACACAGTAATGTCACAGTACAGGGATAATACAGACAGTGATGTCACAGTACAGGGATAAAACACACAGTGATGTCACAGTACAGGGATAATACAGACAGTGATGTCACAGTACAGGGATAATACACACAGTGATGTCACAGTACAGGGATAATATACACAGTGATGTCACAGTACATAGGGCAATATACACGAGGAGTTTGTAAAGACCTGGGGATGGTGCTATATAAAGGAACCTAAATTGTTTGTCTGGACAATTTAGCAGTTACACTGCTCAAAAAACATAAAGGGAACACTAAGATAACACATCCTAGATCTGAATGAATGAATGACCTAATCGTGAAATACTTTCGTCTTTACATAGTTGAATGTGTTGACAACAAAATCACACAAAAAATTATCAATAGGAATCAAATTAACCCCTTAACGACGCAGGACTTATATTTAAGTACTGCGCCGGCTCCCGCGATATGAAGCATCACATCACGTCGGTCCCGGCGCTCATCAACGGCCGGGACCCGCAGCTAATACCACACATCGCCGCTTCTAAAGCGAAAGTGAAAGTATCCCGGCTAGTCAGTCGGGCTGTTCGGGACCGCCGCGGTGAAATCGCGGCGTCCCGAACAGCTTACAGGACACCAGGAGGGCCCTTACCTGCCTCCTCGGTGTCCGATCGACGAATGACTGCTCCGTGCCTGAGATCCAGGCAGGAGCAGTCAAGCGCCGACAACACTGATCACAGGCGTATTAATACACGCCAGTGATCAGCATAGGAGATCAGTGTGTGCAGTGTTATAGGTCCCTATGGGATAACAATGATCAGTATAGGAGATCAGTGTGTGCAGTGTTATAGGTCCCTATGGGACCTATAACACTGCAAAAAAAAAGTAAAATAAAAGTGTTGATAAAGGTCATTTAACTCCTTCCCTAATAAAAGTTTGAGTCACCCCCCTTTTCCCATAAAAAAAAATAAAACAGTGTAAATAAAAAAAATAAAATAAAATGTGGTATCGCCACGTGTGTAAATGTCCGAACTATAAAAATATATCATTAATTAAACCACACGGTCAATGGCGTACGCGCAAAAAAAATCCAAATTACAAAAAAGCGTATTTTGGTCACTTTTTATACCATTAAAAAATGAATAAAAAGTGATCAAAAAGTCCGATCAAAACAAAAATCATACCGATAAAAACTTCAGATCACGGCGCAAAAAATGAGCCCTCATACTGCCCTGTATGTAGAAAAATAAAAAAGTTATAGGGGTCAGAAGATGACATTTTTAAACAATTTTCCTGCATGTAGTTAGGATTTTTTCCAGAAGTGCGACAAAATCAAACCTATATAATTAGGTACAAACAAGTAGAACCAGCTCCACCCCAGGCTTCTGCGCACGGACAGGACCAGGACTGGGTCCAAACATGTGCAAGAAAGGAAGAATGTCCAGCGCACACACGTATAAAAACCGAGCTGCTTTATTGCATGGTTGCCATAGGAAACATCGGACACTCAGGTAACGTGATGCGTTTCGGCCAGCAAGCCTTAGTCATACACATGTTACTAGCACTTAGATCATTTATATATGCAGGGTGGTTGTGTCCTGGGCGGCGCTAAGCCCCGAAACATGTGACATCCCGACTGCACATATAATTACAAACAATGATAAAAGGTATGTACCATATCTTTATTTCATCACACTTATAACAAAATTTTTTGTATAAAAGAAAAAGAAAAGTGAAACATTGTAAAAATAAGTCTTATGCACTAGTTGTATATATCTGGTTCAAAACCTAGAGAACCGGACTCCATCCTTTAAAAAATATATCAGACGGTAATAAACAACTAGCACTAGGACCTAAAGAATTTCAATGCTGATCTTGGAGAAAGGTTATGTACCAGAGCAAAAAATGCAGTTAGTCAAAATACCATGATAAAGACAGATTACACAGAAAAATTATAAACATTATTATACACCTATGTAAATATGAAAAAGGATACTGAACAGGTTACTGGAAAGCATAAAGCAACCAAGACATACATAGTAATATTTGGATTATTAGTGTTACGGTCATTAAAACCAACTCATTCAATAGTGCAAGATCGTATCCAGTCTCCTGTTCAGACCTAGCGGTTTCCTCGTCTCAAGGGTGAGAATCCAGTATATTTCACGATCCAACACCTTCTGTCTCAGGTTTCCACCTCTCAGTGGTTTGTCCACCCTCTCAATACCTTGCACCACCAGACTAGAGGTATTTCCACCATGTACCTCAGCACAATGCTTGCTGACCATTGATACGTGCCGTGCCTGGAAATGTGCAATATCTGATAGATGTTTTCGTACTCTGATTTTTAGCGGGTTGATAGTGCAACCCACATATTGCACATTGCAGGCACGGCACGTAAATAGATACACGACTCCAGCTGTATTGCAATTAATGTATTGCCTGATGTTGAATGTTTTGTTATTACTTGTAGATGTGAATGATGCTGAATTGTTCATGTAATTACAGCATATGCATTTTCTAGATCCACATTTATATGTACCTTGGCAATTAAGCCAAGTGGAAACTCTTTTCGGATAGGTAGAGAAGAGGCTAGGGGATAGTGTCTGGCCCAAAGTTGGGGCTCTCCTGGATACACACCTAAAGCCCCCCTTCAATGCCGTCTGAAATTCTGGATCTGTATGTATAATCGGCATATTCTTTTTAATAATGTTGCTGATTACGTTAAACTCAGTACTGAATTGAGTAGAGAAGACCACAGGTGAACTAAGACTATGAGTCTTCTTGCTATGGGTATTTTCTTTTATTAGATCAGAATGACCCTTCCTAATAGCAATATTCTGCGCCTTTTTAATAGTCCATTCAGGGTAGCCACGTTGCTTCAGTCTGTTGCTAATAGCAACCACTTCGCTCGAAAAATCCTCATCGAGCGAGCAGTTGCGGCGTGCCCTGATCCTTTCTCCTGTGGGTAGGTTCTCAATTACGTGTGAGGGGTGACAGGAACCGGCATGCAGAATGGAATTTACTGCATTACTATATAATTAAACTGCATTTACTGCATTACTATATAATTAGGGTATCATTTTAACTGTATGGACCTACAGAATAAAGATAAGGTGTCATTTTTAGCGAAATATGCACTGTGTAGAAACGGAAGCCCCCAAAATTTACAAAATGCTGTTTTTTCTTTGATTTTGTCGCACAATGATTTTTTTTCCGTTTCACGGTGAATTTTTGGGTAAAATGACTAATGTCCCTGCAAAGTAGAATTGGCGACGCAAAAAATAAGCCATAATATGGATTTTTAGGTGGAAAATTGAGAGGGTTATGATTTTTAAAAGGTAAGGAGGAAAAAACGAAAGTCCAAAAACGGAAAAACCCTGAGTCCTTAAGGGGTTAATCAACCCATGGAGGTCTGGATATGGAGTCACACTCAAAATCAAAGTGAAAAACCACACTACAGGCTAATCCAACTTTATGTAATGTCCTTAACCTCTTCAGGACGCAGGGCGTATGGATAAGCCCTGCATTCCAAGTCCTTAAGGATCCATACTTAAGTATCCATATGCCCGTGGGAATTCCGGTCCCCACCGCTAGCCGGTTGGGGACCGGAGCCGGATGCCTGCTGAAATCGTTCAGCAGGCTTCGTGGCATATCGCCCAGGGGGGTCATTATGTCCCCCCATGTCGGCGATGGCTGCAGATCGCTGGACAATTCAGCACAGCGATCTGCGGCGATTCCGGGTCGATCGGGTCTCCAGTGACCCGGTGACCCGGAATTACTGGCTGATCGGGGCCGTCTCTGACGGCCCTGAACAGCCATAGCGAGCAGGGGTGAGGTGGCACTGGTGCCACCTCACGATCGCCCTGATTCGTCGGGCGGTTTACCTGCTGACCAATCCGGGCACCTGCTGCGGATGTCACTCCCGCAACCCGCTCTGCTTCTCTTCCGGAGGACGTGAGCGGGTGCGGGACGTGGACCCCGGCATTTGGGGACCCCGATCCCCGGGGTCCCTGTTGGGATCGGGGCCCCAGGAGCGGCAGCGAGGGACCTGTGTGCGGTAGCGTGGAGCAGCAGTTGGAGGTGAGTGACAGCCTCCTGCTGTTGCTTAGCAACAGCTCCCAGCATGCAAAAAGGGCAAGTGTACCTTCAGCTGTTGTATAACTACAACTCCCAGCATGCCCGTTGGCTGTCGGTGACTGCTGAGAGTTGTAGTTTTGCAACAGCTGAAGGCACACTGGTTGTGAAACTCAGAGTTTTTTTTTACCTAACTCAGTGTTTCACGACCGGTGTGCCTCCAGCTGTTGCAAACTACAACTCCCAGCATGCACCGTACATGCTGGGAGTTGTAGTTTTGCAACAGCTGGAGGCACACTGGTTCTGAAACACTGAGTTAGGACTCAAACTCAGTGATACATAACCAGTGTGCCTACAGCTGTTGCAAAACTAAAACTCTCAGCATGTACAGTCTGTCAGCGCATGCTGGGAGTTGTAGTTTTGCAACAGCTGGATGCCCCCCCCCCTCCCCAATGTGAACGTACAGGGTACACTCACATGGGCGGAGGTTTACAGTAAGTATCCGGCTGCAAGTTTGAGCTGCAGCAAATTTTCTGACGCAGCTCAAACTGCCAGCGAGAAACTATTGTGAATCCCGCCCGTGTGACTGTACCCTAAAAACACTACATTACACTAACACAAAATAATATAAAAAGTAAAAAACACTAGAAATACACATACCCCTACACAGCCCCCCTCCCCTCCCCAATAAAAATTAAAAACGTCTGGTACGCCACTGTTTCCAAAACGGAGCCTCCAGCTGTTGCAAAACAACTACTCCCAGTAGTACCAGACAGCCACTGACTGTCCAGGCATGCTGGGAGTTTTACAACAGCTGGAGGCACCCTGTTTGGGAATCACTGGCGTAGAATTCCCCTATGTCCACCCTTATGCAAGTCCCTAATATAGGCCTCAAATGCGCATGGCGCTCTCACTTTGGAGCCCTGTCGTATTTCAAGGCAACAGTTTATGGTCACATATAGGGTATCTCTGTACTCGGAAGGAATCGTGTTACAAATTTTGGGGGTATTTTCTGCTTTTACCCTTTTTAAAAATATAAAATTTTTGGGAAAACAAACATTTTAGGTTAAAAAATGTAAAATTTTTTTTTTACATATGCAAAAGTCGTGAAACACCTGTGGGGTATAAAGGTTCACTTAACCCCTTGCTACGTTCCCCAAAGGGTCTAGTTTCCAAAATATCATGCCATGTGTTTTTTTTTTCTGCCCAGGCACCATAGGGGCTTCCTAAATGTGGCATGCCCCCAGAGCAAAAATTGCTTCCAAAAAGCCAAATGTGACTACTCCTCTTCTGAGACCTGTAGTGCGCCAGCATAGCTTTTTTCACCCCCATATGTGGTGTTTTCTGAATCGGGAGAAATTGGGCTTAAAATTTTGGGGGGTATTTTCTGCTATTACCCTTTTTAAAAATGTAACATTTTTGGGAAAACAAGCATTTTAGGTAATTATTTTTTTATTTTTTTTTTTTACATTTGCAAAAGTCATGAAACACCTGTGGGGTATTAAGGCTCACTTTATCCCATGTTACATTCCCCGAGGGGTCTAATTTCCAAAATGGTATGCCATGTGTTTTTTTTTTTTTTTTTTGCTGTTTTGACACCCTAGGGGCTTCCTAAAGGTGACATGCCCCCCAAAAACCATTTCAGAAAAATTTTCTCTCCAAAATCCCCTTGTCGCTCCTTTCCTTCTGAGCCCTCTACTGCGCCCGCCGAACACTTTACATAGACATATGAGGTATGTGCTTACTCGAGAGAAATTAGGCTACAAAAAAAAGTAAAATTTTCTCCTTTTACCTCTTGGAAAAATTCTAAAATTGGGTATACAAGAACATGCGAGTGTAAAAAATGAAGATTTTGAATTTTCTCCTTCACTTTGCTGCTTTTCCTGTGAAACACCTAAAGGGTTAAAACACTGACTGAATGTCATTTTGAATACTTTGGGGGGTGTAATTTTTATAATGGGGTAATTTATGGGGTATTTCTAATATGAAGACCCTTCAAATCCACTTCAAAACTGAACTGGTCCCTGAAAAATATCGAGTTTGAAAATTTTGGGATTTTTCACCCAGAAAAGATGCAAGTTACCATAAAATTTTACCACTATGTGAAAGTATAATATGTCACGAAAAAACTATCTCGGAATCAGAATGATAACTAAAAGCATTCCAGAGTTATTAAGGTGAAGTCCTTAAGGTGAAAAAGGGCTAAGTCCTTAAAGAAGTTGTCCAGTGGTGAAAAACTTATCCCCTATCCTAAGTATAGGGGATAAGTTTGAGATCGCGGGGGCTCCGACTGCTGGGGCCCCCTGCAATCTCTCTGTACGGGGGCCAGGCTCTCCGGCCAGATAGCGGGTGTCGACCTCCGCACGAAGCGGCGGCCGACACGCCCCCTTAATACATCTCTATCGCAGAGCCGGAGATTGCCGAAGGCAGCGCTTTGGCTCTGCCATAGAGTTGTATTGAGGGGGCGTGTCGGCCGCCGCTTCGTGCGGAGGTCGACACGCCCCTTTCCCACGGGCTGTCGGGGCCCCGCACAGCGGTCGGACCCCCCGTGATCTCAAACTTATCCCCTATCCTTAGGATAGGGGATACGTTGTTCACCACTGGGTTCACCACTGGACTACTCCTTTAAGGGGATAAAACAAGTCACAATGAGGCTAAGTAGTGTGGGCGGCCTCCAAGTGCCGATATGACCTCCCTACAATGCCTGGGCATGCTCCTGATGAGGTGGCCGATGGTCTTCTGAGGGATGTCCTCAGGGGTCAAGTCCTGGAAAAAAAGATTTCTAATACAAGCCCCCAGTTTGCGAAAAAAAACTAAACAAATGAAAATGTCCAAGCAAAAACTTGACATCCTGCACAGTTCCAGGATTCTTACAGGCCACAGGCATACAGCTGCCTACGGAGTATAACAGTGACACATTGAAACAAACCTACTCCTCATGTAATCTCCTTACTTCTGGGGTGACACACTGTAACAAACCTCCTCCTCATGTAATCACCTTACTACTGGGGTGACACACTGTAACAAACCTCCTCCTCATGTAATCTCATTACTACTGGGGTGACACACTGTAACAAACCTCTTCCTCATGTAATCACCTTACTATTGGGGTGACACACTGTAACAAACCTCCTCATCATGTAATCTTCTTACTACTGGGCTGACACACTGTAACAAACCTCCTCATCATGTAATCTTCTTACTACTGGGGTGACACACTGTAACAAACCTCCTTCTCATGTAATCTCCTTACAACTGGGGAGACACACTGTAACAAACCTCCTCCTCATGTAATCTCCTTACTGCTGGGGTGACACACTGTAACAAACCTCTTCCTCATGTAATCACCTTACTATTGGGGTGACACACTGTAACAAACCTCCTCATCATGTAATCTTCTTGCTACTGGAGTGACACACAGTTGCCTGATGAAGCTGGTTATCCAGCGAAACGCGTTGCATGCCGGGTAAATAAACCATTTTACCTTTGAAGTCTTGTGCGCTGCCTTTATCCTGGGCTGTTCCTTGGAGGGATCTGTCTGAGTGCTTCACCTGTATTACCAGGAGCGGCTGCCGTTCTTCGCCCGTTGAAGGGTTATTCCACGCTTTTACCATAGTTGTACTTGGTCGTAGTACAACTATACTTGGTGAGCAATTCTACTTGTTTGTTCATTTCCTCTTCACATTACGTTATCACACTAGGAGCGCTCTCCTTGTTTGTATATTGGTGTTGTGCAACTTGGGGTTGATGGATGGAACGAGAAATGATGTCCCAGATGTGCTCTATCGGATTCAGGTCTGGGGAATGGGTGGGCCAGTCCATAGCATCAATGCCTTCCTCTTGCAGGAACTGCTGACACACTCCAGCCACATGAGGTCTATCATGGGAGGAACCCAGGGCCAACCGCACTAGCATATGGTTTCACAAGGGGTCTGAGGATCTCATCTTGGTACCTAATGGCAATCAGGCTACCTCTGGCAAGCACATGGAGGGCTGTGTGGCCCCCCCAAAGAAATGCCACCCCACACCATTAGTGACCCACCGCCAAACCAGTGGGGGATGCTGGAGGATGTTGCAGGCAGCAGAATGATCTCCACGGTGTCTCTAGACTCTGTCAAGTCTGTCACATGTGCTCAGTGTGAACCTGCTTTCATCTGTGAAGAGCACAGGGTACAAGTGGGGAATTTGCCAATTTTGGTGTTCTCTGGCAAATGCCAAACGTCCTGCACGGTGTTGGGCTGTAAGCGTAACCCCCGCCTGTGGACGTAGGGCCCTCATACCACCCTCATGAAGTCTGTTTCTGAACGTTTGAGTGGACACATGCACATTTGTGGCCTGCTGGAGGTCATTTTGCAGGGCTCTGGCAGTGCTCCTCCTGCTCCTCCTTGCACAAAGGCAGAGGTAGGGGTCCTAATGCTGGGTTGTTGCCCTCCTACGGCCTCCTCCATGTCTCCTGATGTACTGGCCTGTCTCCTTGTAGCGCCTCCATGCTCTGGACACTAAACTGACACACACAGCAGACCTTCTTGCCACAGCTCACATTGATGTGCCATCCTGGATGAGCCACTTGTGTGCATTGTAGACTCCGTCTCATGCTATCACTAGAGTGAAAGCACCACGAGCATTCAAAAGTGACCAAAACATCAGTCAGAAGGCATAGGAACTGAAAAGTGGGTTTTGGTCACCACCTGCAGAACCACTCCTTTATTGGGGGTGTCTTGTTAAATGCCTATAATTTCCACCTGTTGTCTGTTCCATTTGCACAACAGCATGTGAAATGAATTGTCAATCAGTGTTGCTTCCTGATTGGACATTGTGATTGACTTGGAGTTACATTGTGTTGTATTAAGTGTTCCCTTTATTTTTTTGAGCAGTGTATATTTCTATCTACTCCTGGTCCCTAGCTGGTCTTGCCACTGCTCTGGTTATTCTTTCTTCAGCCCCCACCACTCATCTCTTCAACAGGCTTCCTAGCACTGGGGCAGCATCTTCCAGCACCTCAGCTAGTAACTGTAGTGGTGTTTCATCTCGATCACTGGTTGGCTAAGTAGAAAGGTGTTGCTCCTAGTGCTTATCGTGGACGCTGGTAGATGAGGCAAGTGGTGGGGGACCAGAAGAAGAAGCATCACATCTGTGGTGGGATTAGTAGACGACCAGCGGTAGGTAAACACATAGATTCATTTTTTCTATTCTCCCAGGGCCTCAACACTGTATTATTTTATCTATAGCGCCTGAATACCCCTTTAACCCCTTAAGGTCCAAGCATTTTTCTGTTTTTGCACTTAAGTTTTTTCCTCCTCACAGTTTTAAAATCATAACCCTCTCAATTTTGCACCTAAAAATCCATCTTAGTGCTTATTTTTTGCGCCACCAATTCTACTTTGTAATGAGATCAGTAATTTTACCCAAAAATCTACGGCGAAACTGGGAAAAAATCATTGTGTGACATAATTGGAGAAAAAACACAATTTTGTAAATTTTGGGGGCTTCCGTTTCAACCCAGTAAATTTTTCGGTAAAAATGACACCTTATCTTTATTCTGTAGGTCCAAACAGTTAAAATGATACCCTACTTCTGGAAAAAATCATAACTACATGTACGAAAATGAATACATTTAAAATTGTCATCTTCTGACCCCTATAATTTTTTTTTTTTTCTGCGTACGGGTTGGTATGAGGGCTCATTTTTCTGCACCATGATCTGAAGTTTTAATCGGTACCATTTTGTTTTGATCGGATATTATGATAGCTTTTTATTCCTTTTTTATGGTATAAAAAGTGATCAAAAATACGCTATTTTGGGCTTTGGAATTGTTTTGCGTGTACGCCATTGACCGTGCATTTTAATTAACGATATATTTTTATAGTTTGGACATTTATTCAGGCGGCGATGCCACATGTTTTTTTTTATTACGTTTATATATTTTTTATATGGAATTTGGGAAAAGGGGGGATTTTAACTTTTGATAAGGAAGGGGTTAATGTGTGTTTTTAGGGGACTTTTAGGATGAGTCATTTGATTCCTCATACAGATCAATGTGGTTCAATAGAACCACATTGTTCTGTGTGCTCTGCGCTCGATTGATAAAGCCCAGTCCTGCCAGGCTTTATCATTCTGAGTGCCGGAGCCAGCATAGGACATGAGGTAAGCCCTCCGGCTACCTCCACAGTGGATCGTCCCCCCACGATCGCGCTATAGGGGGGGCGATCCACCCCACTGGACCACCAAGGATGGGATAAAGGCACCCTTAGACGCCTTTGTCAGCTTTGACAGAGGCGATCTAAAGGGTTAATAGCCGGCCGTGGCGATCGCCGTATGTCGGCTATTAACGCCGGCCCCCAGCCACAGGAATCAGCTGGGAGTCAGCTGGTATGACGCGGGCTTGAGTCTGGAGCCCATGTCATACCCCATTAAGGGCACATGGATGGGTTAATCATCGATTTTACAATTTCTTTTTCATATTTTTCTCCTTCCAGTTAATGTTTATATAAAAATTATGGAATATAGAGATGTTATAATACTCACCCTTCTTTTATAGTCATATATGTTTGAAGTATTATTTTTTTTTTCATCAATAAAAATTTTCAGTTTGTGCAAAGCCTGAGCCATGATATAGACGGCAATATACACTTGGTAAGGAGTTGTGTCTCCAGAAAAATTATACTCTATATTGAGTTTCATCTCCTCAGAACAATTACTATATGGATATAGATCTGCTAATGGCATAAGAAAATCCTTTAATTTATTTCCTGTATAGCAATGGAATATAGTCATCCAAATATCTTCCAGCAATGGATCAGAAGGTTGGTTGGATAAATGAACAACATTAAACATCTCTTTTCCAGTGATATTGTATGTGGGGATGGAGAACACTAAACTACAATTACCAGGAATTACATCTCCAGGAAGTATAAGGTCTGTTGCCAGTGACCATGAACTTGGAAGTATAAGAGTCTTGTTCTTTAGAAAATGAGCTTCATGGTATAAAAATTTGATGTAAGTCAGACTATAGGAGCCACAGATAATAATAACATCAGTAGATGAAGCGGGATGGATATAGTCGTGATTATCGAGAGATACAAGAATAGTAAATTCTATACAAATCTGATGAGATGTAAATAGTTTGACCAACGCCTGTAACTCTCGCCGTCCACTGTCATCATTTGATGTGATGATCCCAACCCAATTCCACTGGAATCTCTCCAATAGCTTCACATATGCTGCATATTGTATCTTGTCATCAGGTACAGTTCGAAAAAAGTTTGGGTAAAGCCTTTTATTACTGAGAAGAGGATCTCTGGCCCCATAACTGATCTAAGATAAGGAAAAAACAGCAGTATCCATACTGTGACCATAAATGAGAAATGATTCACCATCAAAAAGAAGAAAAAGACACTTAACAGTACAATAATATGTAAAACAGCCAACATAAAACTGAACAAATAAAAATAACCCCAAGAAATTAACCTAAACCGATCAACATTTAACCACATAGGGACCCAGGGCGTACAGGTACGCCTTTGATCCCTGGTGCTTAATGACCCAGGGCGTACCTGTACGCCCGTGGGAATTTCGGTCCCCGCTGTGCGCCGGGCGGGGACTGGCCCAGGGTGACTGCTGATATCGATCAGGAGGCACCCCGCGCAAATGCCCAGGGGGGTTATTAGAACCCCCATGTCGGCGATCAGCGCAAATCGCAAGTGAATTTACACCGGCGATTTGTGGCGATTACGGGTGCAACCCCTCCTATCCCTGCTATTGGTCATCAAGACGCGACAACCAATAGCAGATCGGGGGCGTTAACTTTTGGTTTCCCAGTTCTGCCCACCGACAATAGGCGGGGCAGAACGGCGAAACCGACGGGGACCGGTGGCAGAAGATCCAGTTAGCCATCCGAAGGCTGCAAGCGACGGTGATCGGCAGGCGGCGATGTCGTGCGGCTGGCTCCCTGGATCCTACTGAAGTCGGTGAGTTGCCTAGCAACATCTGGAGGGCTACAGTCTGAGACCACTATACAGTGGTCTCTAAACTGTAGCCCTCCAGATGTTGCAAAACTACAACTCCCAGCATGCCCAGACAGCTGTTTGCTGTGTGGGCATGCAGGGATTTGTAGTTTTGCAACAGCTGGAGGGCTTCAGTTTAGAGATCACTGTGCAGTGTTCTCTAAACTGTGGCCCTCTAGATCTTGCAAAACTACAACTCCTAGCATGCCCACACAGCAATTTGCTGTCTGGGAATGCTGGGATTTGTAGTTTTGCAACGTCTGGAGGGCCACAGTTTGGAGATCACTGTGCAGTGGTCTCTAAACTGTAGCCCTCCAGATGTAGCAAAACTGCAAATCCCAGCATGCCCAAACAGCTGTCTCAGCATGATGGGAGTTGTAGTTGCGTACCTCTAGCTGTTGCATAACTACATCTCCCAGCATGACCTTCGGCGATCAGTAAATGCTGGGAGTTGTAGTTTTGTAACAGCTGGAGGCACACTGGTTGGAAAATAGGTAACTTAAGGTTTTCCAACCAGTGTGCCTCCAGCTGTTGCAAAATGACAACTCCCAGCATGCACAGTCTGTCAGTACATGCTGGGAGTTGTAGTTTTGAAACAGCTGGAAGTTTGCCCTCCCCCCCCCCATGTGAATGTACAGGGTACATTCACATGGGCGAGTTTACAGTTAGTTTTCTGCTTCAACTTTGGGCCGCGGCAAACTTTTTGGCCACAGCGCAAACTCCTAGCGGGAAACTCACCTTAAATGCCTGCCAGTGTGAATGTACCCTAAAAACACTACACTACCACAAAATAAAGGGTAAAACACTACATATACACCCCCTTACACTGCCCCCCCCCCCCCAATAAAAATGAAAAACTTATCATACGGCACTGTTTGCAAACGGAGCCTCCAGCTGTTGCAAAACAACAAATCCCAGCATTTCCGGACAGCCACTGACTGTCCAGGCATGATGGGAGTTTAGCAACAGCTGAAGGCACCCTGTTTTTGGAATCACTGGCATAGAATACCTCTATGTCCACCCCTACGCAATCCCTATGTAGTCCTCAAATGTGCATGGCGCTCTCTCACTTCGGAGCCCTGTCGTATTTCAAGGAAACAGTTTAGGGCCACATATGGGGTATTTCAATACTCGGGAGAAATTGCACAAAACATTTTCGGGGGCTTTTTCTCCTTTTACCCCTTTATGAAAAGGAAAAGTTGAGGGCTACATCAGCCTGTTAGTGTCAAAAAAATTTAATTTTTTACACTAACATGCTGGTGTTTCCCAAGCAAAAAAAGACCCCCAAAATCTGTAACACAATTTCTCCTGAGTACGGAAATACCCCGTATGTAGGTGTAAAATGCTCTGCGGGCGCACAACAAGGCTCAGGAGTGAGAGCGCACTATGTACATTTGAGGCCTAAATTGGTGATTTGCACAGGGGTGGCTGATTTTACAGCGGTTCTGACATAAACACAAAAAAATAAATACCCACATGTGACCCCATTTTGGAAACTATACCCCTCATGGAATGTAACAAGGGGTATAGTGTCATTAAAGTTGGGTGGAAAAATAAAAATAAAATAAAAAATTCACTAAAATGCTGGTGTTACAATAAATTTTTCATTTTCACAAGGGAAAATAGGAAAAAAGCCCCCCAAAATTTGTTACCCCATTTCTTCTGAGTAAGAACATACCCCATATGTGGATGTAAAGTGTTCTGCAGGTTCACTACAATGCTCAGAAGAGAAGGAGCGAAATTGAGATTTTGAAGAGAAAGTTTGTCCAAAATTGAAGATTACAAGTGTTTACAAAGCCCCCATTGTGCCAGAACAATGAATCCCCCAACATGTGACCCCATTTTGGAAACTACACCACTCACATATTGTAATAAGGGGTACAGTGAGCATTTATGCCCCACAAGTGTCTGACAGATTTTTGGAACAGTGGTCCGTGAAAATGAAAAATGTAATATTTCATTTGCACAGTCCACTGTTCCAAAGATCTGTCAAATGCCAGTGGGGTGTAAATACTCACTGCACCCCTTATTAAATTCTGAGAGTGGTGTTGCTTCCAAAATGGGGTCACATGCTGGGGGTCCACTGTTCTGGCGTCAAGGGTGTTTTTGTAAGCGCACATGGCTCCACGACTTCCATTCCAAACAAATTCTATTTTAAAAAGCTCAATGGCGCTCCTTCTCTTATGAGCATTGTAGTGCGCCAGCAGAGCCCTTGACGTCCACACATGGGGTATTTCCATACTCAGAAGAAATGGGGTTACAAATTTTGCAGGTCATTTTCTGCTATTACCCCTTGTAAAAATGTAAAATTTGGGGGAAAAAATGCACTTTATTGTAAAAAAAATGTTTTTTTTATTTACACATCCAACTTTCACAAAAAGTCGTCAAACACCTGTGGGGTGTTAAGGCTCACTCTATCCCTTGTTACGTTCCTTGAGGAGTGTAGTTTCCAAAATAGTATGCCATGTGTTATTTTTTATTTTTTTTTTTTGCTGTTCTGGCACCATAGAGGCTCCTTCTCTTCTGAGCATTGTAGTTCGCCCGCAGAGCATTTTCCGTCCTAACGTGGGGCATTTATATACTCAGAAAAGATGGGGTTATAAATTTTGGGGGGCATTTTCTCCCATTACCTTTTGTAAAAATTTTAAATTTTGGGAAAATAGCTGCACTTTAGTGATTTGTTTTTTTCATTTACACATCCGTTTTAATGAAAAGTCGTCAAACAACTGTGGGGTATTAAGGCTCACTGGACCCCTTGTTACATGCCTTTAGGGGTGTAGTTTCCAAAATGGTGTGCCATGTGGGGGTTTTCAGCTTTTCTGGCACTATAGGGGCTTCCTAAATGTGAAATGCCCCCCAAAAACCATTTCAGCAAAATTCACTCTTCAAAATCCCATTGTCTCTCCTTCCCTTCTGAGCCCTCTACTGCCCCCCCAGAACACTTGACATACACATATGAGGTATTTCCTTACTCGAGAGAAATTGGGTTACAAGTTTTAAGGGGCATCTTCTCCTATTACGCCTTGTAAAAATTCAAAAAGTGGGTCAGCAAGAACATTAAAAAAATTATGATTTTTTTATTTTTTCCTTCACTTTGCTGCTATTCCTGTGAAACACCTAAAGGGTTAACAAACTTTCTGAATGTCATTTTGAATACTTTGGGGGGTGCAGTTTTTATAATAGTCATTTATGGGGTATTTTTTAATAAGAAAGCCTTGAAATCCACTTCAAAACTGAACTGGTCCCTGAAAAATTCCGATTTTGAAAATTTTGTGAAAAATTGGAAAATTGCTGCTGAACTTTGAAGCCCTCTGATGTCTTCCAAAAGTAAAAACATGTCAACTTTATGGTGAAAATATAAAGTAAACATATTGTATATATGAATCAATATATAATTTATTTGGAATGTCTGTTTACCTTACAAGCAGAGACCTTCAAAGTAAGAAAAATGAAACATTTTCAATTTTTTTATCAAATTTTTGATTTTTTTCCAAGAACTTATTCAAGTATCGGCGAAAATTTACCACAAACATAAAGTAGAATATGTCACGAAAAAACAATCTCGGAATGAAAAGTAAAAGCATCCCAGAGTTATTAATGTTTAAAATTACAGTGGTCAAATTTGCCAGGCCGGGTCCTTAAGGTGAAAATGGTCTCGTTCCTTAAGGGGTTAATGGCGACTATCGCCAGATATATAAGTCAGCAAGTGCGCAGCCAGTTCTTAAAACTAATTTGTAGAAACAGAAAAAATGGCAACCATAAAGACCCTGGGGGCTTCGAAAAGGGATTGTAATCGGTAGATGACTTAAAATATCTCCAAATAGCAAATCTTAGTTAACTTAGGTATCTTAGTAAACAATGATAAATGGATAGTCTAACTGATAACATCCGTCGTCTATACTATTCCGCATTTTGATATTGGAAGGTGGCTGCTCCCAGCTGGTGAAGACGGATATATACATATATATCTACATGCCCGTAACAGTGCTATGCCTGTGGTGCAACTTCACCAGATAAGCACACCTCTTGCCTCTACTACCCATTTCTACATCCTGAAAGGGTACCTGCACTAGATAGCGTCTTTTTTCTCTTCTTTTTGACATATACTCTGGATTCAGCTTTACATGGAGCAGCGAGTCATACAAGCGAACCATCATAAATTTTTTGTCTAAGGAACTGTGTCATTATTTTCCAAATTAATTTATAAAAGTGACTTTAAAACTAATTCAGATTTCCACACAAGTCCTCAAAGTAGATAAAGGAAAATGTCTAATGTCTGTAAGTGGAGAAAGTGAACTTTTGCAATTAGCAAA
Organism: Hyla sarda; assembly: GCF_029499605.1. NCBI lineage: Eukaryota > Metazoa > Chordata > Amphibia > Anura > Hylidae > Hyla > Hyla sarda. Next base: position 20,185,375 of record NC_079189.1, read on the forward strand.
TAATTCAAAGATAAAATTGGAGTTTTGAATCATTGGAATGACCATCAGATATGACCTGTTTTATTTAAAGAACAGGGATTAAGTCTGATCGTCACAACACATTTGTGAAAGAGATTAATGGCATAAAGAAGATTTCCGAGGACCTTTAGAAGAAGATTTCTTGATGTTCACCTGGTTGGAAAAGTTTACAAAACCCTTTCTTAAAGGGATATTCCAGTGAAAAAAACTTTTTTTTTTTTTAATATATCAACTGGCTCCAGAAAGTTAAACAGATTTGTAAATTACTTCTATTAAAAATCTTAATCCTTCCTGTACTTATCAGCTACTGTATACTGGAGAGGAAGTTGAGTTGTACTTTCTGTCTGACCACAGTGCTCTCTGCTAACACCTCTGTCCGTGTCAGGAACCTCTCCTGGTCTGGACAGTTCTTTATATGGACAGAGGTGTCAGCAGAGAGCACTGCGGTCAGACTGCAAAAAACAACTCAAATTCCTCCGTAGTATACAGCAGCTGATGGAAGGGACTGGAAGGGTTAAGATTTTTTAATAGGAGTAATTTACAAATCTGTTTAACTTTCTGGCACCAGCTGATTTGAAAAAAAATGTTTTCCACCAGAGTACCCTTTCAAATACTGGTAATCCCTTGTGTCAACTGGTCCCTTCAACACTCCCTTAATGTATTTGCTGGGTGCAGATAGGTTTCTGGGGAAGCCTGTGGCCTTACCTGTCCCTTTGTGTCTTCCATGGCCTTTAATAGGCTGCAGCAATTGAGCGCCGAGAGCATAGATCAATGTAATGCAATAGCATTACATGTATCTATATAAGCCAATGAAGGCTTATGATAGGCCCCTAGGAGGGCCAGAAATGTGTAAAAAAAAAGTTACAACAATGTTTTGAGAAATGTTAAAAAAAACAATCCCCCTCAATAAAAATTTAAAGGGGTATTCCAGGCAAAAACTTTTTTTTATATATATCAACTGGCTCCAGAAAGTTTAAAAAATTTATAAATTACTTCTATTAAAAAAACTTAATTCTTCCAATAGTTATTAGCTTCTGAAGTTTTCTGTCTAACTGCTGAATGATGATGTCACGTCCCGGGAGCTGTGCATGATGGGAGAATATCCCCATAGGAACTGCACAGCTCCCGGGACATGAGTCATCAGAAAGCAGTTAGACAGAAAAAAACAACTCAAATTCAGAAGCCAATAACTATTGCAAGGGTTAAGATTTTTTAGTCGAAGTAATTTACAAATCTGTTTAACTTTCCGGAGCCAGTTGATATATAAAAAAAAGTTTTGGCCTGGAATATCCCTTTAACTTTCCCCCCTTTTCCCACTTTTCAAATAAAACACTTTAGAAAAAGTAAAAAAAAATAAGTAATAGGTATCACGCGTGTGTAATTGTCCGAACTATTGATTTATTACATTCTTAATTCTACACAGCCAATGGCATAAACACAAAGAAAATCCAAGCAAAATTGCAGATACATTTTTGTTACATAAAATTCCAGAAAAAAATGTAATAAAAAGTGTTCAAAAAGTCAAAACCACATATATGTGGTACCTTTAAAACACTACAGCTCATGGCACATAAAATTAACACTAACACAGCACACAAAGTTATTGGGGGTCAGAACAGGGAAATTAAAAGATTATTATTTTTTTTTTTTTTTTAAGTTTCCCGTTTAACCGTATAATGAAGGCCCAAAAACTTATTGCCACAAAAATTTGCACATTTCATCCTGGACATAAACTTTCACAGGATGTAAACATGCTGTGACAGTAAGGTGACATAAGCTGTCATAGACAGTTGACCGTCACTAATGCCGATTGTGGGACCCCCACGGCTGACCCCACCCCCCCGATCGGCACCGCTCTGCCGGTGCATCAAAGTCCCGTAGAGCGGGTGCTATAAATGATGCCGTAACACTGACTGCAACATCTATAGTGTGAAAGAGGGAGGAGGCTCACTCTGCTCTTCATCGGCATCCTGCAAAACGATTGTGGGGCATCAATTTTGTTTTGTTTTTTTTATTTCCTTACACATAATATTTCTTTTGGGTTGCAGCAAACTTTTTATGGTAAAATGAAAGGTGTCATTGCAATGTGCAATATTATGACTCTTAAAGGGTCAGGAGGAAAAAACAAAATGAAAATTAACAGTGTCCCTTAAGGATTTTTTTTTTTGGGCAGACCAGATGGGCCAAATGGTTCTTATCTGCTGACACATTCTATTTTTAATGTGGACAAGATAGAATTACCAATGGTCAGATTATCTCACCAAGTAAACTATCTCAGATAGACATAACATGTGTATCAATAATAAGTTACAAGTTGTAAATGGATTCCAAAGGAGCCTAGGTAAATCGGGAAGGCTTAGGACACTATTCGCGGAGGTGAACGACCACGAACCACAGAGTAATTAGATACAGAGACAGTATGCACATTTTTACACTTAGATACTTTCTGTACTCACATGTGTATATCCATATAAGCTTAACAGCTGGGCCATAGGGAGAGTAGTACCAGACTGTAAATCTCCAATAAAACCGACCACTGCATCATTCTCCATACAGGAATAGTTTGGAGCTGTCACTGTGTGTCCAGACAGTATCTGCAGAACATCTTTTATAACTTTATTCACATTTCCACAAGAGTCATATATGTGATATCCCAGGGTGACATTGGGAAGGATATCTGAACTATTGTTTTCTATAGCAAAGAGAAAAGCCCTCAGATGTGTATATTCTCTGGGGTGAGCACTATGGAACAATACAAGACAACTGTGTAACTAGATATATACAGCAGCAATTGTGTTATAAGAAGGAAGAATAAACTATAGGGGGGGATTTGTTATTTGAGCAAAAAAAAGCAAGAGAACACATAACCTTGGTCTAATCTGCTGTTAGAAAACTCTTCCACCCTTGTAAAGCTTTGTATGACACCAAGCAACCAACTTAAAGGGGTACTCCTCCCCTAGACTTCTTATCCCCTATCCAAAGGATAGGGGATAAGATGTCTGATCACAGGGGTCCCGCCTCTGTGAACCCCCGAGTTCTTAGTAGTGGCACCCCGCCATCATAACAGCACAGACGGCCATCACGCCACCTCCCATAGACTTATATTAAGGGGGCGTGATGTGATGTCAGGAGCGACCGGAGCCATGACGTCACAGTGCTCCAGCCTCTTTACCGCCCCGTCATCATGCGCAGAGATTTTCCTCTGTGCTGTGATAACGGCGGAGTGCAGCTACTGAAAGCCATCCTTTGGATAGGGGATAAGACGTCTAGGGGCGGAGTACCTCTTTAAACCAGTGATTTCCAGAATCTCCACTGAAGTGTAGACTCATTAAACGTCATGAAAACAACTGACTCTATCATTCTCTTAAAGGGGTACTTCACTGGAAAACATTTTTTTGTAAATCAACTGGTGCCAGAAAAGTTAAACAGATTTGTAAATTTGTTTATTTAACTATTATTAAAAAATCGTAATCCTTCCAGTACTTATCAGCTTCTGGATGATCCACAGGAAGTGCTTTTCTTTTTGAATTTCCTTTCTGTCTGACCACAGTGCTCTCTGCTGATACCTCCGTCCATTTTAGGAACTGTGCAGAGTAGGAGCACATCCCTATAGAAAACCTCTCCTGCTTTGGACAGTTCCTAAAATGGACAGAGGTGTCAGCAGAGAGCACTGAAATCAGGCAGAAAGGAAATTCAAAAAGAAAAGTACTTCCTGTGGATCATACAGCAGCTGATAAGTACTGGTAGGATTAAGATTTTTAAATTGAAGTCATTTACAAATCTGTTCAACTTTCTGGCACCAGTTGATTGGGAAAAAAAAATGTTTTCTAGTGGAATACCCCTTTAAGCTCTCTCTGTGATTCAATCAGTCTGCGGTACAGTTGTGCTTAAAAGTTTGTTTAAGGCAGAAATTGTGACATTTTGCCATTGATTTAAACAATATGATAAAACCTGCATTTTTTATAAAGAAAGATAAACATATGAAGCCATTTCTTATCATATATTCGGTTAGTTCCTTTTTAAATCATAATGAGAACAGAAATCGAATGGCTCTGATCAAAAGTTGCTCTCTCATGGATGCACAGAGGAGACGAGACACTGAGTTATGGGGAGCAGAAAAGAACAGTCAAAAGATCAGTATACAAGATAATGGAAATTTATAATGATGGAAAAAGATATAAAAGTATTTCCAAATCCTTGAAAATGCCAGTAAGAACTGTTTTATACCTTATGAACAAGTGGAAAATCCAGGGATCTCTTGATACCAAGCAAAGGTCAAGTAGACCAAAGCAGATTTAAACAAACAACAAAAAACGTGGTCTCAAATGGCTGGAGGTGCTGAACCCCAAATGCGGTAGTGCATTTATACTGTTGGAGCAGATCCTGCCCTTGTAGTATCCTGCCCTTGTAGTCCATTGCTAGGGGCGATCCCCAGCATAAAAATGCATACAATGGAGGATGCCTGCAGCGGACTACAAGTGCCACAATAGAATCCTACACCAGAATCTGGTGTAGGATTCTATTGTGGCACTTGTAGTCCGCTGCAGGCATCCTCCATTGTATGCATTTTTATGCTGGGGATCGCCCCTAGCAACGGACTACAAGGGCAGGATCTGCTCCCCCAGTATAAATGCACAACTGCATTTGGGGTTGAGCACCTCCAGCCATTTGAGACCACGTTTTTTGTTGTTTGTTTAAATTTTATACTTGGAGGTGTGTAAACTCCATAGTTAATGCACCTTGAATATCTCCCAGGCAGCATTAGGGTAGCACCTGTGAGGCCATGCACCTATATTAGCCAACTCAGGTGGGGTTTGCAGCTTGCCTCCCTCCTCCCATTGTATGTGTGCTCAGTCACGCTGGAGGGTACCTGGGAGGAGGCTGTGAGTCGACCGAATGCTACCGTAATTGCCCACTGGTCCCTGTTTTGCTTATCACGCACAGGTAGGATTAGCGTTAGGTCCTGCGCCATTTTGAGAAACGTTGGCGTTGGTGTGTGGGCTCTGGTATGTCCTTCATATAAGGATACACTGGCGAATGTCTCAATTTTAACATCAGTGTTGAGGGATAGCCAATGTCATTGTATACATCTACCACAGTAGTGTACCTAAATTCTTTTATTGTATTATTCAAAACATATTTAAGCCACATCTGCCAGAAGAAATGTTTTGGATACAAAGAAAAACACACCGGAGAAATTTATGGCCAGATACCCCACAATTGAAAAAAACAACCCATGCACATAGACAAATGTGTACATGAACAAGAAACTTTAAAAACAATAAAAATGATACCCAAACTGGTGCATCAGACTACAGAGTTTAACCAAGAATATGGGTCATGATTAGCAACCACCATATATGACCTTGCTAAACAGCAACACACAGAGCCCAACATGTTTCGCTACTATCCTCACAGCTTCATCATCACCCCTGACAATTACCCCTGACACACAGTAGGTCCTTTTTGGAGTCAGATTAGCAGCAGCATAAAAGACACATAAATCATAGTTATCAGATGTGTAGAAGAGTGATTGTCCACTAGAAATAGTTATTTGTATTATTATTTTTTATACTATAGCTCTTTATTTTATATATACTGATTTCTACTTACCCTATACACATCCGGTTATAGAAAGTTCTTCCTTTCTGCTTCCACAGTCTCACCCAGCAATGCACAGTGAAGATCCCTCCGATAATTATATCTCCTTCGTGAGAATATTTGTAGTCAAATGTATAATTCTTCATTGTAAGATGACATTGAGCTGCAGGATTCCGGATCTCAGAGATGCAGAAGGTCACACAGAGAACAAACAACAATAATAACATGGTTAGTACAAGACAACAGAAGATGTATACAGTGTGCACCCTCCGATGTCCCAGCAGATGTATCAGGACCAACAGCACAGACACACAAGGATTCATGCAGCTCTACTGCAGAGGTTGTAGCAGGGAGAGGTTTATATAACTAGATTCAATGTATTTAATTTTAATATAAATAAAATACAGAATATTGATATAAATCATAACATAAAAAGAAAAAAGTCACAACCATTTGGGAGCACCGAGCACTGAACCAGAGCAGCAAGGATTTACATTTTAAATAAACCAATTCCTATCTGATTTGAAGAATAAAAAGTAACCTTAAAATAATATGAAATAGAGTTGAGTGAACTTTTTAAAGGGGTACTCTGATGGAATTATTATTTTTTTTTTTATCAACTGGTGCCAGAAAGTTAAACAGAATTGTAAATTATTTCTATTTAAAAATCTTGATCATTCCAGTACATATCAGCTGCTGTATGCTCCAGAGGAAGTTATTTTCTATTTGAATTTATTTTCTGTCTGACGACAGTGCTCTCTGCTGACACCTCTGTCCAATTTAGGAACTGTCCAGAGTAGGAGCAAATCTCCATAGCAAACCTATCCTGCTCTAGACAGTTCCTGACATGGACAGACAGAGGTGTCAGCAGAGAGCACTTCCTGTGGAACACAGCAGCTGTTGGGTGTGTCTGACTTCCAGAGTTTTCCAGAGAGAGAGGATTGAAGCAGTGTTTCCTACAGCCTTTTCCCCAGGAGGGTGGCAGCTTCCTTGGGAGAGCCTCCTGCTATGGAGCCCCAGACTTCCACCCCTTAAACTAGGCCGGCGGGGGGTGGGAGTGAGAGAGCTACGGCCGATTCACAGGACAGGGTGAGAAGATCCAGCAGGCTCCGCAGTAATGTGGAGCCCACTCCCCCATCCGTCGCTGGAAACCGCAAGGCGTCCGGTCAGAAGCTTATGATTATGTCTTCGGGGACTGTGTCTGATATTATGGAACCCCAGAAATGGGGGGTGAAGGGTCCCAGGGAGTCGCTAGCTACTTTCGGTTCCCGCATGCAGGCAAATCTAGTAGAATATGAGCAGCTGGAAAAAAAGCTGAAAATCATAAGGGAAGACCTGAAGTTTGCTCGCTTCTAAACAGATAACTCTGCCAAGGCCATGAGGGCTAAGTTTGCTGCCAGGGTGTGTGAGCTGAAGGCAGAGGAGCACGAGGTGGTGAGAGCCCGAATGCTGATTGTAAAGGGAGCAGGCATGTTTAAAGAAAAATTAAAGAATGAAGACCGCTATAAAACCATGAGGACCCCTGTGAAGGAGGAAGAGGATAGTCAGGGGGAGGAAGAGTGCTTGTGTGTCACGGAGGAGAAGATGGAGGAAGGTGGTGAGGGAGATGGCAGGCAGTGAGGGTGATGAGAGTGAGGTGGATGTGTGTGATACCCCGTGTACCCCTAAGACCTCTGTCACCCTGAGTACGGATTACATTAACCCTGCCCAAGTCGCCTTACCAGCCACCTCTGAGGAAAGTGACAGCAATGATGGCAGTGGACTGGTCTGTGGGGGGCTCCTGTGGGCCATAGTGATGCAGGAGTCACCCACCCGTCTGGAAAATGTCAGTTTTGGCCAGGACCTGGGCCCTGAGGAGAGGAAGAGGAAGAAAAAAAAGAAGAAGAGAAAGGCTGAGGAGCAGATAAAGTTTGTTTTCTCTCCTATCCAGCAGTCTGGGCCACCTGAAAAGTTGGTTCAGGCTGCTGGGCCCCCCACCCTGCCAGATCCCGCTTCTGCTATGGAACGGGACCAGCACGGGGGGTACAGTGCTGCATCCAACATGGCCGCGGGTGCTACAGTCACACGTCCTGCTGGTAGGGAAGAGCAGGACGGGCTAATAGTGGGCAATAGTTATGCGGCAGTTTGCAAGGGGAGTATTCCCCGAGTATTGTGGGCAATGTTACTAGCCCTGCGGGGCACTTCCCTGAGAGGGGGGGGGAGTGTCCAGGCGCCTGAGGTCTGTGGTGAGATCTTCTGCTTGGGGGGCGGTCCCCTGGGCGCTGCTAGTAGTGTCGTTGCTGCGGGGCACTCACCTGAGAGGGGGGCAGTGTCCAGGTGTCAGAACCTGCTGTTGAGCCTGTGCGGTTGGGCGCAGTGTGTGGCGCAGGCACTGCAGGGATCTCCCATGTGAGAGAGGGGAGTCCCTGCACATCAGTGGCAGGAAGAGTGGTGGAGGTGCGCCCGGAGGGGCAGCCTCAGCTTCGGGAGGTGATGTCGGCGGTGACATCTCGAATGGAGGAGGAGTCAGCGTCGCCGACAATGGCAGCCGCCGGTGACCTGAGAATGTACAAAAAGGCCAAGCTAAAGCATGTCCAGGCCAGCCCAGAGGTAGTGGATGAAGCAGCTGCTGATCTCAAAAATACTGTCAATAAAAGCAATGTTAATACAAGGTGTGTGAAAGATGGGAGTGGTAGTGCTGTGGATGAGAGGGGTGTATGTGGCAGTGGTAGTGGTGCAAATGGGAGGAGTGGTAGTGGTGCAGATGGGAGGAGTGGTAGTGGTGTTGATGGGAGCAGTGGTAGTGGTGTAGATGGGAGGAGTGGTAGTGGTGTGAATGAGAGTGGTGATAGTGGAGTGAATGAGAGGAGTGGTAGTGGTGCAGATGGGAGGAGTGGTAGTGGAGTGATCGGGAGGAGTGGCAGTGAAGTGAATAAGAGTGGTGATAATGGAGGGAATAGGAGGGGTGGTAGTGGTGTAAATGAGAGGAGTGGTAGTGGTGCAGATGGGAGGAGTAGTGGTGTGAATGTGAGTAGTAGTAGTGGTGTGGATGGTAGGAATAAGAGTGGCTTTTGTGGCAGTACAGGTGGCCTAGGCGGGGATCTAGGGACAGTGTCTGGTCCGGCTGCCCCCCCGGTCGTCAGGAGTTATGCAAGTGTGGCAGCTGGGGGTTCAGTAGGATCTTTACCTCCTGCATCTGGTGAAGGTCAGTTGCAACGGCGCCTCCTGGAGGCACTAAAGAGAGGAGAAAGGACGCTCCAGGTAGAGGGAAAGGAGATGGACTTGTCTTTTTGGGTGGAGAGACATGGTCTGGGAGCGTTCCGAGAGAGGAATGGGGAGACCGTATGGTCCCTCCAGACACCCGGGCAGGAGGTAGGTCACAGGAATGTGGCCCGTTTGGTCTGGAAAGGCAAAGATGCGTACCCCCAAAGGGGCAAGGTGGTGGAGCTTCTTTTCCAGATGGGTTTCAGGGCTGGGGACATCTTTGGCCTGATTCACCCCTTCAGCTACTCCGAGTTTGACATCAGCTTTGTTAGGCTGGAAGGACTAGACCTCTTTTGGTCTAATTATGAGCTGATGAAAAACGAGCCCGGATGGCGAGATTTCGCTGTAAAAGCGGTATCTCGCCAGAGTATGGTAAAGAAAGTGACCGTTTTGACCCGTAACGAATCACTTTCTTGTTATGACATTATGACCTGGCTGGGCAGGTACGGGGAGGTGACGGACGTCCCCCGGAAGAACTTTGACGAGCACAATATATGGTCTGGGGCCTGGACGTTTTCCGTTCGTCTCAGGCATTCAGGGAACACGGTCACCCGCATCCCTTCGGCCGCCTTTCTGGGAAGCGACAGGATTCAGATCTTCTACCAGGGGCAACCGAAGCTGTGGTGACCCAAACCACTTTAGTGCCAACTGCACTCAGCAGATATGCGCCCTCTGCTGTGGGGAGGGTCATCTGGCGGCCACCTGTGGGCAGATTCGGTGTAACTTGTGTGGTGACTTAGGTCACCCGTTCAGCCGGTGTCCACGCTCGTTCTCTAACACTGTGACCGCCCCGGCTGGGGAGAGCCTAACGGTTGCCCCAGCGGGGGAGGGGACTAGTGGAGGAGAGGGGGCACCAAAGCCAGTGAAGGAAAAACATAAGACCCCCTCTATGCGGAGGCGAGAGGAGAAGCGCAGGTTGGAGAGGGCCCTTGAGAATGCCCAGGTGCCAGGGGTGGCTCGGGGTCCCACTCCAGACACTGGCTCAGAAGGAGGTCAGAATAACTCTGAGGCTTTGGGTGGGGCCAAACTGGATGAGGAGATAGGGAGACTGCGTAGGGAAGAAGGTCAAGATGCTCCTTCCTCCAGTCATGCCTCTGAATCCGAAACTGTGGATGAGGAGGAGAAGGAGGGGCAGACAGTAAATGGTGGCCAGGAAAAGAAGAAGAAGAGGAGGAAGAAGGGTAAGAGTAAGGCAGCGCTGTCCTCCTCTTCAGTTGTAGCCTCAGACCATAGAAGGAACAACTCAGTCTCTGACCCTCTGATCGTCCTTTCAAATCGATATGAGGCCCTTGGGGATACCATCTCCCCTCCTCTTCTCGAGGGTCCGGAGGCAGGTGCCGAGCCTCCTTCCTCTGGGGCAGTTTCCTCAGGGGCTGAGGTAACACCAGATGCTGGAGGTCAAGATCCTGGGATGGATATATCCCTGAGTTTAAAAAGAGGCAAAGGGTCTTCCTCCGATTCAGATGGGGGTGGAGGGAAGGAGAGGAAGAAGGTTTAAGGGGTGAGGCCATCTAACTCAATCACCCAGGATGGCGGCACTCACCCCACTGACGTTGGCATCCATTAACTGTGCCAACATAAAATCAGATACGGCTAGATTCGCAGCCGTGTTGAAGCCGACATTTTCTTTTTACAAGAGACCAGGTTGTCAGATCTAGCCTCTCTGGTAAAAGCCAGGTGTGAATGTGAGTAGTAGTAGTGGTGTGGAT